>NC_137141.1:22679803-23279803 GCF_949319135.1 Squalius cephalus | reverse complement strand
GTGAACATTGAAGGGCTATGGAGACTAAAAAGCTGAAAACCAGTGATCTAAACCCAAGCACTGGCTTCTAGAAGAATGGGCAGTTGAAGATACTCACTGGCAGTGCTCATGACATTGCGCCCCAGCGTGTTAGTGTTGTTATCGCTGCTGCTTCGGCTCAGGTTCATGTTGTTGGTGGCATTGGTGCGAGACATGTTGGGCGCCCTGCGGACGAACGACTCCATCAAGCTGGCCTCGCGGGAGGACAAGTTGGGGACACTGGCACTGGAGCTCATGGGTGCTCCAGCTGCCAATAGTGAGCTGACGGACAGCCGCGCGCTGGTGGCAGAGCACAAGGGCCTCTGGGATGCAGCGTCCTTACTAGATGACTCTGAAACCGAGCTGACGTCAGGAGAGCTCACGCTCACGATTCCCATAGAGATAGCGGTCGAAGTGCCATCGGGTGCTGGTGTTTTACGTTCGCCGCCTTCGCTTCCCGTGTCCGCCGTTAGTGTGCTGGTGCTGGAGACGGAGCCACCCTCTGCAGAGGAAAGCACAACTATCGGTTCTTGGCCCTCCGCCCCTGGGGGCCCTCCAACGATGCTTACTCCCTGCTCCAACAGGCTCTCGACCCTGCGCTCCACTCGGGTGGAACTGAGGCTTAAATCGCTGCTGCTGGCCACGCTACACACCGAACTGCTACTACCCTTGCGGCTGGAGGAACTGGCCCCCGCTGTGGAGGATGAGCCACCCTTGTCTGGGCAGTTATTTTTCACCAGGCTGCTCCAGGACTGCGGTGTGCCTGCAACAGTGGATGAGACAGGTTTGGGTGACGGCGCTGACTCAGGGTCGTACCCTGGCGCAAGCTTGAGGTCAAACTTCCCTTCCGCACCCATACGATACGAGTTTGAGCCACCGGCATCCCAGGTGACATCAATCCAGCCTGGAAAGTGGGGGAGGGAGGGGGGATATGAACGGGTGAGACCCAGCAAGAGAGCAGAGAGAGACAGCAGCAAGTCAAAGACAACAGCTTTTGCTTGACACTGGACCAGAAACAACAGAATAAACCAAGACCATTGGATGAGGTCAAATTTAGCTTTGCATCTCTGCCAAACCTATTCAATTCATATTCATACTACTGACGATCATCTTAGAGGACACCCAAATCACTCTGGTCCAGGTGAAGCAGTGAGGTAGAAACATGAAGCACAGAAAATGACAAATTAAAAAACAAAACAAAAAAGCAGTAGAATTTTGCAAATGCCAAGCTACGAAGCCACTTAAGAAAAAGAACAGAAGAATCATTTCGGTCAGTGTCAAATACATTTGCAATGGAGTTCTTTCGGAGCTTGCAAATTGTGACATCAACATGCACTTGGCTTGACTGATGGAGACAGGTTAAAGAGGCTGTTTTACACACTGAAACATGGCTGCCCAAAGAATCAATAGCAACAGAGTGGATGCTTAAGATAATACGAGTAGGATATGTAAAAATGTTACCTGTTAAGTTGGGGGGGAGGGATAAAGGTTGCACTTCAAAATAGCAAACTAACAAAAACAAAAAAGTATGGAATGACAGTTGCAGAGAGCAAAAAGTAGTAATCTAACACGTATCATTGAACTTCAGAGTGTGAAACAGATCGTTTTTTATCATTTCTTCATGCAGAATAGAAGCAAGAGGAAAGCACCATATAAGGAAGTAAACACAGGGGAAAAAAGACTAGTTTCAGATCAACCCCTTCACAGTTTAATTTTCTTTAAATACACAAAGCATTTGTGAAGTCACTTGAAAATAAAAAGGGCTGGTCTGAAAACAGTCGCTCTGAGGCAAGATGGGAAAACAAGTCCAAATGTGATTTAACTTTAGTTGTTTTATTGTGTGAACGTCAGTAATGGGTAACTCCATCTCCCCCCTCACTTTTGATGGATTTGCTGCAGAAAGCTCTAAAACATGCAAATGCACTTGATGTTCACAATTTGTTTCCCTTAAACACTGAAGTACCACTGAACTCCATTGTTGATTGGCCAGTAATGCACTTTTCATGTAGTGGTCCGATGCAGTGATGCCTTGAAAACCGCTGAACAGAAATCTGCTATGGCATAAGCATTACACATTGCGCTGTCCTACACAAGCTACCAACGTTTGGATGCACACACTAAGAGCCACAGAAGTGACTCCAATCCTCACCATTATGGGCCTCTCCGGTCACAGTGCCCTCTCCAGCAGGATTGCCATCCTGGTCCCTCCACTTCCAGTCAATGCCACGCACCACCCGTGCACCTGGAACGATGTACTTCATCACCTGCGAGCGAAAGAGACGGCGCTGTCGTCTTAAGTTGGCCTCTGCCTCCTTCACTGCTTTACCTGACAATGCAGAACAAACCTTGGCTGATTGGAAACATGAGCAGAGACAAAGCAACCTCAAATTAAAAAAAAAGCATGCAATTAAGGATGGTCATTCTTTTGTGATACTTTAGACAAATTAAATTATGTTTACTAAAGAGCTCTCTTTTAAAGACTTCCAGTTCATATGTTAATAATAATCCAATACTGTCATGATGAAAGATGTCTTTTTAAAGTTGGCATGAAATGTAAATTATTGTTGTCTTTGATCTAAAAAAAAAAAAAATTCTCTTTTCAATAATCGGTTTCACTCGGCTGTGCATCACAATATGAATAATCAGATCTTTAACTACTTCCTTCACATCGCAACTTTAAAGCCAAACTTAGTGTTTGGTGAAATATGTAGTAGCACATTACTGAATCTTCAAATGTTGCAATTATGGTCCTATGGGAACCAAATCCCAACAGGAAAAAAAACAAAACAAACAAAACAAACAATGGCGTTAGATTACTGCAATTAGGCCAACCACATGTCAAATATTCACATACGGACAAGAAACAGCTCTTGAGTAAGCATAAATATTATAATTAAATTACAATATGACAAAAGTAGTATTAGAAATGATTGGCACTTACCCAGCTGGTCCTCACACACACCAGTAACAGTGCCATAGATCTCTAGACCAGACAGGGAGAGGTAGTGTGTTTGTCCGCTGGCATTCTTCCCCATCTGTTTAATACGAATGTGTCTCCAGCCCTGCTTCTCATCTTTGGATGGATCCAGAGGCCAAGTGGCTGTCGACCTAATGCAGTAACACGAGTCATATAAGTAGGTGCACAAAAACAAAACAAAAAAAGCAATAATAGCATTCTCCAGAATACTGGTTATAACATACATACCCTGGCTCATTGAGAGAGCTGTCATCCACATGCGTGTAGAGTGTCATCCAGTTCTGACCATCTTTGGACACTTGAAATACCCAATTCCGGAGGGCGGATCGACCGTATCCACGAGCGTGGCGAAGTGTGTACGCAGAAGGGATGACCCATAAACCAAGGTCAATGGCAAACCATGCGTTTTTATCATCGTTGGTGTGACAGTTGAGGGCTGAGCTGTCTCTGCTCAGGATGTCTTCAAGTCGGCCATAAGGCAAGTTTCTGCCCTCGGAAGAGGTCACAACCACTAATCCATAAGCAGCAGGGTTCACCCATTCATATGCAGTCCTGTGGACAAACAGAAAAGGATTAACTTCCTTATACATAATTTTTTCTAAATGGGTCATATTGTGGTTCAGAATATGAGAATGATCTTTGTTGATCATTTAAATAGGTTTTAATTGAAATTGGTCGTGCAAAAAAGACAAATCTACTCACTTTGCGTTGGTGCCGATCCAGTACACAATTCCATTCTCGTCAAAGTCATGTTGGTGCCTGAAGATGAAGCTCTGGCCCTCTCTGAGCTTTCTAACAAAGATGAATGAAGACCTGTCAAAGTCATACCACTGCTTGGCCACCTGGGGAAAGGGAGGAGACAAAGTTATGATCTTTTCTCAGATACCTGTGGGGATACAGCTAAGTAAATATGGAACGGTAGAAATAAACAAAAAAGCTTTCCTACCATCTTGAGCAGATACTGCTCCAGTGACTCAACAGTGGCCAGCGGCTCCATCTTTAGCATTCTACCAGTACGATCAATCAGGGCCGTTTCACCTGGAGCACGCTCCAAGCGGAAGCGTAACCTCCTTGTCAGTATCTAACACGACAGAAAAAGATTTCAATGAATTGACAATTCATAATGAAAGATGTCAATGTTTCACATGCACCAAACTAAAAATACACATCCAAACATAGAGACTGACCTGTAAATTATACGTTGAGCCTGGTGTATCATATAAGTGTAGAGGTAGCCGCTCTATTGACTCCAACACTGCTATCAGTTTGCGGATTAAGGCAACTGCGGGTCGGCTGGAGGACAGAAACAATTAAAAAGATGACAAACAAAAACAAATTTGCTCAACATGTCCAAACCAGAAAAAATAACTTGCTGGTTGAGACTTAGATATATAGGGAAGATATCACTTTTACATGCAGTGCCTGGGTAGGACACAATGACCTTATGTCTAACGCAAGATATACTTTACCTTTCGTCATCTTCATTTTCAGTAAACGCAGTCTTGAACACATTTATTCTTTCCATCAGAGGCTTACAATCATGTTTCACGTCTAGTTCCACACTCTGTGACGCAAACATGTAAATAAAGTAAGAGTAATGAGTATTGGGAATAAAAGTTGACATGTTTACAACTGACAGTAATGTAGTCGTGTATGTGTGACTCACATTGCTGAGGACAGTAAAAAGTGCTTGCACGAGGCCACTGCTGCACATTTCATATGGAGAAATGGTGTTCTCGTCTTTGAGAACGACTATTAAATTCTCCAGAGCTGTTTTCATGAGGTCTCGCCATGTGTTTTCACCTTCAATACACTGAGGGGAAAAAAGCAACAAAATCTTACTCACCGTTGTTTTCTTTTTGACCTCAACTACATGGAAGCTAAAATAAACTGTGACAAAGTTTCGCATAATTATACCTGTCTGTTAGTATGCAACTCCCAAGCAGACTCTAGCTGGGTGGCTATGTTTCTCAGAGTGACCACTACCCCTCTCGGCATACTCTCCACAGCCTTAAAGTGATCGTCGTAAAGATCTCTGGCCATGGTTTTCACCTACAGACACAGAGGTGGAAAAAGAATGTTGAGTAATTTTGTGTAATACACTACCGTTTAAAAGTTTGGGGTCAGTGTAATTTTTTTAAGCAAGGGTGTATTCAATTGATCAAAGTGACAGTGAAGACATTTATAATGTTACAAAAGGTTTCTAATTCAAATAAATGCTATTCCTTTGAACTTTATGTTCATAAATAATTCTGATGTTATGCATCGTGGTTTCCATAAAGTGGTTTTTGTGTGAGGACAAATAAATTTCAATGTCTCTTGAGCACCAAATCAGCATAACAGAATGATTTTGGAAGGATCATGTGATACTGAAGACCTCAAACTTTGAACAGTTGTGCAACCATGGCTCAAATAGGCATGGTCAAAACTATGAGTCAAGCTCTAAAGGATAAAATGAATGTTCAGTAATCATACCTTCTGTTTAGTTTTTTCCAATTTGGATTTAAGCTTTCTTCCTCGCTTACCAGTCCAGCCAGTAACAAACTCGGACCCTGTTACAAACAGAGGCACCAATAATTGAGTGACTTAAGAAACATACTGACAAAACCGATGCTTTTAATCTATTATTCCAAACTTACCTAGAGAGGTTTCTGCTGTGAAAGAGTGCTTAGTGCCTCGGTTCGACTCAAACACAAAGCCTGGTAGGTCCTCTTTGAGGATGGTGGCCTGCTGGCCATCTGAGTTATGGATAGCAATCTCACCCTCTTTCAGACAAGTGAGAGACCAGTTCCCCACAGTGAGTTTGGTGGGACCTTGTGTGGACAGAATGGGCTGGCTTGATGTCACTGGTTTGACCTGACTCCTGGCACGCTGCAGCTTCTCCAGAAACTCACTTCTGCTCTCTACAGGAAGGAGGGAAAGCAAGCATCAGCTATTAGAGCGCATAGGAGTCAATCATAATTTAACAAAGAAATTTAACAAATTTATTCAACTGGTGTCAGGAACTAATTTTGTTTTTTCCACTGATCAAGGAGTCTGTGTGCAGGGGACCTACCCGAACTGTCAGAGCCACCCTCTGGGCTTCCACTGGAGTACATGGTGGCCAGTTTACCATCCAGGATGAAGCGGAACCAACCATTGCTTCCATTGGAGAGCTCCAAAGCAGCTGCATCACTCCAGATATAAAGGCAGTCCCTGCCTCTGATGATGGACCAGTCTCTCCAGTGGTAGGGCTTCCCCTGCTGGATCTCTTTGGCATCCTCTTGTGGTTCATCATCCTAGAAAATAGACAAAGATCAACTTCAGAGCAATTTCTAAATATGTTTTTTACAACATAATTGCACAACAATAAAGACATGAATCTGAACTGAGTTGATTCAGACCTTCTCAGGCTTGGCCTCTTCCTCATTTTCGTCATCTGATGTGGGTCCTGCCAGAGTGGACACCTTATTAATGACACCCAGTCTGGCCAGCTGATCTAAAAACACATCACCTCCCTTATCCACTAGATCCCTAATGATCTGAAGTGCCAGCAGGTGACCATCATCATCATCCTGTGAGAGAGGAGTAGAAAGGTCAGTAAGACTTAACTTTAGCCCTATTAAATTTAAAAAAAGATCATCAAGAGGGAAAGACTAAATTATCTGACCTCCTGATCCAGGACAGTCGCAGTGATCTCCACAAGTACAGTGGGCAAGTTGTGTCCAGCATCAGAGTCACACACTTCCTTAAGTAGAACTTCAGAGCTATAGTGCACCATCTTTCTGATCAGAGCTAAACTGGCTTTTCTGTGAAAGATGATGCAAACTGTTATCCAAAATGCAAAACATAGCACTAAACGTTTTTTTGAAAATGTACTTCAGCACTGATGGTCCACATGAACCCCTCACCTTATTGAAGGCAGCATGGTTTGCTGAAAGGTCTGTGCAAATACTGGGAGGAGCCTTTTCAGGTAGATAGGTGCCATCTCAGGGTCACCTTTCGGCTCACTGCCCTCTTCCTCTTCTTTATTAATATCCTTCTTTTTCTTGTCATCCCCCTTGTTGACGGGGCACATCCAGTCTCCTACATCACACATAACAAGAAACTCTTTATTTGAAAAATCCCATGGAAGTCACCATTATGAAATTAATGGTTAGTGACTGCATTAAAGGACAAGGGTGTAATTTCTATGCCACCAGTGTCACCACAAAGAAGTGCAAAAATATAGTTTTTAAACAGGGCTTTCCAAACACTCCCTCATCTGCCATTGGTTGTCCAAACAACCTACTCTGTCCCAAATTCACACTATTGGTTTAGCCAAGACTGCGGTGTCTGACTGATTTGTGATTCTTAAATGACAAAGGCAATGTTCTGATTGCACCGTATGGCCTCAGTGTTGACATTTTTCAGGTAAAATTAGCATACAAATAGTTTACAATAGCCTCTGCATACTAAGTATAAACATACTAATATAAAAAGTATTTTAACAAACACTTTAGCTTTATTCTCCTGAAGCATTTACTTTCAAATAGCAAAAGGGAAACAACCCTCATATTTTATTGATGTGACCGATACCAGTGGTTAACCGAAATGTCATGAAGTGAAGATAAAAGCTGATGGACTCACCAGGTGACTGGAGAATTGCTACAACCTCACTGTGTCCCCTTTCTCTAGCTTTGTCTAATGGAGTTTTTCCATCTTCATCTCTCAGGTCAGGGTTGGCCCCATGGCGCAGTAAAGTCTATTGAGAAAACATTTGCCATAAAATAAATAGAATGTGTTAAAAAACATGTATAATGAATATACAAAGACTAGGTCACATGACAAACACTTTACCTTGGCTACTTGTGGCCTGCCAAAACAGGCAGCATAGTGCAGAGAGGATGACCTCTGGCCTCTATTGACATCAGCACCTCTCTCGCAGAGGAACTCCACCTTAAGCAGGCCAGAATACAGTGAGATCTTGCAGTCACCAGAAAACAATTTTCATCTGTTGCACTGACCCTATTCTTCTAACTTGCACAAGCAATCACCAGACCAAGAGGGTCAAGAAATTAGGTTGTAGTTGCTTTCATTATGCACAGCATTTGTAATATTGCTGCTGGTGGCGAGTCAGCCAGAATTACAATCATGCCAATTCAGTCGTGTCTCAGCCAGAATTACAATCATGCCAATTCAGTCGTGTCTCCTCCACATAACCATATTGCACAACGTAAGAATAGTGTCGTCCTAAATTCAGCATGTAACCTTTATTCATAAGTATGTGGTTTGTTTGCTCATGCTATTGCACTGTCTAAAAGTAATTTCTTGCAACATGTGCATTGAAAACCCCCCCAGCTATAAATAAATAAAGCCTACCATCTCTTGTGTTCCAAATGCAGATGCCCAGTTCAAGAGAGTCTGTCCTACATCATCCATGAAATTCACTTCAAATGCTTTGAGGAGTAAGGAAAAAAAGTAAACAGTACAAGTCAGGTAGGATGTCACCTCAAAGCAACAAAAGCCTTCAAAGTCCATGCCCCCCTAATATATTGATCTTGCATGCACTACTCAAACACTAACCACCAGTGTCAATGGCATCAATGAGAGCATCGGTGTCTTTGCTGCGTATACAGTCAATAAGCTGTCGGTGGGAACGTTCCCCGGAGCTGTCAAGACGCCGCAGACCAGGGATACGGCCGGTAGAACCAGCTGTGGATTTGGGCAAAGCTTTGCGGCCCTCAAAGAGCAGCACCAGCAGCAAGTCCACCAGCCGCATGGTGTCCAGCACGCAGCGCTCATCCCCCTGCAGAGCACTCTCCATGGAGTCAGGCAGCTCTGAGCGCAGGAGATCCTGGAGGAGGAGAGGAAACACAAATGTCCATAAATGTAACCAGTAGAAACTGGGATTTCAAATACATTTCAGAAATGTCCACTCGCAATTTTCTGTCAAAAAAACAAAACAAAAAAACCCTGGAGGAAACACACCGTACTTGTGACATCTAGCAAATGGCTAGAATATTTCTGTGAATATACATCTTACATGTGTAACAAGTGGTGAGCCTCTGCAGAGTGTAGACAGCAGGCTGACAATGGTGGACACTTGGTTGCTCAGTTTAGAGTCTGCAGAAGATGGAGCGGCTCCACTAGAGGTCCTGCCAGGCTTGCAGGTGGAAGATGGTCCAGATGCAGTCCCTCCTGCTGCAGCCATACGGGATAGCAGCTCTTCTGTCAGTCCATGCTTAGCTAATGGGGCTGGGTCAACTCCACGCCGTGTAAACCGGTCCGCCAGTGAAGCAAAGCAGCGCAGAGCTCCATCAGACACCTGTGGATTTCACCAGGACAATTATCATTTAGTTCTTTCTTGTAATATTTGTGCGTCATTTTACCAACAATGTCAGTTCTCTATACCTATTAGGATGCATTAAATTGATTGAAAGTGAGAGTAAAAGCCATTTATAATGTTACAAAATGCTGTTCTTTTGAACTTTTTTTCATCCAAGAATCGTCTTTTTTTTTTATCAGTTTCCACAAAAATATTAAGCACCAAAACTGTTTGCAACAGAGAGAGAAATCTGCATATTAGAATGATTTCTAAAGGATCATGTGACAATGAAGACTGCAGTAAAAGCTGCTAAAATTGTCCATTATTACTGTTTTTACTGTATTTTTGATCAAATAAATGCAGTCTTGGAGAGCAGAAGAGCTTTTTTTTTTTAAACAAATTAAAAAAATGTAAACTACCTCAAACTTTTGAATGAAAGCTCAATTTTAAATTCTGAACAGCTTAAATTTCAGTCCATTCCTCACAAAAAGCTACAGAAGACTTATTTCACACAAAATATAGTACAATTTCTTTTGGGTGAACCATAAGTTTTAGTCATGTACTACCTGGTGGTCTTCATGTTTCAGCAGACTAGACAGGGACTCCACGCATGTCTCAAGGGAAGAGTCCTGTGGCTCCATCTTACTACAGAGGCGAGAAACTACTGCCATGGCAGAGTGCAATGTGTCTTTGTGCACAAGATGACCGCTGTCCCTAATGAAGCTCAACACACAGTTCAGTCCACCCGCTTCAAATACAGCTCCAGACTCCCGTGTGCAGATCAGCTCCAGAACCTGATGACAAGACCGTATATGGTATGACTATCATGCATAGTGGAATTTACTGCACCTTTATAAAAATCAAGTAGCTTCATAGAGCATCTTTGTTTAACCTCATATTAGCAAATTGATTGAAAAAAAAAAAGTCTGAAAAATCACACCAGCCAATAAAGCATTATTTACCTTTACACATTGTTCAGCCAGATCTCTGCTGGTCCTGTTGTTAAGCTCCACCACCACTAGACGGTTACACAGGGCTTTGATGGCTCCATCTACTCCCACAATCCTGCGGGTGCATTCAGCAGAAACGTCCAGGTAGTAGGTGATGGCCCTGGCTGTCACTTCCAGCACATTATCTGGTGCGCTCTCATCCAGGAAGATCTTACACAGAGCTGGGAGAAACGTTCGTGGAGGACACCTATGGTGGCGAGACAGCAGTGTCAGAGTGAAATGAAGGTACACATTAGGGCTGCACAATATGGAGGGACAACGGCGATACATGATTTACTTGTTGAATAGCACAATGGTGATATGCGATGCAACATATCTTGTGTCAAATCACTTATTATTTAAAGCCAGAAAAGAATTATCTAATATGCATGTCTCATGTTCTATGCAAACAAAGCATTATGCTCGTTTACACTGCATGTCTTGATGCCCAATTCTGATTTGTTGCCTATATCCGATATTTTTGACCGTCTGATTACACGTTCTTTCAATTGTGACCCATATCCGATTCATGAGTTTACACTTGCCATACTATCTGAAACATCGCGCATGCTTAAAGGGGGTTCTTGCACAGATGGACGAACGTGAAATATGCTTGATGCTAGCTTTGTGATATATGCAAAGTTCGCCAAACATCACCATGATTTTGAGGTGGAGGAGCGAGGAGGACGAAAAGGGCCATCATTGCAGCCTGCGCATATGCTTCAGTTATTGTGTGCGAGAGAGATCTCAGGACTGGTGGGAACATATTGTGGCGGGCTTTAACGATGAGCAGTGGATCTGAAATTTTAGGATGAGCAAGCCAACCTTTGATATGTTGTGTCAACGTTTGTCCACACTCCTCTCCTACGACCACATGATGTCAAATCGCTCGCAACCGTCAGTCTGGGCAACTAAATGTCTATCATTAGGCATTGGCTAATAAATTCTTAGATTTTATTCGCTTGTGTGTGTTAGAGACTAAGTATAAGTTTTGCATAGATATATTTTCACTTGCTGAACACTCTGACTTGGTACAAATCGCTTGACGGAGAGTGAAACTCAAGCGCTATTTCAATTCAGTTCAATGGATGCGCAGCATACCTGTATTTGACGTATCGTAAACTCTAGTGTCAAGGAGCACAACTTGCCGTCTCTTTGCTGAGAACGCTGTTTCTCTCACACACACACAAAAAGAGAGAGAGAGAGAGGGCGAAAGTCTTACATACCACGCAGAATCAACGGGCTACACGTAAATAATATTCTTTGTTGTATTTTCCTGTCAAAATAACAGTTCATTTGAAATTATTAAGCTTCTAAGAACAAGCAGAAGATATGCTGATTTCTCCGGTAGTTGGCAGAACTAATGCTGGCGCTCATGTATTACCATCCCTGTTTTGATTTCAGCAAATCAGTTCGAGCGAATGCTGAAAGCTTTGATTAATATTCATGAATCCAGAAGCTCATCAATCCTTAGTGCGTTTTATAATGTTATTAGTAGTAGAATTAGTAGTAGTATTATCTTTTAAATATTAAATAGTGCTTGATTATCATAATATAATGTTTGATTGTCTGATGTTAAGAGTGTACGTTCAGATAGGCTACTTAAGCTGTGCCTTTTTATGAAGATTATAGCTATATATAAAAAAATAGTATATCAGTCTGGCGAGTAAACTAAAGAATGTACTAGCCAATGGCGATTCTATTGCCAAGGTGTGCGTAGAGGGTTGCAGTATATCTTTTACTTAAGAAAAAGTAATATCCATCATTAATGACAATCAGTGGGGCTGGGGTAGTAGGCATTGACAAATTTCACAATTCGATTTCAATTCACAAGCTTGTGATTCGATTAAATTCATCAAGGTACAAAGAATATCGCAAAAAATGCAGTAAACTATACAGGGAACCCTAGGTGTTATATTACTATAATATTAAAGGTTAAAATTAACTGATTTGTATAGGTTACTTACATTTAAATTAAACTAGGAGGTTTTTATAATAATAATAATAATAATAAGTTATAATAATAACAATTATGTTTCTATTTGTTTTTTGAAATAAACATTTAAATGGACATTGAGTGGCTTTTCTGAAGTAAATGGAACATTAAGTTACATTGTTTACAAGTTGTTTTATTGATGTCTTTTCACAGTTCAAACACTGATTGAGCCAAGAGACATGACATGAGACATGATTAATTTCAGTAAGTCAATCTATATCTTTCGACATGCCTTTTGAAGTTGATGTTTATTTTGTGCTGTAATTATAGTACAGAGGAAAAGATAATCAGTTCGCAAGGGCTCCACATTGCTGCTTTGCTCAAACGACAGCGATCTGTCATGCCACATTAAAGAGTGCCAAAATGGTATTTAATGTTTGAATTTCTTAATAAAATTGACAGAATTCAAAAGCTGAGACTTTGTTTCATATCGCAAGTAACAAAGCACAAAAGTTATTGCGATATATTGAATGGGAGGCAAGCCACAGTTTTTTCTCATTCATCAACTGAAAATAGCATAGACCAAAAGATCGATTCTTAGGATTTAAAGTCCCCGTGAACTGGAAGTTGCAAACGACTTTTCTCCAGTGTTATGTCGTATTTCCAAGTGAAACGGAATATTGAACAGAGGGCAGGGTTTTACTCTAGCGCTCCTCCTCTCAATCTCTCGCTCATAGCAGACTAACGGTTTGAGGGGAGTGATTAAGCGTTTTCAAACCAAGCCGTCAAACCTACGTCATCAGAAAAAGACGCCATTCCAAACCGGAAGTAACTTTTCAGATTTTGATTAAAGATTACCATGGTAAAAAAATTTTTTTTATATTTACTTGCACGGATTAATTGTTCACCACAAGACTAGTAATGCGCTAACAAAGTAAATAGGGTCAATTTTGATTTCATGGGGACTTTAAGAATTGATTAAAATGGAGAAATCCATATATTTAACCCAGCCCTAACGATCAACTGTAAATATAAACAATTGGCAGGCTTCATTTACGTGTCAACTTTGTGCAAAAAACTGCTTATACAGTTTTTTGTACTTTGGTTTAAAAGGTCTGTCGTATTTCTCCTATGGGTAGCCACCCCCTGTGATCTACAGCTTTTATCAAACCACTAGTGACTGAATGTGGTCATCACGTTTAAAACCAAAATAAACCCACACGACTGAGGTGCTTCCTTGTTTGTCTTGACCTTCTTCAACAGCTATTGTGGCTTCCTTATTCTGACCTCCAGGCCTACTCAGTTTACAAAATTAGCAAAACACACTGCTGATCCAACCAATTTAATTATAGACTTTTTAAGACGTGTAAAAACATTTTAACAATCTTGTGCAAACCCTTTAATATTGTATGTTAGACTGAGTTGCTTTTGTATCTAGTGGTAGCAGACTTGTGTATACTCATTAAGTTCATAACTTAGTTCAAAATGTGAAATCTATAGATTTAGATACATCAGAAATGTTTATTTATTTTGTTTTAATCTCAGGGAATATGTTCACAGTTGTAGTATGAGCATTACAAGTGCTTTTTTCTCCCAATATATACACAACTCCTTTTTTAAAGGAGAATTACACCCATTTATAGGATATTTACTTTTAAGACTATACACACACAAATTATCATATAATATCTAACAAATTCAAATCCATTGGTTGCATCGTTGAGCTCTACTTACCAACGAAATTTGTTCCAAGGACAGTTTTACCAAAAGCCCCTCTTTTGACTTGATTTTTGTTGTTCATATTACATTTAAAAAAAATAATATTTAATAAAATGCTGTGATGTCTAAATTTATGCTAAAAAGTGATTCCTATGTTTTAAATGTATTTTCATTGGTTTTAGATAAAACATTATAGACTTGTCAGCCATAACATTAAAATAATTATTAGCTTGGTCTAAATTTTAATACCGGTGCATCACTAGTGTAAGCATACCTGGAGACATTTGTGTTTATGAATTAATGCTAGTGTTGCACCGATCAGATCATTTAAGGCCAATACAGTCACCAAAATTTTAACACTAAGATCAGACGACACCGTTAAACAATATTTATTTTATAAAAGGGTCATAATCCACGTCTGCAAACTCAAGTCTTTTTTTTTTTTTATCTCCGAGTGCCTTTGCCACACTTACACAAGTTGATATGCTATATTAAATTGTACCACACTTACATTTTGTAAAATACTAAATTAAAAACAGTTATGAATAGTTATTTTGTTATAATCAAAACCAATGAACCACAGAATCAGTATTCACACTTACGTTTCGAAGCAGCGGTCGACGTTGTCTGACATGAGCAACAGCATGCAGAGCTGCTCTAGGGCGATGAGCTGCATATCCCGCTCATCGCCCTGTCCCATCTGCAGCCATTCCAGCAATGTGTCTGGGTCCACGTCCGCCATGACGCCCCACTACCCTATCCACCCAACACCCAGTCACCCCGCCAGCAGCAGGAGAGAAATGAACAGGGGCAGTCACTGGTCCTCTTGATGTCTCATCAAGTCGTCACCTTCATAAGAAATAGAAACAAAATATGAGCATGGAAATGACATCTGGGATATAACAGGAGAAGAGAACTCCACATAAAATCCTCGGCAACGTTGCTTTGGGCCTTAACCTCCACCTTCTCCCATTTGTTTGGAGCTGAACTGAAAACACAACCCTTGAGTAATTGCATGGAAACTGTTGGTTAATAATGAAAAGGGTGGAGCAAATGACTCCTTGAAAACGTATGCACTTGAAAGGTAAACTAATAGGAGTAAATCAGACTATAAACATGATGAACTGCTGCCTGTAATCAAAGCACTGAAAGAAATTGCTGTGATTAGCGAATTAGTAAGCTTGGACAACAACAGTTCGCATGATGAATAGTTCATCAATGACTCACACTGTATGGCCCAAACAGCCCATCTCATCACCAACACACAGTAAGCAATTCAA
Organism: Squalius cephalus; assembly: GCF_949319135.1. Classification (NCBI taxonomy): domain Eukaryota; kingdom Metazoa; phylum Chordata; class Actinopteri; order Cypriniformes; family Leuciscidae; genus Squalius; species Squalius cephalus. The sequence goes on along the minus strand of NC_137141.1, from coordinate 23,264,598 downwards.
ACAGAAATCACTATACTTTTATTGTTCTGAGAAACAAACCATTAAAGTAAAGAGCAGCACTACTTTCCTGAGATAGGCAAGCTGAGCCAAGCATGAGGATAAAATCATTAGAATGGAAGATTTATGTAAAATAGCAAAAGTGTGTCCTCCATTACTGCCTGGGTGGCTACAGACAGGCTTCAGATAGATCCACCACCTTCTTAGAGACTAACAGAGCGATCCACTTATCAACAGATTAAGTGACTAACTTGATTCAGGAAGAATGTCCTGTTGAACTTGACATTCAAAGCAACTTGTCTGTGGCCTAATCCACACATTTGCTGGATGGAGAGAGGAAAGAAAACCTGATCACATGCACACCACATTACGTTGCTACTCTAAAAATTCAAGTATGAATAACAATCACCTGATTGTGATCAAATTAGACAAATATATGCCATGATGGCCAATGCATTCACCATAACTTTTTAATTCATGAGCTGACATTTCCAGAGTTACTTTTTTGGTTTCGTAACCAATTTTTAACAGTAACACTAGACCATTGTGAACGAAAACAAGTTCTGATGCCATTGCCCTGAGTTACAATTTCTCTTGGAAAGAAAGTGTTTACTATAATTATACCACCATTAAATGAATGGGATTGGTTCATTCCCAGTCTATTAGTCCACCAGACCAATAACATTCAACTTTATCTTCATATCGTTATTAAGGTTTTGTTTGTTGTTAATTAACGTAGAGATTGTATCATATTTCATACATTAATTTAAAGCCTCTAAACAACCAACATGATCAGAACTGAAAAAAATGTTGTACACAATCATACATGCCTTCTGCCCTCTGATTGATAGCTAATACTTTTTCAGTAAGTAAAAAAAATAGCATAATTCTAAAAAGTTCCACTTTCAGATTGTGGTAAACTTGCCTTTTTGCTGTGAAAACTTTAATGTTTTTTTATTTAGTAACGTAAGAATACATTTTAAATTGTTAAAAATATTTCAAGATAAACATATAGGCTACTGGAATGAATCAACTAAGGTTAACTTTATTCTTTTTTTTAGCATGTTAAAACGTATCAAATATATCATACAACAGGCTTTTAAAATTGTTTATTTGTACATCTCTCAATCATTGCATTATGTTTTGCTGTCCACAATTAAGAACTTTGATCATAAAACTAAGCATTAAATATCTTCTTACGAAGACATATTGGGAGACAAAGTGAAAGCTAATATGTATGCATTTTATGCAAGCGGTCTGATACACAGTTATAAAAATCTCACTGATTTACATTATAAGCTATCAGAATTTCATCTAATGCTTTGGCCATATAAATAACATCACCGAATTTTGCTCATTTCGGGGCTGTGAATAAAATCGACACGTAAATTTTTCTCCTTGAGTTGTGAGCACAATATTCTCACTAAATCATACTTTATGGGCCATAAAAGCATGATGTGTAAAATATTATACAAAATTAAATTAAACGCTTATGGCAACTTTAAGATTTTATTTTATAGTTTGTCTAAACTAAGGTTCAATAAAATGTTCCATAAAAGGAAATAGTTATTATAATAGTTTTTTTATGGCTATTATTTCATGTGTCAGGTTTTGCAGGCTCATTCCCACCTAAGCTAAATATAAGAAAAAGGAAGAAATTTAGTCTCGAATACAAAAGTAAGTTCCAGTCTAATTAAATTTAAGTAGTTCAGTATTTTTAGATTCTGTCTGCTGTTATTCTTACAGCATAGAGATCAATACAACTTCAAATAATCAAAGTACACTTTGACACTTGATGTTTCACGAACAAACATGATTCTAATGATGTTCTTTGACTTTCTGCCATTGCAGCTGACTAAGGAGTCAGAAAAACAACTTGATTGCAACCGATGTCATCATGACACCAGCCTATACAGCAGCACAATAAAACCTTACCTTCACAGTGAACAAACGGCACATATGAGCGTTAATAGTGTGTAATAGCAGTGTTTGATCTATAATATCATGTCGCGTTTAACTTCATGTTTGGCCATCTAACCTGATCCTGAGAGCCAAACAGATGAACAAACCTGAAAACCTGAACAATTAAACCTGAAAATCTTAAACAACGAACAATACGACGCTATCAAACATCATATCTTCGATTAAACGTTAGAGAATGGAAGTTAAGCAAAGAAATAGTCATAACGTTCAATGTAACGTTAGTCCTGATGGCCTCTTTCTTGAGTTCAGACAGCTTATGTTAGCTTAAACGCCATGACAGAGTCAAGAACCGTTTAATTTCCTCGTTAAAATCATATTAAATGTAATAATTCCACAGCAAATGAGTAAAAACACAAATAATCGGTTGAGAAAGTGAGGTTTAATTAGCTGGGATTAGCTAAGATGCGTCCTGTTAGCGTCACTTCGACAGACCTAATTAATCCCAAACTTAATTTACTTCATTCGTATTAGGTATTAATACGGTTCCCATCCACATATATAACCGGTCAGAAAACAATTTTAAGATAAAATACAAAACAAAACAAAAAAAAACCAAGTAACACTAATGCGGCCTTGTGTTTACCAGTAAATCTGCGAGCTAAAGTTGAGTGGGATGCCGAGGCCTGATCGCGTCTGTCAGGCAGAGAAACGAACCCTTTGCCGAGCGATACAAACACTCACCGTTTATCGCCGAACGACGAGAAGAGAAGAAAAAACACACAGGGTGGACAAAATGCGTCTCGGGGTGAAGTTGTCAGACGGCAAGATGTGAATATTGCTTCATTCCCCGCTTCTGCTGGTTGTAAGGTAGAGGTCAAAGTAAACGGGAAGGCGACGGGTGAAATATTGAGTGAAATGGAGAGCCGTCGAAAGAACTAGTCGAGGCTCCGCATATCACGAGGCTCCGCAGTAGCGGTCAGGAACAAACAGCGAAGCGGCTCAGCGACAGGGGGCGCTAAAACACCTCGACATTTACAGTCAACGAGGTTGCTACAAAAATTACAAATCATTCACATGGATTGCACAATTGTAGAAAGTGACCAGTGACACTGACTTCTGAAATCAAGCCATGAGTGGTTCAGTGGGTTAATGTTCATCCTGAAACTTGCATTATGCATGAAATGCATTATGCAATTAATCCAGTGATCCTAATAGACTAAACATATCCAAATTAAGACACACTATGCAGTGAGGAAAAAACTGCAAATGTCCCTCAGGTTGTACTCTAAAGTAAAGCCAATGCAACTCTTGAAGCAAAACTAGATTTTATTCTTTCAGTATAATCAGAAAATAATGGTTAATTTTGCCCTATTTCATCTGTACAATTTACAGCATACAAAATGGTATGGTTACAAATGCATAATTGTAATTGATCATCAATGTTTCTAGCAGAAAACAGCACCTGAAGTCTATACAAACTGGCAAAAAACAATGGTCCTATATTTGCTGAAACTCTTCCATTTGCATTGTAAACATGTTTGTAGTGCGTTTTAGTAGTAAATATTATTTTGCTGCATGTTTATTATTTTTTGCTCACTTAAGACCAAGCTATTACTTATACTGCCTGTCAGACAGGCAAAATAATTAAGTGTTGAGATAAAGCGACACCAACACAGATTTGCATGCATAATTAGAATATAGAAAAAAAACTAAAGGTAAGTACCATCTTGAACATGAAACCCATTTCCATCACATATGATAAAAAACAAGCTTTGGTAAATTAATTATGAGATAAAAAAGTCATTTTGAGATACTAAGCCAAAATTATGGGATCATTTTCATTACATTGTCAATTACGCAATATAAAGTCAACATTGACATAAAAAGTAAAAAAAATATGAGGTAAAAACCCAGTGACAGTCAAAACTATGACAGTCGATACTGAGATAAGCCATAATAGTCAATTATTCTTAACATAGTAAGTCATAATGATAACTTTGTCAAAATTATGACTTGGTATGCCATAGTTTTGAATTTTAATCTCATAATTATGACTTTTTATGTCATAAAAAAAAAGCATGAGTTTATTTCTTATGTGGCAGAAATGATGCAAGGATCGGTTTGTAATGCTTTATCATTAGTACATTCATACATCTCTATATTTAAAACAATTGACAATGCGCTAAAATTGTATATGTAGAGTTAGCAGATAACTTATCACCAGCACTGCAGTTGGTCTTGCAACAGGTTTAGTTGCAACTTTTTGTGAGAAATTTGTGAGAAATTAAGGATTTGCATTCTTTGTACAGACACAATAATAAAAGACTTCTCACAAAATATCATGCTATGCATAACGGAGTTAAAGAAAATAATTCAGGCTTGTTGGCAAGCTAACCATTAAAACTAAAAAAAAACCTGTGAAACACACTTTCCCTTGCATTAAGTAATATGTATTAAGTTCCTCACAGAGGTTAATGCAGTTTTAAAACTGATTACAATTAATAACCAACACATTTTCATCTGATTTATCTTTAAAAACACTATTGATTAAAAGATTCACTCAGTCATTCAAATCATAATACAGTCATAATCATAACCATTAAGGAGGATTCACAGGAAATTGATCTTCAGTTGAATGCTGGGTGTGTTTTTGCTAATGACCCGAGGTGCTTGTGCCTTAGTGTTCACGCTCTCCTGGTTGCCCTTGACGGCTGCCTCGAGCCTGGCTTTCATGTGTGGGGCAGAGGCCATCAGCGCTTTGAAGACAGCCGAGTTCTGGGGGCCGATGCGCATGAGGTCTCTTAAGGCGGACTCGTGCAGTGAGCGAGAGGCCGCCGGAGCCGATGCCAAAGCATTTTCATCTAGCAGAAGAGAGATGAGGATGGGCAACAGCACAGCCACCAGCTGTGGACCTGCATGGATAAAACAAATACTGACTTGATTATCTTGGTAATCCTAATAACAGCAAGTCACATTTTAAACAACACTATAGCATTTTGCTAACAGTAACATTAAAAACAAATTTACAGCCAATGAATTCTCATTGTTTGTTGATGATATCATAACTTACTGTTCGTGATCAGAAGTTCATAAATATTTTTTCAGTCACTTACGGTTAGTTTCGTCAGCAGCAAACACTAGTGCTTCCAGGGCTCGGACTGCGTCTTGTACGGCCTGTAGCTCTGCTGGGCCTTGAGGACGACTCTTTTCAACTTCCTCCAGCTGTGACACCAGACAGCCACCCAAAGCCAGAATAAACGGCCTGGCTATCGGCTCTGGGCCTTGAAATAAAGATACTAGCAACTGATAACTCCTGCTCAGCACCTAAAGTAGAAATAAGACATAGAAGAGAAGGTTAATAAATAGTTTTTTTCCCCTACGGGAATTCTACACAAATTGTAGCAAAGCTCCTTATTTAAGAGGCCGGATGTAAAACCTAGGTTTTTTTAAAAAATTGTTTTTCAAGTCTCTTCTGCTCACCAAGGCTGCATTTATTTGATCAAAAATACAGTAAAAACAGCAATATTGTGAAATATTACAATTACAATTTAAATAACTGTTTTCTATTTAAATATATTTTAAAATGTAGTTTCTTTGTGTGATTTCAAAGCTGAATTTTCAGCAGCCATTACTCCAGTCTTCAGAAATCATTCTAATATGCTGATTTATTATATTAAAAAACATTTCTTATTATTGTCAATGTTGAAATCAGAAGTGCTGCTTAATACAGGGTTCATACACATTTTAACCAATACTTTTCCATGACTTTTCCATGACTTTTCCAAGACTTTTTGGCACATTTCCATGACGCCTATGTATTCCTGAAAATGTCAGTCGACATTATAAGAATAAAAATTTGTGTTAAAATTTACCCTCAAAATTAATACCGTACATTAGGGGTGCGCAATATTGACAAAAATATGTCTCGATATTTTCAAAATTTTTCTTGATAATAATTAGATGATATTTTACTGATTGTGTTTTTGTACTGGTATCCTGGCCGGTTTAGGCCTGTTGTTGACAGCAGACTCACGAAGATATTCATATTTTTTATATTCTATGCAGTGGTCAGTTCACAGCAGTGACCGAAATCAACATTTTTATTAAGGGGCAAAATTTGCCACATTCATAGAATTTTGCCAAATTCTAACATTCAAATTAAATTATATTAGAATAACACAGTACGAATGTCAAATTAAATCATTGAATTAAAATCCATCCTTGCAGTGCAGAGGTGACACAGAAGTGGCATCAAAACTGGCATTAGCCTACTATATTTATACTTCATTTACAATTGCATAAATAAAGCTATTCAATATTTAAATGATTTATAATTTTAACTTTTTAATTAAAGGATACTTTAAACATTAAACTAAAACCACCAGTAGGTGGCGGCAAGTCACTGTCTTAATAAGCGAGTTATTGGAGTCATTTATTCAACCGATTCGTTCAAACGGCTGATTCATTCAGAAAAACAAGTGATTGTTCATTGAATCGTTAAAATGATTCATTCAAAACGCGGATTTCATTAAATAAATAAATAAATAATCGATGTCTGTTGGACTACAACTTTATTATGAAATTCTCGTCGGCGATATAAAGTGAAAATTGACAATATTGTGTCCAAAAAGTAACTCGCAATGTTAACTTTATTGTTAATTTAACTGTTGTATAAAATAAATAGCACATTTGCAATTGTGCAAAGGAAAACGGCACTCTTGCTCATGTGATATTCTAATATAACAACATAATATGATATAAATATAAGACAAAAACTCATTTGGGGGCATAACTGCACTGACACATCACGCAGTGAAAGCAAGCATGAGAGACAAACGCGATGTCAGCTCGCACTCGCAGTGCCTCGTACATAGTTAAAACAATGATTACAATATCATCATAGTTCATAGACAACATCGCACACACTCCTAAGAACATATAGAATGAACTCACAATTGAACTGACTTTTACTCATTTTCTTCTCTCCTCTCGCGTGCAGGAGACAGACGTAGGCTAATATTCTGCGTATCGTTTCACATGCGGCCAGAGCAGCAATCCTCTTTCCGCTACATTCTCGACCCACCGGTGCTTGCAAAACTTTAGCATGCTCGTGCCACTTTCCTGCCATTTCAATTAAATTTCTGTCAGCACCGACTTCGCCTCAGCAACATCGCAACAAGTGAATCGGAAGTGAACTGAACGTTATGCCGCCCGAAATAAGGACGTTAAGACAACGCGAAATATTTTTTTTATTAAACAGTTTTTGTATTAATCACATATTATGCTGTGTTAAAAAAAAAAAAAAATCCATGACTTTTCCAAAACTTTCTGGGTCTTTTTATTTTTCCAAAACCTTTCCAGGCCTGGAATTTGCATTTTTCAAATTCCATAACTTTTCCAGGTTTTTTCAAAACGTACGAACCCTGTTAATATATTTGTAGAAATCTTGTGGAACATTTTTTTCAGGATTCTTTGAATTGATGAATAGAAAGTTCAAAAGAACAGCATTTAAAATAGAATTCTTTTAACAATGTAAAAGTCATCACTGTTACTTTTGATCAATTTAATGTATCCTTGGTGAGTAAAAGTTCTCCTTTAAAAAAAGAAAAGAAAAAAAGGACAGTGTAGAAATTTTGTACAAACATTATATGTTTGGTTCTATACTGAATAAGCTTTTTAATCAGCCCTCTTTTCACTCACTATAGGGTCCTTAGACTCCAGACCGGCTCTGAATGTCTGGATGCAGCATGTCTGCAGTGGTTCCACAGTGGTCACCTCAGCACTGGAGTACAGCAGGAAGATGGTGAGGGATGTCAACATGGTAACCTCATCTACTCCAGGCTCCATTTTATCTGTCAAAAACAATCCATTAACATGAATGTTCTTCAAATTTTATCTCAAACATGCTTAAAACATGCAGTGACAGAGTGTGATGGATGAGACAGAGAGAATTACCTGTACTCCAAGACTCCAAGAGTGTGTGCAGTGCACTTTGCAGCAGTTCAGTCCAGGCCCCACGACTCTTCTCAGCTTTGCTCATGGGAGAGGTGAGAACAGTGCGCAAAGCCTGTAGGATGCCTGGTACCAGCTGTCCACTCTCAGCTCCAACAGAGCCCTTCACCGCCTCTCTCAACACCCCAAGCAGCAGATAGAGCACTGTGGGCAGCACTGACACACTGCCTGTAGAGGGAAGAAAAAACACTATGTCAGATATTTTATCATTTATGGAATCAAATCTAATTTCTGTGCAAGTGGGCAGGAAGATTTTTTTCTCATAATCTGAAAGCTCTTATGGCCGCAGTAATTCCCTGGATCACTTACCCTCTGGTGAACAGATGGAGGGCAGTTCTGAGAGGATGGCCACAGCAGATGTGACGAGTCTACAGTCAGTGTTGCTGAGAGAGCAGGTCTGTCCTCCCCGCCCCGTGGGGCTGCCAGCCAGCTTAGGGCTGAGCTGCGGAAGCTTTCTCACAAGCGTGCAGAGACACAGCTCCAGTGCTCCAAACACAAGAGACTGTCCCGGCACCAGGCCACCAGTGTCCCGCCCCTCACCAAACTCAGGAACAGTTTCCTTCTCTGCTGCACCATCATCGACTGACCAAATGCAGTAAAGAAAGATGAATTCAGAGGGTTATTTACGTACTACACACTTTTTTTGTGTTTGTTTTAGGCTTACCCTCCGCACTGTGGCGTTTCTCTTTGACATGCTCCTGAGCAGCACAAACGATCTGGCCCACCAATTCCAGCACAGCCAACTGAATGCTGGGAGATTCCCGAGTGACTATGAGCCTATGCAGAACGCTGAGCAGCTCCACACTCAAAGCCTATAGAGAGAACACCATAGACATGTCAGGAGCACAGAGTGACAAACATCAAAGACTAAAATATACCTGATATGAACTACATGCAAAGACAAATACCAAACCACAAATCTCAATGCATCACAATATCGTAATCAGGGTTTGAAATTAACTTTTTCACTCACCGCCCAATTTGGCAACTAAATTAGTTACTGGCTATTCAGAACTTCAACAAATTTTTTTTTTTTTAATACAATTTGAATTTCATACATTAATTTCTTATTCAACCAAAATCCTGTCTAGCCTTCTCTTCCCTTCCTTTCTCATCCTCATCACCAAAAAATTATTTTTGGTGAAACATCAAACACCATGCGGAACAAAACAAGCCTGTGGTCTCTGGATAAGCCAGGGTCTGTTAAAATTGTAGGATGTTGGAAAATTACAATGTCCTTTCTGTTAACCAAATGCTCAAATGTCCTCAGAGCTCTCATCTTCAGCTGTATCAGTAAGGAAGTGCTGTTTTTCAGCTCGGTCTTTGCGTGTGAACTGTGTGAACTCTGGTCTGCGGGAAGTATTGCCACATTATTGTTGTTTTTTTAAATCTTCACTTCAGTGCAAATGAATCGCGCACTGTTATTTGTTGCATGACGGGTATGTTCAAGTAAGCCAGATATGCACAGAGTCTGCTCAATACGCTGTATTTAATATATCACGATGACTCACGAGTTGACTATTTGTGCAAAATCTACGCAGATTTGGCTTACACCAACTTCCCCAGCAAAGTGAGTAAACATAATAAATAACACGCCAAATTGGCTAGTGATTTGACAGCGTTGCCCGCCACAGTTGATTTTTACCCACATTTGGCGGGTTGGCAGGTGTTAATTTCAAACCCTGATCGTAATATTGTGCGGTTCACTTCAGTCCAGTGCCTTGTCTCATAGAAGTGTCTCTGAGAAATGCCACCTTATTTAGGCAAATATGCAAAATCTTTCTTTGTTAATTGATATGGAATTACTGAAGCAATACTATAGGAAAAATAACTAAACACAAAGAAACAATTATGGGAAAAACAAGTTAATTCTTTGTCTCATATAGTGCAAAAGGGTAAAACATACACTGTGCTTGCCAAGGCTGCATTCATATAATATAAAGTAAAAACAGTAATATTGTGAAATTTTTAAAAGCAATTTATTCCTGTAATGGAAAAGCTGAATTGTCAGCAGTCATTACTTCAGTCTTCAGTGTCACGTGATCAATGATTCATTATTTCAGAGTTTTTTAATAAATAGATAAAGCATTTATTTGAAATATGAACTTTTTGCAACATTATTAATGTATTTACTGTCCTTGCTGAATAAAAGTGTTGATTTATATATATATTCAATTGTAGAATACCTGATCATTGCCCACTTTGGAACGGGGCCAAGGCACCTCCAATAAGGCTTGCAGAGCCTGAAGACATGAATTGATGGTTTCCAATTGTTCTCCAGAGTGAGGAGAGCACAAAAACTCCACGCTGATTCCTAAAGGAAAGATTTCAGTAAATGGAACAACATTAAACAAGACTAAAATAAATATGTTGAATCTTTCAGAATCAAGTGAAATCCTAAAATATTGCAAGTATGGTCCTCGAAATCAGCACATGTCGAATGACTAAAGCAGAATTCAAAGCTCTGAATGACTATAATTTAGCAATGCATGCCCTATACACTGAACTACATCCAATTAATGAAACAGGAAATATTAACTGAGCTCTGTACCCAAGATGAGGTGGAGGCGATCAGTGTTGACGTCCTCTGGGGATTTGACACTGCTCATAGAGGCGGACTGACCCATGGAGGTGGGTGTGACTGGCCTGGAGAGGTTGGCAGGCCCCTCGTCCACTATGATGAATCCGGTGCTGTTGAGCCAGAGTGCAGTAGCGTGGAGAATGGTAGCCCAGGCACTGTAATAATGTGGACGGGCCTGTTCCACCGTCTCTGCAGTGTAAAATGAGCCACCTGACAAAAAAAAGATGCATGTTAGAACTCACATACAGTAGCTGTAAACAAGATGATAACAGAAATGAATAAATCAAATTACAATCACTCCACTACTATTTTTTTCCAATAGTAATAAAATAATCTTCAGATTATTTTGAATACACTGAATTAAATAAACTTTTTTTCCACATCAATAAGAAATGTTTACTGAGAACCAAATCAGCATATTAGAATGATTTCTGAAGGATCATGAGAAACTGCAGACTGGAGTAATGGCTGATGAAAATTCATTGTTGCCATCACAGGAATAAACTACATTTTAAAATATATTAAAAAAAGAACATTCTCTTTCATTCATTCTTTTACATTCTAAGAATATTTCACAATATTAATGTTTTGTTCAAATAATTGCAGCCTAGGTGAACATAAGGGACTACTTTCTAAAATTTTACCAACCCTAAACTTTTTAACGGTAGTGTAAGCACTGTAAAAAGAGTAAACAAGTAATTGTGACTGGAAATAGCTATTTAAAGCAGTTTTCAATGTTAAAACACCTTTACCTATACCTTTCTGCACAGAGATAAATTACAAGCAAAAAATCTGTTGATCAATTTCCTGATGCACTTTAAATAATTTTTGAGTGACCGACATAGCAACATTGGTGTGAGTTTAGGACAGGACTACTTGCTTGGCTATGCAATGGCCGACAGGTTGAGTGTTTGGGAAATCTGTTTGCAAGTAGTCATTATTTTTTAGATTTATTTGGTTCCACTAGAGGCACATCATTTTGGACACTGTAAAGAAAATGACTAAATCTGCTTATTTTCCATCAGGTGGGTGTGTAATTGAGAATCAGAGCATGAGAAGTGACCTGTGGAGGGGAGTTGACTGGAGTATTGTGGGGGCAGGGTGAGCAGGGCATGGTCCTGAAGGGCAGCCAGCCACAGGCGGCTCAGGGTTGCCAAATCAGTCTGAACCAGTTTGAGCAAACCAGCCCCCGCTGGACCTGCAGTCCCACCCTCCTCGCTCTGCTGCTGAAGATGGCTGCCCGGACTCTCCCTCTGCCTGGAGCCCTGCACCGCTGTGATATACACCTTAGAGACACATAGATTTATTCAGATACAGGTTAGATTATATTTTTCTGCTTTTTACAATTACAGATACACTAAGGAATAAAAAGTGTAGAAGAACCTCTCTTTATATGCCATCATACCGCCCATCCCTAGAGTCAAATATTGGCTAGACGTAGAGGTGCAACTGCTTTAATAGTTGTTAAGATAGTGTTCAGTACCTCCGCCCAGGCTTTGAGTACAGCCAGCGTCTCCATGGTGAAGGTGCTCTCGTTATAGAGCTGACTGGGAACATCTCTCCCCACCTGAACTTTGGCGAGAGAGGAAGCCAGAAGCTGATGTACCCTTCTCAGGTCACGCAGGTCGCTGATGACCCCACTGGCGATCCATGCACTGCAAACCTGAACAGCAACAAAGGTTCATGTCAGAACTCAACACTTCTGAAGCAGCTTTCAGCAGCAGCAGTGAACTGCCAGACTCAGGGAAGAAATTAGGTCAAGCGAATCCACGTGAACTGGAAAAGCGGGTTCAAAAGGTTGAAAACAGTTTAAAGGATTGTTTTGGGAACTTTTGACACTACAAAATGAACATACTCGGGATGCTCGATTTGACAATGACAACATTCTTTAATTAAGACTTTAAACAATGTGTTACATGGTATTTGGATCAACAAGTGTGCCAGTAAAAGCAAAGGAAAACAGAAAAAGCTTTATTATAGATATGCTGAAGTTCTTTAAGCAGCACACCTGGCAGGCTTTGGCAGTCACATTCGGAGGGGCATCCACATGGAAGGCAGGTCTGAGTGCAGCTCCAACCTACAACACCAAACATTGTTTAGTCCATTATACCAACAGAAACAAAAGTTTGGGAGGTTTCTCATAACCCCAAAGATCCTTTGATCTAAATGTTTATGCTTGAATTAGTTCCCTTTCAAGGGAACTCCCGTTGCGTCGAAAATGACGCTATGGGGAACGCTTTGCGTGATGACGTCTTGAAGCACATGTAAAATCAGTCCAATGGTGTGGCGGAACGTCAGAGGCGGGTGACGTCACGTACCAGGAAGCTATAAAAGCCGGCCCGAAACAGAAAACGAAAGCTTTCTGAGTCTTCAGTTGCGCTCTGTGTGAATCTGTCCGTGTTATTTGGTGTTGTCTGTCTATATATTTATATATTATTCAGTATGGCGAGCAAGCAGCAGTTTAGAGTGTGTGTCCATCCCTGCCCGCGTTATATAACGGGAGGTGACACACACACTCTTTGTGTTGTTTGTTTGGGAGAGGAGCATGCCCAGTCAGCACTCGAGGGTGGTGACTGTGTGCATTGCTGTGCGCTTCCATTGCGTACGCTCCGATCCCGGTTGACACGGTTCAATCCCGATCACGTTCCCCAGGGCTCTGGTCCCGCTGCTGCCGAGGCACAGCGTCGATCTCAGACCTGGGGTTCGCAAATGGATCTATCAGTGGATGTTGAGACGGGCTCTGCCTTATCTCAGCAACCTTCTGATAGATCCAGTGCCTCTCATCAGGGTGTGGAAGCACGCGCTGCGGTTTCTTCCCCCCCGAGAGAGGCACCAGTACTACAATTATCCAGCTCCGAGGAGGTGGATGTTGTTAGTATTGACGCTGGGTCTGAGGATTCGCCACCTCAGTCTCATGCGTTTGAAGAGCTTCTCGATGTTGTTACTAGAGCAGTGGAAAGATTATCTATTGAGTGGCCAGAGGATAGGCAGGACGTTCGCTCGAAAAGTAAGCTCGACGAACGCTTCCTGCCATCTCGTGCACAGCCTCAGAGAAGAAGCCTTCCGTTTTTCCCCGATCTCCACACCGAGGTGTCGAGATCGTGGGGGAAACCTATGTCATACAGAGTTTACACAACACAAACTTCTCACTACTCTTCCATTCACAATTATAAAGAGTATGGTTATGGGGAGATGCCGAAAGTGGAAGAGACGCTCGCGAGCTATCTCTCTCCAGCGACGGCGTCTTCCTTGAAGGCTCCCTCTCTTCCCTCTAAACCAGTGAAATTTACATCATCGCTGGTTCATAAATCGTATGCAGCCGCTGGTCAAGCTGCAGCGTGTCTGCATACGATGTCTATTATGCAGGCCTATCAGGCTGAATTATTGGGGGATTTAGAGGAGGGCGGGGGTATTGGTCCAGACACAGTGGCTGAACTACGCAGAGCCACGGATCTGTCTCTCAGGGCCACCAAGGAGACCGCTAAATCAATCGGGCGGTCTATGGCAGCCCTGGTGGCCACTGAGAGGCATCTGTGGCTCAATCTGAGCGACATAAAAGAAAAGGAAAAACATGTTCTCTTAGATGCTCCGGTCTCCACTGTTGGTCTATTTGGTGATGTTGTGAACAGTGCGATAGCTAAATCACAAGAGGCCTCTAAACAGGCAGTTGCACTCCAAAAACTTCTCCCCCGCCGTTCATTCTATGAGGCTGCTGAGCGGGAGCAGCCTCACTCCTCTAAAAAGAGCGCTGACCATCGTGCCACTCAAAAACAGAGTGTGTCCTCTCGTGCTCCCCCACAAAAATCTCGGGGACACGGAGGGCGCTCTCAAACCCAGCAGCACTCGAGGGGTAAAACGGATCTGCGGACCGTTATTACCGCCAAGAAGGCTGCTGGGAAGAAATCCTGACGTCCGAGGGCTCAGGACAAATGAGGGTAGTCCCCCCCGAAGCAGAGCGGTTAACACCTCTTTTTACGGTGCCCGTCTCTCTTCGGTACCCTCAGGGGACCGTTCTGCCAACCCTGCCGCCTCAGGTGTTACAGGGCGCAGCGGTCTCCGGCGAGCACATATCTCAAGGACCACCCGGAAACGTAGTGGCCTCGGGATGCCCGCCCCCTCCGAGGAGGGTGTTAGAGCAGTCTGTTCGGTCGTTCCCTGCCGGTGCGCCGTTACAGGGCGACGAATTGACTACTCAACAACAACGAAATCCAGAAACCAGTCTCGAGAGGCTGGTACCTCTAGTAGAATCTTTGACAGCGTGGAAGCTACTGTCGAATGTTTCTCGTTGGGTCCTGCAGACCGTGGAAAAAGGGTATCAGATACAATTCAAAAAACGCCCACCTCGGTTTATGGGGGTCCTGCCCACAGTGGTGGGCCCCGAGCAGGTTCTGGTTATGGAACAGGAAGTAAACACTCTGTTAGAGAAAGGGGCCATAGAATATGTACCTCCCTCCAACAGGGAAACCGGGTTTTACAGCCGGTATTTCATAGTTCCGAAAAAGGACGGGGGATTGCGTCCCATTTTAGATCTTCGAGTTCTGAACGAGTCAGTCATGCAGCTCAAGTTCAAAATGTTAACATTGAGACAGATCGTGCCACAGATCAGGTCCGAGGACTGGTTTGTCACGATAGACCTCAAGGACGCGTATTTCCATATTTCCATCCGTCCGTGTCATTGGAAGTTCCTGAGGTTTGCTTTCGGGGGCAAAGCATACCAATATCGTGTTCTTCCATTCGGCCTAGCTTTATCTCCCCGCACTTTCACCAATGCATGGATGCAGCTCTGGCGCCGCTGCGCCTCCAGGGTATTCGCATCATGAACTACATCGACGATTGGTTGATTTTAGCTCAGTCGCATCAGTTGGCGGTTCAACATCGAGATGTTGTTCTCGCCCACATGAAAGAGTTGGGGTTACGGCTGAACGCCAAGAAGAGTGTGCTTTCTCCACTCCAGAGGACCACTTTTTTAGGCGTAGTTTGGGATTCAGTGTCGATGCAGGCGCGCCTGTCACCGCCACGTATAGAGTCCATCCTTGCAGCTGTGAAAAGTGTAAAGCTAGGCCAGCTACTCACTGTCAAACAGTTCCAGAGACTGTTGGGTCTCATGGCAGCAGCTTCCAACGTGATACCTTTTGGACTGCTACACATGAGGCCCCTGCAGTGGTGGCTCAGGACCAGGGGGTTTTCCCCGAGGGGCAACCCATTTCGCACAATCAGGGTCACGCGGCGATGCTTACGTGCCCTGGTTATGTGGAAGAAACCTTGGTTCCTGTCCCAGGGCCCAGTGTTGGGAGCTCCTTGTCGTCGCAAACTGCTAACGACGGATGCTTCCCTCACGGGTTGGGGAGCGATCCTGGAGGGTCGCTCAGCTCAAGGTCTGTGGGAAGACCATCATCGTTCCTGGCATATCAATCGCCTAGAGATGTTAGCTGTCTTCCGGGCTCTGAGGAGCTTTATCACAGATCTCAGGGGACACCATGTGCTAGTACATACGGACAACACGTCGGTAGTCGCCTATATCAACCACCAAGGGGGTTTGCGCTCGCGCCCGTTATCCAACTTGGCACGCCATATCCTCTTGTGGTCCCAGGGGAAGTTACTGTCACTCAGGGCAGCTTACATCCCCGGGGTCCAGAATATAGGAGCAGACACTCTGTCGAGGCAGGGGCCGAGGCCCGGGGAATGGAGGCTCCACCCCGAGGTGGTGGAGCTTATATGGAGGGAGTTCGGCCAAGCACAAGTGGATCTGTTTGCGTCTCGAGAGACGTCTCACTGTCCACTTTGGTTCTCCCTCACGCATCCAGCTCCTCTGGGACTGGATGCTATGGTTCAGACGTGGCCGAGGCTACGTCTGTACGCCTTTCCCCCAGTTGCTCTGCTCCCGGGAGTTCTGGAGAGAGTTCGCAGGGACCGGGTTTGCCTGCTTCTTATAGCCCCGCGTTGGCCGGGCAGAGTATGGTTTCCCGATCTGGTCTCCCTCCTCGACGGGCATCCTCTGGAGTTACCCGTCAGGAGAGACCTTCTGTCCCAGGCAGGGGGCTCAATATTTCACCCCCGCCCAGAACTGTGGAACCTGTGGGCTTGGCCTCTGAGGGGGCCCAGCTCATAGAGTCAGGTCTCTCAACTGAGGTTGTTGAGACCATTCTACAGTCCAGAGCTCCCTCCACAAGGAAACTTTATGCCCTGAAGTGGAGAGTCTTCACTTCTTGGTGTAGTGACCGTCGGTTGGACCCAGTTAACTGCCCAATTGGTACAGTGCTGGAGTTCCTGCAGGACCGGTTCACAGCAGGTCTAACCCCGTCCACTTTAAAGGTTTATGTGGCGGCCATAGGTGCTTACCACATTCCTTTGGGTGGAATGTCTGTGGGGAAAGACCCTTTGATATCTCGTTTCCTTCGTGGCACTTGGAGGCTGAGGCCTGCAGTTCGCTCTAGGGTGCCACCTTGGGACTTGTCCATTGCGTTACAAGGCTTGTCCCTGGCCCCCTTTGAGCCAATTGAGGAGGTTCCTGAGAAATTTTTAACGCTGAAAGCTCTTTTTCTTCTTGCTATTTCCTCTCTCAAGAGAATAGGGGATCTCCAAGCGTTGTCGGTTGCTCCGTCATGCTTGGAGTTTGCTCCGGGTATGATCAAAGCATTTCTTCATCCGAGACCGGGCTATATCCCCAAGGTCCCCACTAATGTGGTCAGACCTATTGTTCTGCAGGCCTTCTGTCCTCCTCCCTATCAAAATGCTGACCAGGAGGCTAATAATTTGCTTTGCCCTGTGCGGGCGTTAGACGCATATGTCCACAGAGCTGCCCTGTGGCGAAAAAGTGATCAATTATTTGTGTGCTTTGGGTCCCCTAATAAAGGAGGTCCAGTGTCTAAGCAAAGGATGAGTAAGTGGGTGGTCGAGGCTATCTCACTTGCTTATGAGGCGGCTGGGCAGCCTTCTCCTTTGGCTGTCCGGTCGCACTCGACGAGGAGTATGGCGGCCTCTAAGGCCCTTATTTCAGGAGTTTCTTTACAGGACGTTTGTGATGCGGCAGGCTGGTCCTCACCGCACACTTTCGTCAGGTTTTACTCTCTGGATCTGGACTCTGCTCCAGGGTCTCATGTTTTGTCTTCCTAGTGCTGCTCATCAGATTTCACACAGGACAGACATTCGTAGCTATGGAGGCGTTGGTATAGACGTTCCCCATAGCGTCATTTTCGACGCAACGGGAGTTCCCTTGAAAGGGAACGCCTCGGTTACGACTGTAACCTCGGTTCCCTGAAGAGGGAACGAGCGTTGCGTCGCCTTGCCATATCTCCTTCATGCCTGTCAGCTCGACTTCAGACTTTTACGAAGCTTTCGTTTTCTGTTTCGGGCCGGCTTTTATAGCTTCCTGGTACGTGACGTCACCCGCCTCTGACGTTCCGCCACACCATTGGACTGATTTTACATGTGCTTCAAGACGTCATCACGCAAAGCGTTCCCCATAGCGTCATTTTCGACGCAACGCTCGTTCCCTCTTCAGGGAACCGAGGTTACAGTCGTAACCGAGGCGTTTTGTAGATAAGTTGAGTGCCTATATGTATAGATGTATTTAATCCCAGACCTGCATTTGTGTTATTTCATAGTTTTGATGGAAAACTGTGGAAGATAATAATAAAGAGTCCAAAACTTTTACTTACATAATATATAAACATTAATTACCGTAAATGTAATATCAATACAAATTTAGTTTAAAACTATTATCCACTCTGTTTGGAAATACGTTAGCAACTGTTAAAACGTTTGGAGTCAATAATTAAGTAATACTTTTATTCCACATGGATGCATTCAATTTGTCAACAATTTTTTTTTAAATAACTGCTGTTCTCTTTTTTTTTTTAACTGAAAAATATTTTGAAAAACCTGAAAATACAAACATGGTTTTCATGAAACTATTAAGCAGCACGACAATTGTACATAATTGATGTCCTACACCCTGAGCAAACGAATTAAACTTAAACAGAGAATATTGTAGCACAAGGTACTGAAGAGGTTTCACGTCACTGTTTGAAACTAAGGCCTCCCGCTAAGCCCACAGATAACCTAATTTAGTGTAAGCGATACAGGCCCTCACATGCGTACACACACACACACGTGCAAATGCACTTAGTAACAAGAGACTGATGAATGAGCTCAGGTAGGTCTTGGGGGGGGGGGGGGTTCAAAGAATAACAGCTGAGAGCTTTACTGTACAACTCTTAACATGTATTTCGCATGACTAAGCATCCTGTAGTCTAGCACAGTCTTCAAAAATTATAAACAACTAGTGGATGCAAAAGCCAAAAGTTTTCAAAACTAATAATTTAAATGAGCCTTAGTTTGAAATAACTACATTTAATAAAAATAATAATAATTTAATTAATTTAATTCTATTAAATATTATGGTTTTTTTTAAATGTGAAGGTTTCTGTTGACATTTTCTGTCCACTTTCTCCTACAGAAATTGAATTTTTTAGCAATTTCAGCCAAAAGAAATAGGTGCACACTTAAATATAAATACATAATATACTGTACATAAGCATAAACTGCTCCCTACAACTACCTTTGCAATAAGGATCATTTACTTGAATGCATTTAGGAAATTAAAGTTCATCACTGTTATTGTTCCAGAAAAGTAAAGTTTCTTTCAACACCTTTCTGGGCATATAATAGTATGCAAAGTTGATTTTAAGAGTGAGGCTGGATAGTAAGTTAGTGCTCACATTGGCTTGATACTGTTCCAGAATTACATGCCCAGGAAACTCAGGCTCTGGCACATTAGAGAATTTACGGATAACGACCAGCAGTGTTTGTAAACCAGCCAGTCGAAGCTGATCGCTGTGGTCTGTGGCTGCCATGAAAGCCATGCGGATGAGGTCTGCCAAGTGGAGAACTAGGAAATCTACGAGACAGAAAGGGGTGCATATAAAAACAGAATTAACAAAAGTATATAAAATCACCCCAGAAGGTGGCACTAACATCCAGTTAACTCACTGAACACATCAAGAAAAACAATCACAGTACACAGTTAACTGCAAATACACTAAAGCAATTCTAGCATCTAACCTGTGGACTCATGTAAACGCTGCTCTTGAGCGAGTGCCATGTTGAAGTGAGCCGAGTCTCCGTTCTCACACTGCGATATTATACGACACACACACTCCATGGAAAATACACGAGTGGACCAGCGCAGGTTATTGAAGGGGCCGCTGGACTCAGACTTTGCATGGAATGCAGAGGAATCATCATATCGATCTCCATCCTCCTCCTGCTGTGTTTCTACAGAGGCAGCTGCAGCGGAGTCTAAGGAGTGACAAGACCATTAAAAACTATATTCTCAATGACGCATCTTTGTAAAACTAACAAAAACAAGGATACAAACAATGGGAATTGTACACAAAATTAAGATCATCTTATTCTCATCTTATTATGCTCGTGAGGCCGAGATTGCAGCCCACCTGCAGAGGCAGAGAGTACGTCTTTGCAGAGTTTCAGCCAGTGGGCCAGGTTACTCTCAGCAGCCGAGCTCATCATGTGGACTAGCGTCTCCTGAATGTCTCGGCACAATTGTGGGTCAGACTCCCTGTCCAGCAGACTGAACAAAGCCCCCTCCAATCCCACCTCCTTAATAGTGACATCTGCAGGACAGACAATAATCATTTCATATACAGACCACCTTATGACATATATATTTACATTATTATGTTTTGCTTGAATTTATATATATATATATATATATATATATATATATATATATATATATATATATATATATATATATATATATATATATATATATAATAAAATACACACACACAACCGGTCAAAAGTTTGGAATCATACTATTTTTTATGTTTTTGAAAGAAATCTCTTATGCTCATCAAGCCTGCATTTATTTCATAAAAACAAAACAAAACAAAAAAACAGTAATATTGTGAAATATTATTATAATTTAAAATAATGGTTTTCTACAATCCTTCAGAAAGCATTCTAATATGCTGTTTATTATCAATGTTGGAAACAGTTGTGCTACTCAATATTTTTTTGAACCTGTGATACTTTTTTCAGGATTCATTGATGAAAAAAAAAGTTAAAAAAGAACAGCATTCATTCAAAATAGACATATTTTCAAACAATATAAATCCTTACCATCACTTTTTATCAATTTAACACATCCTCGCTGAATAAACAAGTATAAATTTCAATAAAAAAAATAAAAAAATGAATGAATCTAAACTTTTGAACTTTTCTAAACTTTATTTTAAATAAATGCTGTTCTTTTTTTTTTACTTTTTACTAATCTAAGAATCCTGAAGTATCACAGGTTATAAAAAATATTAAGCAGCACTGTCTCCAACATTGATAAGTCAGCACAAGTCAGAAAAAGTAATATTGTAAAAACAGTAATAATGTGAAACATTATTTTCCCAGTCTTCAGTGTCACATGATCCTTCAGAAAAAAAAAGAAGGTATTATCAATGTTAAAAACAGTTTTGATGCTATATATTTTTGTGGAAACTGTGATGATTTTTTTCAAGATTCTTTAATGAATAGAAAGTTCAAAAGAACAGCATTTATTTAAAATAGAAATCTTTAACAACATTATAAATGTATTTACTGTTACTTTTGATCAATTTAACACATCCTTGATGAATAAAAGTATAAGATTCTTACTGACACCAAACTTTTGAGCAGGATTACATTCAGATGATCAAATCACAGTTGCATTCAAGGATCAAGACAAAATTCCAGGCCCTAACTCACTGCAGTCAAAGCCACCTCAATGCAGAGTACAGTAAAATCAACAGCAGAGATGTGCTGAGATGATACTATGTTGTGCAGCGGGGGCGATGCTTGCTGACTCACCCAATTGTGAGTTGTCTCTGCGTGGCAGCTCTTTAACCAGAGCAACTGCATGCTCCGATACCTCCACTGCCTCCCTCTGAGCCAACTGCCTCAGGCAGGCCACAACCACCCGCCTCAGAGACAGGTACGAGCTGCACAGGTTTATCTGTACGTGCACAAGAGGCACGCATGAGATATAATGAAAGATCTTATCATTAGTATGGTCACAATAATGATCACTAGTGAATCTAGTGAGATCTTAAAAAATAGAAGAACAAAACTGAGACATTAGAGCTGACAAAGTATAACAAAAAATAACATAAAATAAAGTTAATGGTTTAAATCATTTAGTCATATGGCACACCTCTATAAGATATAGATAGATAGATAGATATAAATAGAGCACAATTTAAATGTGATGAACACATCACATTTTGCACAACATAATCCAGACAAAAGTGCAAAAAACACATCAAAGTTAGTCCCGTTATGTCAAAATGATCCCACAGAAATGCTGTTTTAGTGTAGAGAAGGCCAGAGGGAGAGGAGAAAGGGACAGCAGGGCTACTGTCAAGGCTTGTTTTGAGCTTTAAATGATGTGACAAGTGAGCTATTTGCAAAGAATAAGACCATAAATCAAACCATGTAAAAATAGAGCATGTAGAACAAAGCATGTTTTTCCCAATTACTGTCTAATATTGTCTGTGGTTGTGTGAAGGGGGGGGGGGGGAGAGAGAGAGAGAGAGAGAGAGAGAGAGAGAGAGAGAGAGAGAGAGAGAGAGAGAGAGAGAGAGAGAGAGAGAGAGAGAGAGAGAGAGAGAGAGAGCTCTCACAGTAATAAAGCTAATAGCTTGAATTGGCATAAGGCCACAGCTGTGGATGTGAATGTCATGTGCACTGTGTGGGTGGTCAGTGTTAGAAGCCTTTACTGAAAGGACCAAGCCAAGCAAATCTAATCCTTGGCATTAACCCTGCAGTTAGTGGCATTGACACTGTCTGCTCATGCTCAAAACCAGATCCTGCTTGAGTTAGTTTCACACTGGGAAATGAGAGGAGGACAACAGAGCACAATTATAGGGAAAGACACAAGTAAAGGAATATGAGGTGCAAACAAAGGAAAGAGCATAAAGTGGCCTGACAGCAGAGAGCTAGACAAAACCTACCAACACAGAATAATCCAATAAGATCTCCTGTACGAGGGAACAGAAAACAGTACTGTCACTACAGATGAGGGCAAAGCCAGGCCCGTGTACACTCACCTTTATTTCAATGACATTCATTTTTTATTCTACGTAATGTAAAATACATGAATGTGAAGAATCTATGAGGAGAATAAGACAACTTTTTTTGGAGCATGTAAGCCACTGGTCATATAAGACTTTTGTGACTTATTTAATAATAACAATGATAATATATTGGTTTTCCTTGTACTTTAACCCTATATAAACAATGTAATAACTAAACATGACAACATGAAACATATGACTATAAGTCCTTGGTTGTGTGCATAATTCATTGTTAGTCTCATAACAAAACATCTTTCATAATCTTGAATAAAAATGTCAATTTATCTGAAACTGAAAGCAGTGAGATGTCAGTTGTTCAGTATGACTGTGTGTGTTAAGTGCATTGTTCACGTACGCAGAGGCTGGGCACCAGGCTGGCCAGATTGACGAAGCGTGGCGCAAACATGTGAAGCTGCTGGAGGCAGGAAATGGCCTGAGCCTGGACCAGACAGTCCTGACTGTCCTGCATCACAGCACAGCCCACCAAACAGGAGGTCCTCACCGCACACACACCTGCACCCTCACCTGGGGACAGTTTGCATTAAATAACCTGTAAAGGTCTGTAAAGGTCTCACCTACATGATGACTATGTGTGAGAGAGTTTATGGGAAAATAAGTGAGTGCACCTTGCAGATCCGGCCCCATGGAGGTGATGAGGGCATTAAGGCAGCGGCCCAGGCTTTGCTGCACCTCCGCGTGTGTGTGTGGAGTTGAGAGGAGCAATCGTAGCACCAGAGTGAAGCTGGCCTCCAGATGGCTGTGGTACAGAGGCCCTGCAAGATCCACCACCATGGACAGAGCGTGGAGAGCCCACATCTGCACATATAATTCACTGAGAGATCAATGCATGAACTTCACCAAGAAAGCACACCTTCGCAGTCCTGGTTAGACTTCCTATATTAATAAACGGAGTATAAACAGTCATGTGGTCAGGTGACGTGTACCTGCACTTCAGGTGAGGTGCTGTCTTGGGACAGGGTGAAGAGGACCCCAACGCAGGCACTGATGTATTGAGGGGAACTAATCCCACTCAGGTAACGGTACACAGTCCCAAGGGCCAAAGCATGACCTGTGCGCGTGATGGCATCCCTCGCAGTCTTCAGTCTGAAAACCATTTACATTCATTTCAGATAGTATATATATATATATATTGTATATATTTTTCCTCCATGATCTTGGCATAAACTCACTTGTCAAAGCTCATGAGAGTGATGGAAACGGTGATGCTGGGGTCATTAAGAACTTGCACCAGCCTCGCTAAACCCTCCGCAGCCATGCAGCGCAACAGAGGATTTGAGCCCTCTAGTGCTCCCAATAGGAGAGACAGCGCTGGTCTTTGAACCTCTTCTGGACCCAATTCCCTCCTACTTGATGCCAAACACTACACGGCAAAAACGGAAGGAGGCGGAGAGAAAAACAAAGCTGCTTTATATGGTATGAATGCACAGGTTTCAAACTGTCTTTTCTTACCTTCAAAGTGCAGCAAACAGCAGCAGCTACATGGATTTGAACTGTCTGTTGCCGGGCTCCTTTAAGTTGTCGCACAAACTCACAGAACTGCTCCAGGATCTGAGCCCTGAGATAGGGAAAACAGCAAATATTGTACCGTATGGCTACTGTAATATCTTATTTTCACAAGGGATGTATGACGTGTCGTGTACCATATCGGTTATCAGCCAATATTATTAATTTTATATGGGCCAACATATTCAGTATTGAATTGTTAATGCTTATTTTCCACCATTATTTCATTCAGTTTAAGAGAAGATGGCAAATGTAAAGTTAACCTCTAAAAACACTAATAATACTGTTAATAACATTGTTAAACAATCTCAAATTAAATATCCATACTGTGCATTATAATGTTGTGATGCCTAAACTTTGCACTGATGTGAGTGAGGCTTATTCATTTGTATGCATAATCATCCACAAAGGCCAAAATTAAAAGAAAATAATCAAGTGAAAATAAAAATGGGTTTATATTTTACAAACCATATGGAAATGCCTTTTTTTAAATAATCAAGTGAATTCAATACTTAAATCAAGTGAATTAAGCATTTAATTGACGTGACTGTCCAAAAAAGGATACCACGTGGTTTATAAAATATAAACCAATTTTTTCCCCACTGAAAATCCATCAACATAATATTGTGAAGTTGTGATACTGATGTTGTTACTATGATAAAATCATACTGTGATATAATATTTTAGTCAAACATCTATCCACTGTATTTCAAAATATTATTAGTTAAGTAAAGTTTATATTTCACAGCTTAAATGCCAATAGTTAAGAACCAAAGGCTGTTGTTTTCTAAAAATGCTCTTGAACACTTAAATAGATCTTCTGGGAAAACTGTAGACATCCCAATTCTAAAGATGTGTTGTCTTTGTTCTGCTTCTAAAGAAAACAAAAAAACAACAACAACAACAACACCCCCCCCCCCCCATAAAACCATTAAATAAATAATCTAGAGACAAGCTGCTAGTAGGATGAAAGATGCACTGCAGGAGAACTGATGGCCCCTTATGATCAGTATCATTTTCTCTCCACTGCCATGTTTAATGCATTGCACATGGCCAGAACAGCCCCCAATTATGCAAATACATGCAGATGTCTGGATGTAAATTTGGCTATGCTGCTTCAAAAAGCCTCTGAATCTCATTAAAGCCACTTCCCACAATTTGCTATCAGTAACAGTATCAGTTACTTCTAACAATCTGAATAACTTTAAATGGTAACGCTGTATATCCACATTCAAGTGAATGTAACATAAAACAAACTATTTCAATAATTTACATAGTGGGATGTGCAATTAGAAAAGGAGTTGAGCAAATAAATTGAGTAAATATCCAATTTTATCTAAAGATTTGCTGTTCTATTCTTCAGCATTACCTGTTCATTTGCACACGTGAAGCATTACATGTATTGCTAGCATTAAGGTCCTATATAAAGTAACTGAATTAACTGATGTGTTGAAGTGTCAATGCAACATAGAGACCCTTTCAAATCAACTAAACTAAAAGTACTCAAACCAAACAGCAACAGCATACAAAAAGCAGCATCTGTGGTGATGGTGGACGTACCTCTGCTGGATGCTCAGGTGAGGGAAAATCACACCAAACAGCTGGACAGCTGCTGCCGTTAGAGCGGAGGCTGGAGGGAGGGGGGTAGGAACCTCCTGGGCTTTCTCAAAGATGGTAAATGGGTCGTGTTCTAACGTCCCACCTCCTGAACCACCTCCACGGAGCTTTAAACAGACAGACAATACAATGCAATGTGCCGTTCTAGGAAATCAATTAATTACATTGATTGCACGTTAACAAGGCTATTTCCTAGATGATTAGACTGTGCTCTGACCTGTTCCTCTATGTAGTGCTGATCCACATCCTGCAGTCCAGGGCCCAGCAATGCCAGGTCTTGGCTGCAGCACAGCGAGGGCAGCAGGTTCAACTCGGCACATGCTGTAATTTCTGGCCCGGTCAGATCAGTCAGCAGCTGCTTCAGCAATATGCCAAAGCTCTCTGAGCCAACACAATCAAACCATAATAAACAAATAAATACATATTTGGGCAATCAAATCGTCCAATTTCAGTCATGGGGGGATGGGGGGATGGGGGGTGGGGGGGGGGGGGTGGAAGAATCATGATCTTAACTGAGAACTTTTTTCTTTGTGCTTTTAGCAAAAAATCTAACTTCATTATTTTAATTAAGCTCATTGTTTTAGTTGTTTAAGGTTTTTTTTTCAGATTACTGTACATTATCATAATTAACCAAATAAATAAATAAATAGACACGAGTTCAAATTTTTTTATTTTGTGAGGAGAAGACTACATGTTATGAGAGACATAGGACAAGAACTTAAACAATCAGAATCAAGTATACCAGAATAAAAATATAATTTATAAAACATCAGCACATGATCAAGATTGTGCTTACCTTCGAATGTTTTAGGTTGTAGCAATGTGAGGATCTCATACACTCTCAATCTAAAGACAGTGGCTGCATTTTTGATCTGGTTTCCATAGGATTTAACGATAGAAGGCAGGCTAAAAAGAGAGGATGGGGACTAAAATGTTATTAGATGTTATTTAACATCCTGTCCACATTACATCTGCATTTTACAGTCTTCTTTAAAAAGGTATTTATAACTTCATGGTGCTGTTTTCATTTTAAGAAACCAAGATCCACTCACTGAGTGAGCAGGGTCACCGCACAGGACAAGAGAGGAAGCAAACGACTGATAACATCATCGGTGAGAAGGTCTTTGCAGTGCACCACCAGACTCTTCATTGCTACAGGAGAGATGACAAGCTATGAAGACCAAATTTCCTGACAAATGTTTATTTCTATCTGCAGTTAATGGCAAAGAACTTAATATATAAATAAATAAATAAAAATAAATGTTAAGGGAACAGATCAGCAGATGGATTGGTGCATGAGAAAAAGAGCTTATTTTCACTGAGAGAAAGGGAAAGACATGAGTGAGTAGCCTTTGAGATTCATAAAAGACCCTCACCGCACAGTACTCCTGCACGTCCCTCCAAGGTCACCTGCCAGGTGAAGGAGTCTCCACGCCGCAGCTCGTTCTCCATGTCCTTCACAGACAGCGGAAAGGCACATTTCCATAGCAACAGCAATCGAGGCAAGTGATGCTCCATCACAGTGGGACCTTGAATGAAAATATCAGAAATAACAAAAAGGATGTTAAAAACTCAATCACATCAGCTGTTACAATATAGGCACATCTTGTAAATGTGGGCATATTGAAGATCATAAAGCAGTATATTGATTCATACCCAGTGTCGAGAGGGCACTGAGCAGCAGCCAGCCTCCTTGAGTGCGTTGGATGGAGATTCTGCTGTTCTGAGCTGCAGAGCGCAGCAGATCTTCTGCCAAGTTCATCACCACCTGCAACCAGTCCATCAGAATCAGTAAATCTTGATCATAAATGAACAATAATATCCAGATATGATACCAATAACATGTACAGTGAATTTGAAAAATACATGTACAGTGAATTAGTGTGAAAAAAAAGAAAAAGACTTGAAAAACAAAATCTTTACAAGCCTCATTATTTCTCTTTTTTTGTGTGTGTGTGTGTGTGTGTGTGTGTGTGTGTGTGTGTGTGAATTTCAAGTGAGGGAATAAAGCTCTTTTTTTCTTAACCCTCTCTGGTACTCCTCATTTGGGAGTCACACTTGTTATCTTCGCGGTCAGAAGTGACTGGACACCTGAAAATGAAACTTCCTCCACCCCAGTAAAACTAATGTAATATATTTTATGATCAATAATATATATTTTTTCTTTTTTATTTTATATTGAGAGGATTTGATGGTACTTGTTAATATTTATGCAATAATTATGGTTAATTTTTGCCATTGAAAATAAATATTTTTTCAATTAATGCAGTATTTCAGATTAATATAGAGACTAAGTCTTTTAAATAAAATTTTTGAAGTCAGATTAGCACCATCTGTTGAGAGAAAATAAAATAAAACATGTAATTTCATGGTGTTACCACTAGATGCCTATATAGCTCTCTATGGAGAGGCTTATGAATTCTCTAGTTGTTTATGGACAAAATTACTTACTTTTAAGATGTGGATTTGTTTTTTAGATGTGGAAGTGTACACGTTTTTGCATTGTTACTACAGTCAAACCTGAATACAGAGAAAGCATTTTGTTACACGTATCAAAATGGGTCTGTTTTGACAGTGCGTCTTGTTTTGCACTATTAATGTTTTAGGGTTTCACCCCTTCATTGCTGAGCACTTTTTTTTCTGCATCATGGCCGATTTGTAGAGAATTTTTGTGTTTTTTTCGATTTCCCATTAATTTCCTATGGTCGGTCATTTTTGACCAAAGAGCACAAGTGTGACTATTTTTTAGCTATAGCAGCGATTTTTGTG
Source organism: Squalius cephalus (assembly GCF_949319135.1). Lineage (NCBI taxonomy): Eukaryota > Metazoa > Chordata > Actinopteri > Cypriniformes > Leuciscidae > Squalius > Squalius cephalus. The sequence goes on along the minus strand of NC_137141.1, from coordinate 23,236,047 downwards.
TGAGCATATCAGTGAACACCCCTGACCACTCGGTGAGTTTCACGTCTTTGTAAACGAAAGTTTAATGCGTTTTAGGAAGGATTGTTCCAGTGCACATATGCAGCCATTCTGGAGGTGGGGGGGAAAGCGAAAGAAACCTAAAATTCTCGGGACAGCAGCATGTGTCCAAATTTTAATCTTACCCGTACTATTTCATCAGAAACGATCTGTAAACAGGGCTTTAAGTGTAAAATACCAAACTTGTCCTTTAAGGTTGAAATACGTTTCTGGGCCTTGAAAGTGGTCGTTGCGTTGCTGTCTATGGAGGGGTCAGAAAGCTCTCGGATTTAATCAAAAACATCTTCATTTTTGTGCCGAAGATGAACGAAGGTCTTACGGGTTTGGAACGACATGAGGGTAATTAATGACAAAATTTTTATTTTGGGATGAACTAACCCTTTCAATTAGTATACACGGAACCATGAATATGCCAATTAGCCTCGTCTCCACTCACGCCAGCTCACAGATTCACTTGGCCAACTTACTGAGGTAAACGCTGCACAATGGTATCACTTGTCGGACGCATAACGGTAATTCATATGATTAGCCTTTTGCTTGACTATGTTGAAATAATGTGTGGCTAACGTTACACAAACCATGTTCCCGTTCGCCATCTCAGAGCCAGACACCTGTCTTCTAAAAATCAGCATATTTAGAAATGCTTTGAACAACTCAGAACGTCAGTGGAGAAAGGCATATAGCTCATCATAACATCGAAATATACATCATACACCTGCTATATTGATAAATCTACCAGATTTTTCATATCAACAGAAAAATACCAGGATAACCTGGTTTCTCTTGAGACTTCCCAACTTCAGAGCATAGTAATGATATGCTAAAGCCCACCAGCACGTTGATGTGATTGGTTACAAGGTGGTTTGTGACATAAGAAACACCAGCGATTTCAAACCGTGTTTTTGAGACTGCAGTTTTAAAGAGAAAATCCTCAGCAATGGTGTTGACTTGAATTTGCACATGGTTTGTCTTAAAGCATGTTTAAAACACCACATAAACACATAAACAACATTAAAAACTTGATTTTCACCACAGGGGGACTTTAATTTCTTAATGTTTAGACAGCAACTTCATGAGCTCAGCTTCATTAAAGTGAGCAGTGATGCAGTGTGGAAACTACCAAAGGGAGTCTACTCTCGACAGTGATCCGGCGCCTAACTGAAAACTGCTTTTTCGCCGAAATGCCTTCTAGCAGGCAACAGTAGAGACTCAGTGACTACAGTGATCCAAAACACAGTCAGTATGAACAACCCTTAAGCAAATCTTGTGACATAGCACAGACAGAACCAAACACATTTAAAACTCTCTGTGTGCTTTAAAAAGGAGGCATAGGACACAAATCATACTCATACCTTGCCCTTAGAGTGTGATATTCCTAGCGGACAAAGCTGTACCGCTCCCAGCAGAGCTGCGATGGCAGCACTGTACCCTGCCACAGACTCAGGGCATGACTTCAGGGCATTCAGCCTCTCTGCGCAGCGATCTAGCAACACCGCCACTAGAGCAGGCATCCCTACGGCAACACACCGCAGGCACCAGGCGGCGGCCAGACGAGCAGATGCGCTGGGGTGAAGAAGAATAGAGATCACGGTGTCCAACATTCCTGTCACAAAAAACAACAACAAAGAAACTATTGAACTCACAGTTTTACTAATATTCCAGCCATCACAGATGCCACTCTGAGCTCTTTCTGGAATTCTTATAAAAAGCTAGTGTCTCTGAAGCAGGATGAATGTGTTAAATCTGCTGCAGGCACTTTTTCGGCTCACTGCAGGCACTTTTTCGGCTCACTCCTTCATCCTGGCCTATGACATATTCATTAAAGAGCAAACACACTCACACACAATCTAGAAATGCAGCTCTACACACTATCTTGAAAAACATATTCCTTTTAGACAGTTTGATCCTTAGTACGGTGACTCAAACTCCAGTATATGATCCACAAAGCATCACAACATTAGGAGCAGGATAATGCGCATACCTGCTTAATTGACAAAAATATTATATCTATTTGAAATTAATTTAATTTCCGAGCAATATCATGTCCCCTGGAATTGATTTGAGTTTTTTTTTTCTTCATAAGGCCAGTTTTTCAAGCCATATAAAGCACAAAACATCCTGTCCATTTACATCCAATACTTTAAACTCATAGGCTTGAACAGAATAAAAAAATAGCAATATAATAAAACATGCTCACCAAGGCTTTATTTGAAATTATTTATATCAAACATGCAGTAAAAACGCTCATATCATTATTATTATTAAAATTAATTCATTTCAGTAATAGCAAAGCTCAGCAGCCAGTCTTCAGTGTCGCATGATTCTTCCGAAATCATTATAAAATGCTGATTTGGAGCTCAAGTAATATTTCAAGTAATAATAATGTTGAAAACAGCAGTTGTTAATATTTTTGTGGAAACATTGTTTTTAAGGATTCTTTGATGGGTAGAAGGTTCAAAAGAACAGCAATTTTTTTTTTAAATAATAAAATGTCTTTACTGTTTGAGCAATTTAATGCATCCTTGCTGAATATAATTAATAATCTCTTAAAAAAAAACTATTACCCAAAACTTTTAAACAGTAGTGTAAATAATAAATTTATTTAGGGATTTTTATCTTTATAACATTTTAAATATTTGGAGCATTTTTATCACATTCTCCCATAGAAAGGTTTTGATGGGGTTTGTTGACCAGAGTTTGTTGGTCAATTATGCGTGACAAACCTATGCTGGTGTCCTGCAGCAGTGGGGCGGCAGTAGAGCTCAGGTCCTGTAGCAGACTGCCCAGCTCCAGGAGGGTGCACACCAGGATATGCTGACTAGCTGCAACATCCGCAGGGCTCACACGTGTCTCCATGTTCCCCTCATGAAGAGCTGCATCTCATAGTAGCACAGGGTATATTTAAGACATTACAACTCAATATCCATTCCAATGTGACCTATATATTTGGCCTAGTCTCTTACCCATAACCCTCTTCTGTTTGCTGATAATTTGACAGATCTCCTTGGCAGCTGCGATTTGGGCCTTCTCCCCCAGCAAAGTGCCAAGAGTGGCCCGCAGTATGAAGGAGACACAGCAGCGGCAGGAGACAGCATCCGTTGGGTATTGTGTCGCCCTTGTGTGAGATACCCACTCCATGAGAAGAGAAAGAAGACAGGAGAAGTTTGCCTCCAGCCACGCACCACCCAGAATAGACACAAACACCACGCATGTCTGTTTAAGAGAGAGAATGTAGTATTCATGTAAAAAAAGCAAAAGCAAAATAATTCAATAAAAAAAGAAACCTGTATTTGATTATTTCTTCTATGTAGATTAGCTTTTTGTGAACTTGTGAATAATTGACACATAAATAAATGGAGAACATTTCTGTTTTTATGATGTTATTTAACCTTCATTTGTTCTTTTTGTACCCTAGACATAAAGCAAGTCATGCTGTGACTCAAAGCACAAACATTCTGATTACAAGGGAAGAGCTGTAGGAGTGTGAGCGACCTGTGTGATGCCCACGCGCACGTCTCTGCTGACTGAGCTGGTTCCCTTCAACATGTCTCCACTGGCCCGCAGGAAGCCGGCTCCACCCCGCAGGAAACCAGAACTCAGCAGCTCCATCACCTCCTGCAGGGAGTTGCGCTTGGAGCCTGGCCTCGGCGCTGAGAGCAGAGCCATGGGAACAGAGGAGGAAGAATGAACCAAAGAGAAGTGTGAGAGAGAGTGTTAGGGGATAAATGATAGAAAGATGAGTGTTACATTTAGAAAAAAGTTAAGCAGTATGTGGGAGACAGAGAACAGGATGGAAGGTAAGGGTTTTCACAAACTCCATTGGCAAATGCTCAGTTAAGTGTCCTCTGAGGATCTCACTGACATAACTGAATAAAATCCACCCACCTATGACCTGTCTGGGCTCCAGTGCCGATGCTAATAAAGTGCCAAGCAGTTTTGAGATACTGACTCGGACATCATAGTTTGAGCCCTCGAAGGCTCGGTAACAAAGAGTGGCCACATTCTCCAGCTCTGAGGACCACATGAAGACAGCCTCTCGCTGGAGCTCCAGAAGACACTACAAAAATAAATAAATAAATAAATATAAATATATATATATAAATATATATATATATATAAATATATATATATATTTATATATATAAATAAAAGCAATTCTGGGCAAACTGGGACAAAAACTGAAACCAAAACATAAACTGCCAAAAACATGAAAGCTATTATTATAGAAATTAATATTAGTGCAGAGAAATTGATTTCCGAGTGTTTTTTTTTTTTTCATGATGCAATTTTTTCTAACCATAGGCCTATAAAACGCACAACATCCATTTACAGTAAAAGTAAAATGTAAAACCCATAGGCCTAGAACAGACTATAAAATAGCAATATAATGAAATATATCAGACGTTAAGATGAGAACAAAAGTGAAGAACCATCATCACTACCAAGACACACCACACTCCAGAAGACAAATACCAAAACAAAAAAAAGATAATAATTATGATAATAATAATGCACTTCATAACTTGATAGTGATTCTGGGCAGACAAGGATAAAAACAATACAACTTTTTCAAATTTGCCCTTGTTTGGAATAACTGATTGAATAAATTATATTAATATGATCATAATTAAATAAATGGAAATTGGAATTACTACAATAGCATAATAGGAATCACATTTTTTTCAAATATTTTATAGATATTGAGCAGTAAAAATAATATTATAAACTGAATTATGTCTGAAACAAACATCTTCTCAAAAAGAACACAATGTACATTTTCCTTCAGTCAGCTATGACCGTGACTCTTTTTCTGTCAATAAGTAATGTGTGTTTGTCAAACAGACATGATTAGTAACTGAGGCATGTGGCTGAGTGTTCAGTACCTTTGCGGCCGCACAGCGCACAGCCATGGAGCGATCAGTGAGACATGTGCGGGCAGTTTTATAGATGTCTCTGTGACAAGATACAGCACTCACACCTAAACCCCTCAGGATCCTCTCAATACACAACATGATCTCACAGCGGCCCTGAGACTGGACACATTAACACACAAACACTCAACATTACACAAACACAATACCATAAATAATATCTCCATCATATTTTCTATATATAACACCCACAGAACCATCACAGAAATTAAATTAGGTTTCTAGGTGGTTTCTTACAGGTCCAAGTCAAAAGAGCCCACATCTAGGTTCTCTGTGATATTCTGGACCCAAATATGACTCAATGTAAGTCTGAGATTTTTTTGGCCGGTTTATAATCTGGCAGGAAGTCTGTTGCTTAGAAATAAGCAAAAGAAATTCGACATAACCGTGCACACTTAAGTTTAATGCTTAAGATAAGGGGTTTATTCAAATTTGAACCTTGAGTGTGAGCAATAATAATGATTGCCTTTGAAAACACCATTAAATATACACTACCGTTCAAACATTTGGGGTCAGTAAGATATTTTAACTGAAATTAATTAATACTTTTATTCAGCTTGCCTTGGATGCATTAAATTGATCAAAAGTAACAGTAAAGATTTTTATATTGTTACAAATAATTGTCTTTTAAATAAATGCTGTTTTTTTTTTTTACTTTCTATTCATCAAAGAATCCTGAAAAAAAGTATCACAGTTTCCACTAAATTATTAAGAAAAACAAGTTTTTAACATTGACAATAATTAGAAATGTTTCTTGAGCAGCAAATAAGTATATTAGAATGATTTCTGCAGGATCATGTGACACTGAAGACTGGAGGAATGATGCTAAAAATTCAGCTTTGCAATCACATGAATAAATTACATTTTAATATAGATTAAACTAGAAAACTTATTTTAAATTGTAATATTATTTTATGATATTACAGTTATTACTGTATTTTTGATCAGAAAATGCAGCCTTGGTGAGACTTCTTTCAAAAGCATTAAAATCGACATGAAATGGAAGTTGTGATTGTCTTTTCTTCGATCATCTTTTCTTTAGCTAAAATAAAATAAAATAAAAAATTTTTAAAAAGGCATTTTAGTTAGTTGCCAAAGCAACAGTCTCTTAATATTATTTATTATTTTTTATCTTTTTTTCTTATGTATTTCTTATTTAATTAATTATTATCCTCCAATTTCACAGACAAGGCATGAATCAATTTTGTTCATCAGGAATTGATTTGACGGTTGTGGTTTGCTATTGCTGTGATCTCATAGGTTGACCCGCCCTCTCGGGTCAGATAAATCAGTTATAATAAACAATGCAATATTACATGAAAAATAAGAATCGCCTTTTTTTTCCAAGGTGACTAAAAAATTCTTACCAACCCCAAACTTTTGAATGGTAGTGAAGTTCAACTCACTGACAAGTCTTAAGCATTTTGTGATGATCAAAATAAAAAGAATGTGTCTGTGATGATTCAAAACACCCAAAATAACTAGTTTGGTCTTCAAACTATTGGTCACAGGAAAGCTTTATCTTTTGCAGTCAAGCTGAACAGTAAATCACATACTGTTGTGCAGCCACACGTACCTCTGCGCTCTTCATGGCTTTCAGAAGGTTTGCCACGGTCTCTTTAAACGAGTTGATGAGCAGTCGGCCCAGCTGCTCATACAGCGCACCCAAACAGGCCACAGCTGCCCTATAGGGGAGAAATAAGTAAGCGCACTGGCAGGGAATCAAGCGGAGGCCCATCTGCAGTGCAGGCGGTTGGGTGTGCGTGATGCGCACATGTAGGGTCCAGATTTATTACACTCACAGTCGTGTAGGCAGGAAGCTGGGCGAGTCATCCTTGCTGCGGATGATGTCATTGCAGCGGTCCACAGTGAGGCTGGACATCAGGGAGTCGCCCACTCGGTAGACCAGCGCCAGACACTGTCCCAGCAGCAAGCGTGTCGGAGGACCCGGGGAACTCGTCAGTACCGTCGTCAGCTGCTCCACCAGGCGCTTCTGGGTCTGTTTTACATCGGCCTGCCACACAAATAGACACCAACATATTGTTTAGTTGAGCGCAGCTCTTTAATTGCATTTCCTTGGCACTTCACCAGTAAGAAACAGACAGACACATCACTAGTCCATTCCAGGCTAAGAGACAGCCAGTGGAAAGGCAGACAAATAATCAGAGAGTCTGTTCAGAGAGGCTTGCTTGTGTTTCTGTTTGAGAGGGAGAGAGAGAGAGAGAGAGAGAGACAGAAGCGTTTCTTCTCAAACAGAGAGCTTATTGTCAGCGCCCTCAACTCACCCGGTCTGTAGCAGGGAGTAGTTTCTTGAGGAAACGCAGCCACTCAAAGACAAACTCGGCCCTCTGGGGCTCCTGTAGCTGACTGCAGGCTTCCTCGTTCAGCAGTAAACTATGAGCCTGCTCCATCTTTCTGTCTCTCAGACTTTTCAGCTGAGACCCCGAATGCAGTGCCCCTCAACTTCGGGACACCTCCATCCACCCTGAAATAAACCAGACGTTTACACAAGGGGGTTTCAAACTGGGGGGAGTTCTAAGGGGTACGTGGAAAAGTTTACAGAAAAAGTGTGTAAAAATGTAAGAAATAAATAAATAAAGATAAAACAAAACATATAGGCCTGGTTTCACAGACAGGGCTTAGATTAAGCCAGGATTAGGCCTTCGTTTAAATAGGACATCTATGTAGCTTTTCATAAAATAGCCTTACAAAAAAACATCACTGATGTGCATCTTGAGACAAAACACTGGCACTGACATTCGTCCAGGAGTCCATTAGTCCAGGAATAGGCTTAAAGCTAAGTCCGTGAAACCGGGGGATAACAATTAATTAAATAAGAAATAAATAAGAAAAAAATTATAAAACAAAATATTTAAATAATATTAAGATACTGTTGCTTTGGCAACTAACTAAAATGCTTTTTTATTTTTATTTAACGTTTATTTTATGTCAAGTAAAAAAAAAAAAAAAAAAAAAAAAATGTTTAAACTAACAATGAGCAATACATTTGTTATAATATTTATTAATCTTTGTTAATGTTAGTTAATAAAACTCATTGTTGTACATTGACAAAACTCAGCTGTACATTGTTTGTTCATGTTAGTTCACAATGTATTAACTAATGTTAACAGATATAACATTTGATTTCCACAATGAAGCCTATTAGTAAATGTTGAAATGAACATTAACCAAGGTCAATAAATGATGACATTCATTCTTAGTAATGTGCTTAACATTATAGTAGGTTGACCGTAGTGTTACCGTTTTAGTTACATATAATAACCCAGTACAGTATGGTGAGTAGAAACTAAATACTTTCCAATATTTTTTTTTTACACATAGTTATAATATTAATTACAGTATAGATTAGGTCTTTATAAATAACAATATATGGCTGACTTTTACATTTTAATGGGGGTCCCTCGCATGGGGATGGTCATATTTAGGAGTTCGTGGCATTTAAAAGTTAGTTACAACAGATTCAGAAAAGGTGTTGTAATTAGAAACTGATGCAACTAATATGACTCTGCATGTCTGTTTTACTGATAAAGACTTTTCTACATGTCCTGTTTCATAACTTCTACATGTCCTGTTTCATAACTTCTACATTTAATTTCAATGCAGAAAAGTCTGTAAACATTGCAGTTTATAAAAGGGTTTATTATACTTGGCACTTCCCTTCTTCCGGTACCTTGTAAACTTATATGTTAGCTATGAATTATGCATTATGTCCACTGCGTCTGCGCAGTCTGAAGAGAAACCAGCAGACCATGCAACTAAAATGACAGCTAAAATGCAACTAAATGAAGAAAGAAAACCTTAAATTAATTGTAACTTTTAAACCAGATTAGCAAGGGTGGGATGCAGACATCAAAAAGCCTGTCAGGGGAACAAAAAGGAAGGGGTGGTGAAATTATTTGAGGTTTGCTGGGTTCGTCCATGATGAGTCAGGCTGGAGGGAGACCCCATTCTTTTCTTACATTTTCTTATTAAGCTGCAAGGCAGTAGCATTTAACTTATGTGAATTTGGTTCGTTATATTCAGTTTCAATGTGCATCATAAGAAATCTGATGATTATGAAAGTGTTTAATGTTATATGCTACTGTATCAACCAGTAGCTTTTTGGTAAAAATCCAACTATCTGTTTAAGCGCTGGATAAATAAATAAATAAAAACATACATTTTCAAAAATAAGTCTTTATGGTGTGTGTGTGTGTGTGTGTGTGATACAGAACAGATAATGACTCCAGGCTAAATAAACAGGACCCCTGGCTAACCCGATTTGCTGCCAACTTCACACAAAGATAGTTAACCTCTAAGTTAACATTTATTTTTAGCTAAACATAAAACACAAACTAAAACGGACATTTGGTTGTCAGTGGTTTTAGGTATTGTTTAGGTATTTTTAGCCTAACGCTAGCTATATCCAATGCTAACCAATTCTCTGACATGCTAGCGGGATAAATCTTCAAAAGCAGCGATTTACTGTCTTTAAAATGAAAATATCACAAGGAAATTGTGTATTACCTGCTAAACCCATCAACTGTATTGTCAGGGGGACGACAGTGAGAGAGGTATATCCCTGTTGAAGTCGACTGTATGTGTGTAATTCCTCAAAGACATCTGCTTGCATGAAAGTGCGAGTCAAACTGTGAAGCGCAGCCACGTTAAAGAGAACATGAACGTGACTAACCGCTAGAGGGACAAATACACTACTGCTGTTATTCAAACCAGCTGTCTAAAACCTTCATTGCGGTCATCCTAGACTACATTTTGGCTTTAATAGCTGCCTACCTAGAATATACTTATACTGTGCACTATTATACCTGCCTACCTGTACAGTTTGTATGCATTACACAATACCTGTTTAGCATTTTGGCCATATAGCCGCCTATCAACAGCATTTATGGACATTACAGTAGGCTATACCTAAACAGGAACATGCGATACATTCACTTTGTATGCAAGATTTGCCGATTACAAGAGGTCATTTACATGGAGACCTTAAGTACAGTAGCATGAACAGCTTTTTTACATTTATTCTAGGCTACAGGTCAGAGAGAGGATGGTACAAGATTATGTAAACCTTTTTGGTGCGAGGAAACTTAAATTGAAATAAGTGTAATTCAAGGAGAAGGAGAAAAAAAACTATAAATGAGTTGATTGTCAATATCCTTTTACATAGCATTTCTAAAGCAGCAGTAGCAGGAACATGCAGAGAGTTCCTCAGGGGCAGGGGCTCAAAAGTAAAAAAGGGGCATAGCCTATATATATATATTACCGGCCAAAAGTTTGGACACTACTATTTTTAATGTTTTTGAAAGAAGCCCTTTATGCTCATCAAGGCTGCATTTATTTGATCTATAATACAGGAAAAAAACTGTAATATTGTGAAATATTACTACAATTTGAAATAGTTTTCTATTATAATATACTTCTTTGATACTTTTTTCAGGATTCGGAGTTAAAGAACAATTTATTTAAAATTTTGTACCAATATAGGCTACACTACCGTTCAAAAGTTTGGAGTCAGTAATATTCTTTCTTTTTTTTTTTAAGTAGCAGTTGCCACCGTTCAACCTGAAGAGGGCATGCCATATATTGTAGAATTAAAACACTTTATACCCAAATGTCAAAAAAATTACTCGAATCAATGAACAGCACTAATAAAGCCCCATTCTACAGATCATTAACTAAAAAAAGTTGGTTTAGTTACCCTTTAATAGGCTACTTTTATTCAGCAAGGATGTGCTAAATTGATCAAAAGTGATAGTAAACGACTTATAAAAGAATTTCTATTTTAATTAATACTGTTCTTTTTAACTTCATCAATGAATCCTGAAAAAAAAGTAATCAGGTTAAAAAAAACCTGTTTCTAACACTGATAATAAATCAGGATATTAGAATGATTTCTGAAAAATCATGTGACACTGAAGACTGAGTTATGGCTGTTGAAAATCCATATTTGTTTGCATCACAGAAATAAACGATATTAAAATAGAAAAACATTATTTTAAATTGTAATATATTTTTCTGTATTTTTGATCAAATAAATGCAGGCTTGATGCGCATAAGAGACTTCTTTTTTTTTTTTTTTTTTTTTTAAACATAAAAATAGTAAAGTGTCCAAATTTTTACCAGTAGTAGGTTACTGTACTAAATACCATTGCTGCATAAATATAAAAAATGTTAAAGTCCTTTCACGTCACCATTTCGCCTGTTGTTGTCCGCCTACACTTCACATAATAGGCCTGGGCTTCATTTCACAAACTGTAGCCGCGTTTCCATTACAGATTTGCGCAAAAGTTTTGCGCTATTATCTAAATATCGATAAAAAACTATTGCGAAATGACGGCGTTTCCATTAACCGATGTTATGCGACTAAAACGTCCTTTTTTCTCTCGCGATAAGTCATTCCAAAAATCACGGCAACTGACGTTGGTTTATAAAATATCACAGCCAACGCATTAGACATTATTATTATTAATGGAAGGAGTACGTGGCGTGTTATCCAAGCATCAGGGAAAGACCCTTATAATGCGAACGACACATGGAGTTTCTGGGTGTTTCGCCCTCATTTCTGCTCCGAGGTTTTGATTGTGGCATTTCTTTGAGATTTAGAATCCAGTATTCCTATAGTCTAATTATTATTATTTTTTTAATGAATTTAATAAAGAACTCTGTCTCGTATTCTGTCCAAACGATCCATGTATTTTGTGTCCATTCGTTTTTCCTTTTTTAACCCGTAGTTGAAAAACGAAAAATGAACGGTTGTTGTCTTTTTAAACGCAAAGTTGAACACCAAAATTTTAATTTGAACTGGCTACACCAACTGCTGCGCAAAAAAAAGTAAATATCGAAGAATTTTCAGATTTTTGTTTATGACTTTTTGCCCCTTTATTAAACATTTAAAATAGTCACAAATTAATATGGAAAACATCTCGATTTTACTGGTTTTCTAAGGCCAAATTAGAACCTGGAATTGATGTTTTCCCGCAGTGCTGAATGAGAAGAGCCATTAATATTATTAATAAACTATTGTTTTGGCTAAAATCACATCTCCATCTCCGCTGTTAAGCAGATGCGCTTTTAGAGAGAAATGCACCTTTCATACGAATTACAAAATCAGAAGGTATTAGCTTTCGATTCGAATTTGTTCGTTTTAAAGTGGACATTTCAAGCTTTAGCCTATATTTTGTTTCAGTTCTCGCGCTCCAGTTTACGGAGATCATGAAAGTGCGTCTGATTGTTTTCTTTTACTTTACAAAAGCACAACGTTTTATTTTGTTATTGTGAGTTTACACAAATAAAAGTAGTTGAGAATAATGTATTATTATTTTCTGTATGGCCAGAAATGATAGAGTATTTTTAAGTTGTTTCCACTGTTGATAGGAAAATGCAAGTGTTCACGCCCGCGCCTCCGTGCCATGCAGTGCGCGCTCCTCACGCTTTGTTCTTTTTTTGCATAAAAGCGTCTTCTAAATATAGCCTATTAAATGTTAAAATAAAATAATATAAAATAATTATTAGGCCTATTTGCGTAGCTATACATGGACCTCAAACACACCGCGTCTTCTAAGTCAGGTGACTGTAAATGCGCAAAAACTGTTTCCATTGCAGTTTTGCGAAATATTCCTTTTTCGAATTGCCTGAAAAACCACCTCATGAGAGCGTAAAAACTTTTTTGCGATAAACGGGAGTTTTTGCGAAATTGACGTGTTTCCATTGAGCGTATTTTTAATTCGCAATTTCAATTTGCGCAATTTGAAGGGTAATGGAAACGCGGCTTATGATAGTTTGATCAAATGGTAAACGGTGTATCAATATACATAGTAGACTAAATAAAGTGACTTTAATACTACTTACCATTAATGCGACTTTTGGTGCTGGTTTTGTGCGGTGCTTTGTAGTCAATTAGCATCCATTGTTTAAACGATGCAGATTCAGATCGCTTCATAAATGTAAATTCATCTGTCCATCTAATTTTCAAACTATTTATTATTAATGACTGGTAAATTACCGCTCCACTTCACATTGTCCAATGACATTTTAACTTGTTGTGCCAGATAACGATTGGTCGGTGTATTATATGACAAACGGGCTTCAGTGAATTATGTAATATTTTAAAATATGTGATATGTGGATTTTTAATTGAATCGACAAACTACTTTTTATTATTGGAAAAAAAAAAAAAGTTTAAAAATTGTTTAGTTTATTCCTTCCTGCCGTCGAGCCATATATTCACTGAAATAACGGTTCCCGAGCAGACTGTGGAATACATACGTTTACACTAGTGCATTTTCATTTTAAAACGCCTAACTTTTGCTAAGGTTACGTCTGCCGTCCACACACACTACTGGTCCGAAGCAAGACACACGCAACTTGACGCAACGACACCGACCTCAGATTGACAGAAACATAAAAATAAACGTGAATTTAGGCTACTTTAGTTTTGTACACATTGTCATGTTAATTATAATCAAATGCATTTTGTGTTATTGACCACAATATTATCATTGATATTTGTTTGAGAAGGACACTTTTGATTAATTTTGCAAAAAGGGCAGGGGCTAAACCAAAAGACCAATAAAAGGATTTGCCCAAAAATGTAGCCTATAAAGACAGGAACAAGATAAAGAAAAAAGACAAGACACACAGCTGAGACTTCACTGCTAGTCCAGCATTTCTGCCCTTTCCCCCCAAAGAATACTTATGTAAAACGTGTGAACAAAAATTAAATTGTAACCGTTTTATTAGTTTATATTTATTTACAATACAATTCGATCAAATAAAATCATTTAAAATGTTGCATTTTCAGTGAGGAATAATTAGAACTTTTTTCTTTTGCACTTCTTTATACTGAATTGTTTAACTTCTTTAATTAGAATTTGATTGTATAACATCCACAGATGATGAACTCCAAATTAAAAACATACAATCCATTGATAAACTCTGAACTGGCCAAAAACAAAGCACTTCTCTTTTTCTTTTAAAAAAAAATTGTTTTGTAAGCTATGAAGAGCTAGCAAACATGAGCCTTGGTATCTGCCAAAGCAAAACGCACTTAAAAAACATCCGGATGCCAAATAGAAGATAAAACATTGTAAAATAATGTGATTAACGGCATTGAAACTAGCTGATTTAAGATGATTTTTACAAATGCTAAACAATGATATTGAAACTCAGCAGTATTCCATAAAATAATCATCCTCTTCATCACTGTCATCAGCTCTGGATGGGTTATCCTTTTCTGAGAGCATATTCCACACCACAAAGTCATCATCTTCAGCTGCTGAAAACATGGGGGATGAATGGAAAAAAACAACATGGATAAACAACAGTATATTTTTCAACTTTTTCAATGCTCTGTATCTGACCATGTTCAGATTGCAAGTCTTAAACCGACACGCAACGATTACATCAAACCGGTGACGGAATAGAAATGTCGGAAGTATTCATATGGTAGTTTAAACGGTTTGTCCAAAGATTTCAGCTGTGACTACAGCATGAGATGATAGATAGATTTGATTGATTGATAGATAGATAGAGCACCACAACGCAAGCATACATGTGACAAGGCTTTCAAAAAAGAAACAAGAAAAATGGAGGTGCATCATCTCGCTCTCCAAATAAGCGCCCTGTCAAGTCGCGGTGCAGAATTCCTCCGTCACACAAGTTCAGCACAGTTGGAGAGTGAGACTACGTCATTACCAAAGCAACCCATCCATGCAGATAGGTTGGTTATGTTTGGACACACAAATCTTATTTGATCACTCGGAATTAACAGTGCAGACAGTCTGCCTGAAAAGATTTGATTTGCCTGCAATCTGAACAAAGCCATAGAGTTACCATTACCAAAAATGTAATGTGCATACCAACACATCTCTTTAGGGTCTTCTTGACTGCTGGAATTGGTGTAAGCTTGTCCTACACAAGAAATATATTGCATCACCATCATATTGATTGAAAAAAAGGAACACTTATGCAAACAATGTTAAAAACAAGCAGGATTTTAATATTGTCACCATTGGTGCAGCCTTTTTGCCCCGTTTCTGTCCTTTTTGTTTCTTCTGAAGATGAAAAATGTACTTGTCCATGTTATTCCTAAGATAAACAAAGAATTTAACTGATTTATACAAAGATGCAAATTAGACATCTGCTATTTGAATATTTCCATTTTCAAATGAGGCAATAAGCCTGATGAGTACACTCAGCATCCGCCCACTAAACACTCCACAAGCATAAAAAGCTTTGGCAGTAGAGATAAAAACGTACTTATTGATGGATCCCAGCATTCCTGGGCTAATATGCAGACACTGAGGGGTCTTAGCAGTAGCAGAGTTGCTAGAACTTGGCGTCTGAGGGTTCTGGAGCTGGCTGAAATCCTCATCATCTCCATTTGCAGCAAATACAGGCAACTACAGAAGACAAAGGTCAAGTTAGATTATTCTTTTTTTTTTTACAGTATCTGTATTTTTTTAACAAGATATCTGATTTAGGCTTTATCAGGTCTCTGTGTGCATTTTTTATTAAATCTAGTTCAGTATATCAAATCAACCAACATAAAAGCACCTTGATTTGTTTATTGTGCATTGGTGAGCTGGTAAACACATCATCATGGTCATCTTTAGGCAAGTGGTCCAAGAAATGCCTCATCTGCTGTCTCCTTTTAAGAGTTCCAGCTTTAGCAGTTATTTCAACTACTTCCTTTCCTGTGAGCAAAACATAAGCTCAGGCATTTTCAATTGTATGGATTTACAAACAAAAAAAATCGATAATATGTAAAAACTGTCATACTCATAACTCATCAAGCTATACTGTAAAGGATAGGTTACCTGGTTCCTCTGTTGCTGCTGGTTTCTTTGATGCTTTTTTACTGGGTCTTTTGTTGGTCTTCTGATGGGCATTATACTGTTCCTGACACTCTTCAGCTGAACGAGTTCCAACAACATAAGCAACGTTTGGCCAGTATCCGCTCTTATGCTTGGGTAATGAGTTGACAGCCCTTTCCAAAGAGATACACAGTGAAATCATTTCTAAATTGCATCCAATTAAAACTATGTGAATTTGTTAAATCATGACCAGAAAACATTTAAAATCAAAACCAATTTTAGGTTGGCTTTCAAGATAAAAGCTTACTCGTGTAGTTTTTGTAGTTCTTCTTCAGTCCATTTTCCATCCAATAGCTCATCTTGTTCATTCGTATTGCCTTTTTCTGTTTGTGGCTTTTTGCTTTTAGTGTTTGCTTTTCCCGTTTCAGATTTCTTTGATCTTCTGTTATTTGAAACAGCACGCTGAACACTTTCCTCATCCTCCGAGTACTCAGAATGTATGTCCTCTGAGGAAACCAGGTGTCCATTAATTTTAAGTTCAGATTTGCCTTTCCTTTGTCTTGTCCTCTTCAACAATAACGTGGCCTTTTTGTCGTCTTGTCGTCTCTCTTCATCATCATCTGTGGGAAAATCAATAGAATCTCCTGGCAAAACATCATCTGAGTTTCTCAGCGAGACCTTTTTTGGTCTACGTGAACCTTGTTCATTTTGTTCCTTATAACTGGTAGAGTCTTGGGGCACAGAGGGCTCAATCTTATGAGGTTTTGTTAGCTGTTTACAGTCTGTGGACCGTTTCCCTCTTTGTCTTTTTGGAGGGTCTGGAGATGCAAATGAGCTGTTTGAGTCAGTAGAGTATTGGGCTCTGGAGCTTAGGCGAGAGCTTCGGCGCAAGGAACTGTTATTGCGTAGTATGGAGTGCGGTTCATCTTGAAATTGTTTTTGGGAAGGCTTTCTGTTGTGGTTTGTCTTCGAATCACTCTCAATGCCAGTTTCCTGTTCATCATATGACATTCCTCCATCTCCAAGTGAGAAATTAGAATTCACTGCATCAACTTTTGTGTTCTCTGTCATTTCTTCTCCAGAACCTACAGTGGCTTCCTCTCCTCCAAACTGTTGTTTTCTCAGAGAGGCTCTTTGAGGTCGACTAGCTGTTTGTTCCACCGCATGACCCGATTTCAAGCTGGGGGCCACAACCGGGGGTCCTTTCTGAGCTCTTGTAGGTTTATTCAGTGAAGTGCTCTCTATTTGGTTGCTTTGAGATGGGACATTCCTTTGGGGCTTGGAATGCTGTTTGATCCTCCTCATTGGCACTGACAGGTCATCTTCACTGCTAGATGTGTTACGTTTCCCTTTTGTAAAACAAATAAATGTGAGAATTTGCGATAAAAAAAGCAAATGCACTTTATAAATACAAGCGTGTTATCAATACACACCTCTTCCCCGAGTTTCAGGCCTGAATGATTGTTCCTCTGTGATTTGTGATGTTGCCAGAGTTACTGGCTTCTTTGGCTGGAAAGAAAAATAACATAATATTTAAGAAATGGCCCACTTGCACCATAACAATATATAAAGTCCCTGTGAATGTCACTAGAGATCAAAAGACATTGACACTGCTAAATAAAATGATAAGAGTACCGTGGACAGCAGTGAGGTAGAATAGTCTTCATGGATAGTGACATTCATGTCAGAGTCCATAACAATCCTCCCTCCTTTCCAGTATTCCAATGGCTGTTTGATGAGTCGGCCACTGCGAGAAACTTTTGCACTGCCCGGCTGAATGCTGTCAGTGGGCGTGATGGGAGCTGAATAACACAAAAAATTGTGACCTTTACAAACCTATGAGGATGCCCAGAGTTTAAACTAAATTATTTGAATTGGGATTACAAACATTCTTGATCCAGACGCTAATAAAATATAAATGCAGCTAGATATTAAATGAATCAATTATTTTTGATCGATTCAGTAACAAATGATTCAGATTGATTTGTGAACCCATTTTACCTGATTCTTCAAAAAGAAGTCACTCAATAGAACAATACGCACTCACATTAGACATCACTATACAGGCCATTCTTTGCTCATATATATGATATATGATATACTCACAGGTTGTAAGGCCTTGAATCTTGGGATGTTTGGATGTTAAGTTTTTAGAAGCCTGTTGATTTCTTGCTTTGGAAGGTTTTGCACTGCTGTCATCCTTCTGACCTTTCTGTGATCTAAATCAAAATTAGGTAAAATCGTTTAATGAAATGTATGGTATCTTTTTTGTTATTTGATGATACATAACGTAATAACAGAGTTGAGGCAACATACCCCATATGACCACTCAAAAACTGATCCAGGTACTCTTTCCACATATTTGGAAACCCAAACAGAAACTTCTTCAAAAACCATGATGGAAATGCTGTAATGGTAAAAACAAAAATGTTAAATGAAGTAAACACAAAGTAAGGCAATCTCATTTAAAAATCATTTTTCTTACATGAATTGGGATGTTTGGCCATTTTCCCAATGAGCACATAGGTTCTGCCAGATGAGGTCTTGAGCACATTACTCGAGACTCTTTCAATGATTAAACTGCTGTGCCAAGGTATCATAGTGTCTCTGTATTTATCAAACAAACCACATTAGAGCTACATGATATCTGAAATCATTCAGCTAATCTTTGCAATGGGTTTGTAAAGTAAACATTTCTGTGTATTAAAGAAAAGTATAATGCTGTAGTATAATAAAATTTACATTCATGTATAATGTAGCACACAGACGATATGACAAGTCATCAAGATTTACCAAAAGCACAATCAAACAAAATGAATAAGGAAAAAAAAAAAAAATTTAAAAAGCAAATATCTTACACTCGAATACCATCAACCACAAGGTCTTTGTTGAGCAGTTTCAAAACCCATTCTCGTAAATGAATCCCCCTCACCTAAAAGACAAGTACAAGTAAAACATTTTTTTGCATTTCATTTACTCAATAATCTTAAAACCCACTAAGAAACAATGATAATTTCCTTAACTTACATTGGTTCCTTCATCCAGTGCTATGGCCGCTTGTCTAGCTTGTTGTTTTGACTGAAACACAGACACTTGCTTTCGTGGGATCAAGACGCGAGGAGAAAGCTGCAGGAGAGGATCTTCCAGAAGATTATGAGAGGGCTGAGGGGGTCCAGGGACAACTTCTGTGCACTCCGACTGATCAAACGGACCAGATTCAGGACTACTGGACATGTCATTTTGGAGGTCTTCCTCGTTGTCTTTTTCTACACAAATGCTCTTCTCACGAAATACAACACAACCACCTGCAATCAAATTTCAGAGCAAATCTATTATGATCAGTGTCATATTGCTCTTTGCATGAGTTACTTTTGCATTCTTAATCAGATTACAGTAGGTCTATGTCTATAACCCAGTGTTCTGTAAAAATCTGAATCAGATCTATTATCAAGTAGGTTTACACACACAAGGAATTTGTCTTGTGCACACAAAATAACAACAATGAAAAATAAAGATTAATAAACACACTCACAACTGGTCACTGGTCAAGCTTTATATCAGTTTATGTTTATGAAAAAGGAGATTCATATCCAAAACACATACACCATTCTAAACAACTGTAGTTTTATGAGTAATGCAGGATAAAATTAAACATTATACCTCTATTTCCACTTAGATAATTGATGGGTTTCTGCTGAAGCTGGGCTAATGTCTCATCAGGAACCACCTTGTTCAACAGCACACAAGGCTCTTGAGTAAACAAAAACAGATTTTATAAATTAATTGAGTCCCAGTGAATACAACTGTGCTGAAATGTCAGAGAACAGCAATTGTAAAAAGCTTTTTTTTTTAAATAAATATTAGCCTCATAGCATAATTGCCTAAGTCCTTTTTTCTTTAAATAGGACGTAGGCAATTCTGCTATGAGGCTAACGATATCTATATCTATATCTATATATACACATACATACACACACACACACGTATATAAAAATCATACGTCTGTTTCTGTTCAGATTCTCTGGCATTTGCTTAAGCCTTGCTTTCATCTCTGAGAACATCTCCCGAGGCATCTTCTCCAGTAAAACACATGGCTCTAGACACACAAATAAAAAAAATGAAAAGAATTCAATTACAGCAATATGTACGACATCTGAAAAAAAAATGAAAAAAGAATAAAACTAACCAATAAATGACCGCGACTCAGTATTAAAAGTTTCATTTTTTCTTCCAGGAACTTTATGAACATTGATGGAATGACTTTCCTGTGGCAAGTCCATTTCTCCAGCCTGTGCATCTCCTCTTGGCGACTGTGGAGGTGAGAGGGCTAACACATATGTCTCCTGGTTGGCGTTACTCTTTTGTGAGTGCTGGATGACAGGGTTTGAAGGCATATCACCACAGATCTCCTGGTTTCTCACATGATCAGAGGCTGCCCCATGCCCAGCAGAATTTTGTCTCTGAACTTTTGCCTTCATTCTCGCAAAAATCTTTGCTGGCGTCTCAGTGCACCTCTTCAGCATCAGGTTAGCTTTGTCTTGAGGGGTTACAAACTCTGCCGTGGCATTGATACTGCTGAGCTCGCAGGGGATATTTGGGCTGTTTTCTTCAGCACTCTGTGCAGTGGAGTTCATCACCAACACATCTCTGTTTGAATTCTTTCTGCTTGAACCAGCGGCCCAATTGTGAGCAGTTTTAGGTATGGTTTTGACAGGTGTGATCATGTCACCACGCTTAGGGACTTCAGGAGGTATGAAATAGTCTTGTAGTTGATGATACATTGTTGAGTAAGAGGAAAGATAGTCTAACTGTTTACATACCTGTTGTGGTCCATGTTTTCAGCAAAAATCCTATAAGATGCAAAGAAAATTAAATTAGCAAAAAAACAAACAAAACAAAAAATCCAAATCCAGTGTCTATCAAATTGGACACTTCCATGAAGAATTAGTAACATATCTTTAATATGACACGCAACATCAGTTATAAAATAACATTAAAAATGAATAAACATCTTAATGGAATTATACTATAAACACTTCTCTAAACCCAATGATTTTCATTGGCTGTACAATACTAAAGCTAGAACGAAAACAAAAAACCGTGCACACTTATCAGTCGACAAAATATGCAAAACGATCGATTACATATCAGTGAGCGAAATAAATATCTAACTTAATATATAGTTGAGTGAATAACATTATGGACTCCCTTTAGAAGTTACAACCACAAAAACACTCACCATAAAAACTCATTTGAATTTTCCCGGATAAGCGCGGCTAACGTCTCGCGTCGCGCAGGCACTGCGTCACTTCCGTTAATGCTGCTAGGAAGTGAGTGATTCATTTAAGCGAGTCGGTTCTTTCAAAAAGTTAGTTTAAAAAAAAAAATGGTCAAAAACAGTTATGTGATTATTTTACCTCAAAACGCATGGCATTGCATCTTGCTGTTCGTTACGTTTTCAGATTAGGGTTGATTAATTATGGCGTTCATTGTAATGTTTACCAGTTAAGTTTGAGCCATCCGGCTTATAAAACGAAATCCTTGAACCTACATAAATTGCATTAGAATTAAACCGTATTACAATTAAAATGGGTGGCTTTTTTATTTAAAGACCATAATGTAACAAAATGTAACAGTGAGTGTAATGCCAAAAAGGCTTAAGATGTCAGACATAGGGTGTCAGACATAGGGTGTCACATTATACACTTTTTGAATTTATTTGAACCAATTTTGCAAATACGGACACCTTCCGGAGTCGTGAACGAATCGTTCAGACTGGTTTTGTGAACCGGTTCAATTGATTAATCAAAAAGATCCGAATCAAAATAACTACGCATTATGAACCACGTGTCGGAGTGAAAACAAAATGATTCGTGTATAAGAATGAACATTTAGGAAATACATGTGATGTGAGGATAACGTTAAAGGAGACGATGTCCGCTTTTCATCTAACGGATGAGATCTGGATCCACGTTTTTGGATTTCTCTCTGTTCGTGACAAATTGAGTGTTCGTTTAAGCTGCACGTGCTTTAAAAGACTGGTCGACTATTGGACCTTATGGAAAGACAGCGTTGTTGTCCTCAAAAAGTTCGAACTCTACGACTCACATTTTTGGAAAACTCTGCGCCAAAGAAAAACCAAGTCCATTGTTGTTCAAAAGGCAAATGCAAAAGGATTGCGACATATTGTGACTGAGCTTCCGTGGATCAGTTCCGTGACTCTGGCTCAGTGCAGTGATGGCAAAGCTCTGGCAGAGTTGGGTGCTTTAAAACACCTCGAAAAGCTTGTCATCCGTCAATGTTGCTGTCGGAGTCTGACCAGCTCACTTTTATCTTTGAGACAACTGACTCATCTCTGCTTGTGTGAGGTGCAGAAAGCTTCAGTATCGGAGATAAGTGCTGCTACTTCGCAACTTGTCAAGCTTACCTCACTACACTACCACGAAGATAAAAATCCCATCTTTAAACCTGTCCTTCATGGCATGTTGAGGCGTCTGCCCAAATTGAAACACCTTTCCTTGAGATTGGGACCAAAGTATGGGATTCTTCCTGATGATTATTTTTGTCCAACTACAGCATGTGGGCGTCCTGGTATGTATGCTTCATAAAGAAAACAAAATGAAGGAAAGAGTGTATTTTCACACTTGTGTTTCACACAGGAGTTGGTCCGGATTCAGAGTTCGGGCTGAGCAGTCTGGAGCTGCTGAACTGTTATGACCCCTGCCTCTCCCCTGTTGCCTTTGACGCCCTGTCCTCCCTTACTAAACTGACGGTGCATTATAAACAATGGTGTGATGATCCAACCCTTTGCCGTCTCACAAAATGGTTGCAAGGGCTTCGTGTACTCTCAGAACTCAAAATTTCTTGTAAGTATGAAATAATGCATAAACACGGCTTATATATCTTTCATTTTTACCTCGCAGATTCGATAGAAAATGGGCTTCAACCGGAAGTTACAAATGAGACAAACTTGTAAAATAATGTAACGATGTAAATGCAAGCAGAAACTTGCAGCATATTGCTTACTTGACAGAAAACTACAAAGTTAATACAGACAAGTTTTCATTTTCATTGGCACCCATAGGTTCATGAACAAAAATATAACAATAATGATTAGCATTAATAATAATTATTGCTATTATTAGTAGTAGTAGTAATAAATGTAGTTACAATTGTTATAATTTGTCACAATATATTTTACTACTAATAATTACATTTTTATTATTATTTTATATTGATTTGAATCTATTGACATTGACAGCCCTAGTTCATGTTTCAGAAAATGTGGATCATTAACCCTCTACTGCAGGGTTCACCAATCTCGGTCCTGGAGGGCCGCTGTCCTGCAGAGTTTAGCTCCAACCAGCTCTAACACACCTGTTTGAAAGTTTCTAGTATGCCTTGTGAGACCTTGATTAGCTGGTTCAGGTGTGTTTAATTGGGGTTGGAGCTAAACTCTGCAGGACATCGGCCCTCCAGGACCGAGATTGGTGAACCCTGCTCTACTGCATAGCGTTGCCCCTAGGCAACCAACGGAAAGTTTTCTTAAGCCCTATGTTCAGTACATTTTTCTTTAAATGATTGCAACCAATTAGAATGTTTGAAAAAGTATCAAAAACCAGTCCAATAAGGTTTGGGAGTCACTATCAAGCACCATTTGAAAGCGGGATGTCCTTTTCTGACACATGGTCACTGGAGCACATGGTGTGAGATGAAAGCAAGAGTATTTGCTTTAGTAATCTTATTTAAAATGACATGAACTGCACATAAAAAATATGTGTGTGTGTATGAAGGTGTAGAGAAGCCTTTTGGCAGGTTTTGTAAAGTTTTTTTTATTTTGCATGTTCACAAATTCAGTTTTTCTTTTTGTTGCCTCAGGGCAACATTGTGCGATAAGGAGTACTTTTCAAGGATGTCTTGGACAATACCTCACAATGGCAAATAATGTGTTACAAGTAGGGAAGATGTAGGGTTCCTGGGTGCACAGGAACACCCAAAGTCACCTAAGTGACACCAATGTGCAGCATCCACCTGGATGATGCGAAGGCAGCCATATTGCGCCAGAACGCCCACAACACACCAGCTTATTGGTGGAGAGGAGACAGAGTGATAGATGGCTCGCAGTCTCTGCTCTAATTCATCCCAAAGGTGTTCTATCAGGTTATGGTCAGGACTGGTGCACAGTCATGTTATAACAGAAAGGGGCCATCTACAAACTGTTCCCACAAAGTTGGGAGCATGAAATTGCTAAAGCATTAGGAGTTCCTTTCACTGGACCTAAGGGGCAAAGCCCAACCCCTGAAAAACAACCCCACACACTAATCCCCCCTCCACCAAAAAAACCCACACCATAATCCCCCCTCTACAAAACTTTACACTTGGCACAATGCAGTCAGGCAAGTACTGTTTTCCTGGCAACCACCAAACCCAGACTCGTCCATTGGATTGCCAGTCAGAGAAGCGTGATTGGTCACTCCAGAGTCCAGTGGCGGCGTGTTTTACACCACTGCATCCCACGCTTTGCATTGCATTTGGTGATGTAAGGCTTGGAAGCAGCTGCTCAGCCATGGAAACCCATTCCATGAAGCTCTCTACAAAGTTTGGAGGTCTGTAGCTATTGACTGAAAGTTGGCGACTTCTGTGTGCCTCAGCATGTACTGACCCCACTCTGTGGCCTAGTTGCTGTTGTTCCCAATTGCTTCCACTTTGTTATAATACTACTAACAGTTGACCGTGGAATATTTTGTAGTGAGGAAATTTCACAAATGGACTTATTGCACAGGTGGCAACCTATCACCGCGCTTGAATTCACTGAGCTCCTGAGAGTGTTTGTTGAAGCGTCTATATGCCTAGGTTCTTGATTTTATACAACTGTGGCCATGGAAGTGATTGGAACACTTGAATTCAATGATTTGGAGGGGTGTCCCAATAATTTTGTCAATACACAGTATTGTATATGGGGATGATTATGATACATGAAGTACATGATATGACATGACACACTACATGATACAAACCTATGTCTGTATCAAATCAAATATATTGATGTGTTTCAAGTGTTTTTCCCTTTTTACTTAAATGATTTCTTGACATTTTTTTGTTTATTTTCTTATTTTTGTATTGCTCTCTGAGAATTGTATAATGATAATTTTCTCTATGATTCTTTACCATTGTTGCACAACGTTGCCCTCAGGCAACAAAAAAAATATTTTGGGGTGAGGGGGTTGAGGGAGGGACAATTTTTCAATAAATTAAATGTTCCCAAATGAGCCAAGAAATGATGTGGAATAATTTTTATCATGTGCCATCAAAATGCATGCAGTAGAGGGTTAAGCAAGTATGTTAGGGAAGAACATAAGAGTAACAATTCAGATCTTGATTTTGCAGTTTGATTATACAGTAAATCCCTCTACATTTTTGCTCTTTCTTTTGTATTTTTTTAGTAGGATACCCGCTCGGACTCTATGCTAAATCAATACCCAGGACTGTGCAGCATTTGTCTCTCATGGGAGTGAAGGCAGATTTGAAGGCAGTCAGGATCATGGCAGAGCAGGTGCCAGATCTCCTTCACCTCCACTTGGACTTGTGTTGTCACGACATCTGTAATATAATCAAAGAAATTCCTCAGATGTTTCCAAAGCTGGAGATCCTAAAAGTGAGGTGAGAGTTCTTAGTATAATAATCGCACTAAATAATGTCAGAATAAGTAATCATGCTGCTTTTTGTTCATATCTGACCTCGGTTAACTTTCATTCTAAATAAATTCTCTCTTTCAGACACCAAAATGTTCCAGCATCAGTGTTTCTTCAGCTTCAGCATCTGCCTCGGCTTCAGAAGTTAGTGATTTTGGATGCACCCCAAGGTCCCAGTCCTACTGTCCAAGATCTGAAACAAAAACTTGATGACCAAACAAACAATAAAATCCATGTGCTTCATTCCATTTCAAAGGACCAAACCACTTGTTCTTGTGGTTTTAATTGATGCACTTCATTGTTTCTTATGTGCAACTTGTGCATTTGATGATTTCAGACATGTACAGATACTCTTGCCTTTCACACAATTGTTTTTGTAATATAGAGGAACATGTATGTGGAAGAGGGAGAATGGACATAAATTGTAAATAGTGGATTAGTGGACCTTTTTTACATTTGTTACATTGTCAATGACATTGTATGCCATCAGCATTCACTTGAATCTTTACAAAGTGGAAAATATTTAGAAAATGGTATAATCTCTCATAGTCTCTTTGTAAATCGTCTCAAATAAAGTAATGAAAGGAAATAAAGACTACAGTAAGAAGTCTTGTTTTCAATCCTTAACATCCAAACCTTTCCACTAGGTGGCAATCCATTCCCATTTGAGTATTTAAAAAAAGAAAATATACTTCTTTTTTTTTTTTTTCCTCTTCATCTTTCCAGTTAAAACACAAAGTATATAACAAATATGTTCAAGTTCTTTTTTACAAGTAGATATACCAAATATTTTCACTTTGGAAATACAAATAAGTTTAATATTAAAATATTTATACATTTATGTAGGCTATTATACAGACTGCCTCAAATACATTTAAAATGAAAGCTTTTATTTATTAGGAGCCAGGCACCTATTGTAATTGTTGGCATTCCTATTATTATTATTATTTTTCCGTTTCTTCTTCCGCTCTGGAAGTCTATGGCTGCCCATAGAACCGCTTGTAGGAAAGTTATGAAATTTGGTACACAGATAGAAGACAGTCTGAACTGTAACCATAGCAAACTTGGAGTCTCTAACTCAATCCCTCTAGCGCCACCAACTGTCCAAAGTTGCACTCACGTTTATGCTAATAACTTTTGTACAGTAAGGGATAGAAACAAAATAATTTTTCCCTCTGATTCTGTGGCTCAAGATGAATCATTAACCTGAGGCTACCTGCACAGTTTCGGCGCAGTGCCACCTAGTGGTAATTTACTTTTTTTGCTTGTAACATAACTTCTGAATGGTTAGGCCAAAAATCACAAAACTAGTCTCTTGATTCGAACGATGATGGCCATTTTGAATTTTGGCAAAAATTTTATATTTCACAAACGCATTGGCGTATCATTTGGGGCAGTGCAACCTTGTGGTCAAAAGTTATAATGAATTGTCACAAATGCTAATAACGTTTGATTAAGTTAGCCTATTTTAATGAAGCTGGTCTTAATAGATTCATTGGTTCATGCCTAGAACATAAATACTGATTTTGCCATATTTGGCCAAACTTCCTGTGAATTATTTGATAGTTAATTCAGTTAATTTTCGAAGTTAATTGAGACACTGATGAACACCTGCTCTTAACAATCAGAATCACTTAAGGAAAGAGGAACTAGAAGAACAGAAAAAAAGATGAAATCAAGTTAAAAGACATTAAATCTTAGCAAAATATCTTAGCTGAGGGGGATTAAACACCTCCACAAACAGCATTACCAGCTTCACTTATTACTGACCAGTTTGACTATTTCTGTCAGACGTCTACAGAAGTTATTATTAAAAGGTAGCAGAGATTTAGATGTAATTTTATTTTCATTTGTAATTTTATTTTCACCATGATGGTGATCAGTGATTGCTTTAGTTGGGCTCTTGACCCTTGACTTTTAAACATTAGATTTTCTTTGGCTGCGATAGCTGTGTTTTTAAAATACATTTGCTATGGCAAAAAAGCTAAAAGAAAACAGGGTCAGATAACAATAACTGTTTGTTAATGGTCACAATCATCATATAGTGGCCCAATTTATTTTGAACTTCTAGATCAGCTAGACATACACAGGCATCAAGAATCGGCATATGAACCTCAACAATGGTGACAGTCATAAGTTTCATGCTGCATTGCATGTTGGGTACCAGTGTAGTACAAAAAAAAAAAAAAAAATTCAGCCATGACTCCCAGCATGCATTGCAGCATGAATAAATTATGCAGCTGAATTGTCTGGTTCTTTTCTTTCATTTGTACGATTTGCTTTTATTTTTGCTGTTGGTTTTGTGTTGACTTTTATTAGCATATTTTATGATGTTCAGATTTGATGTTATCTTTTTTGTTGATTGTCACCATTGTTGAGATTCATTGGCTGATTCTTGATGTCTGTGTGTGTCGAACTGAAGCAATAATTCAATTTTTTTTAGTGAATGATGAGTTTAAAGAATTCTTCATGACTGATTACGCAGCACTGCTTGAACTTTTGCAGTATTTTCACAGTGTAGTAATATAAAATTAAGCTGTATTAAAACAACACATTTTTGATAAGGGGTTAGACAGGGGATGTCAACAGTGATCCAAATATTATGTAATGACAACATAATCAGCAAAACCTGATCTCATTTTTGTTGGCTTTGTTTCTGCCACAATTGTGTCTTAAAAACACAGTTACAGCAGCCGAAGAAAAACAAATGTTAAAGTCAAGGGTCAAGAGCTCAACTAAAGCAAACACTGATCTCCATTATGGTAACGTCAAATGAAACAAAACAACATCTAAACCTCTGTTAATTCTCAATAGGAATTTCTGTAGACATATGAAAAACAAATAAAGTCAATCTGGTTAATAAGCGAAGCTGGTAATGCTATTTTTGGAGTTGTTTAATCCTCCTCTGCTGAGATCTTGAGAGACTGAATGTCTTCTGTGGCTGAAGTCAGTTGTAGTTACTGTGTTTCACTTTTTTATCTTCTTGTTGTTCCTCTGTCCTTCAGTGATTCTGCTTGTTAACATCAGGTGTTCATCACTAATGCTCAATCATCAGTTAATTAATCACTGAATTATATCATTAACTTCAACACTGCTTCAGTGTTACTCCAACACTCTTTAGTGTGAACACACAAGTTCATTTAAAACTGAAGATGGAGTGGGGATTGCAGTGGGGTTAAAAGGGTTAAATGTGTCAAATAAAAAAAAAAAAAAAAAGAGTGAAGCAACTTACCCGTAAATTAATTTATGGCATAAAACTGTAGAAAATCAGCAATTTACTGGCAACCCAGCTGCCAGATTACCGTAAAATCAAGGGAAAACAGTAATAGCCTATACTGTAAAATGTACAGTCAGATTTATTAAACAAAAGAATTTCACTGAAATATTAGTGAAAGTTCATAGAAAAAAGGTATGCAAAGTCAATAACTGATAAGGAGAGTAAATATTAAACTGAAGTTTTTTATGTGTTTTGCACAAAATGATACAGATGATACAGATACCATTGTGCTGCCTGGAGAGTAGAGCCTGTGCTTCAGTCAAAGATGAGCAGAGAAACACTGATGTTATGCTGCCTGTTGCTTTATTTAAAGGCAGTATCTGTAGTTACTGATGCAGTGACAATCTCCTTGCTAAGTACTTTAGCACATACATGCGTGCAGCACGTGCTATTGTTCGCTATACGAACTGCAAAGACTTACGTTAAAATCATGTTTTTAATTAATTCACTATTACACATTAGATGTTTGCAGTTTTATATAAAGATATATTAATTTTCAGTGGACTCAAATGAAGTCAGTTCACAGTACTATCAGTATAAATACTAGTTTTTGAACTCGAACTGTTAAAAGCAATCTGTTTCCCAAATGGTATGAGTTACCTTCCATGACATTTTTACGGTATCAAACTGTAAAAAAGGAGAGCTGTAAATTAACGGTAAAGGGCTGTAAATTAACATTGCTGGCAACCACAGCTGCCAGTATAGATTACCGTTATTTTACAGGACAGTGTCTTTTACAGTGTAGACCGTTTGTCCAATTTCACCAAATTTGTGGGTATCCAAAAACTGTACTTAAGTAAAAGTACAAGTACTTATAGAAATATTTACTCTAAGTAAAAGTAAAAGTAATAATCTTAATATTTACTTGAGTAAGAGATAAAAGGCCAATGAAAAAACTACTCAAGTAGCTAGTTAGTTACTTCGGATCATTATATAACATATATATATAACATGATATTATTTAGATTTTTTATTTATTTAAATTACTATTATTATCATAATTTGATAGGCTATCTTTGCAACAAAAACAGAAGAGACAAGCATTATTTCTGTCATCTGTAGCTCGAAGATTATTGTCTGCCATTTGGTTTGAATAATAGTAACTTATACAATTTGGATTATTAGACAATGTCGAAATAAAGTGAATCTGCAGAGTTTTGCATTCAAAGGAATTTAAAGGCAGGGAACCATTAGCACAGCCAAAGAGAAGAAAGAGTTAAAACTCTTCACATCGGGCTCATGGCCGCTACTGAACATCTTAACACAAACAACGATCAAATGCACATCGACGGATCTTCCTCTGTCTGTTCTCCAAAATGTAATCAAATGTATATTTCTGCAAGCATATTTAAACTGGTTAACTGTGTCTAAGGCAGGCAAAGGCATTCGTTTTCTTACGAGAGGTTCTCTCGTATTGCGTAATAAGCTTACGCTACGGGTAAAGTCATCTTTTCTCGAGATATGAAGCCAAAAAATTATCCTTAATTTAATATCTTGTCAACGCAGTGCGGCAGCAAGCAGACCTAGAGCAAGCGAAGTCGCATGCTCATTGGCTGCTCTGCGGCAACTGCAGCAGCCTATCGCTGAAACCTTAGCGTGACGTCACGCCCAATGAGCGCGCTGGGCGCGCTCACGCGTCACAGCCCATGTGAGGAGGCGTGGCTTAGCTTATAAAAGAAGGTTCAGAGGCTGCTATTCTCTGATTTTTGTCTCTTCAGCGACGCACTACGCATCGCTGGACTCTGAGGAAGCCGCCGTTGAAACAAGCGCCTTGCAAGCCGAGGATTACCTGAGGAAGCCGGTCGTCTTCGCCGCCTTCAGCTATCCCTGCCTGCTTCGCTATCCGGCGATTATATCCTTTTTCATTGCATCATGCCTAACTGCATTTCCTGCAAAGCTCCGCTCAGCGAAAGAGACCGCCATGTGATCTGCGTTCTCTGCCTGGGTCGTGACCACGCAGCCCTCGCTCTCTCCGCGGGCGGCTGTGAATTATGCGAAGAACTGCCGATGTCGACCCTGCGGGCTCGACTCGCCTCGTTCGACGCTCTCGCTGTCTCACCGTCTGCCTCCACCGGGCCGCGCAAGAAGAAGCGCCGCTCTCAGAGGCCACCGGAACCCGCGGCAGCTGCTGAGTGCTCGCCGGAGCCCCTCCCTCGAGCCTCGCTATCTCCCTCTCCCCTTCCCAACGCGCAGCGGCCGGCCTTCGCCCGCACTGCCGTCGCCCTAGGGGATGAAGCGGACGACGCCGCTTTATCAGACAGCTGTTCTCTTATGGCTTCGGACAGCGAGGCATGGTCGGGGTCTCGCCGCTCCGCCTCCTCGACACAGGAGTCTAGCAAGTCCCGCGCCAGTGTCGACGCGGAACTCCTCCGCCTCCTCACCAAAGCGGTTGACCAGCTGGGACTGGACTGGTCCCCACCCAAGGCCCCCGCGCCTAACAGGCTCGACGGGTGTTTTCTGCCTAGCCGCCGCCAAGCGCCCGCCTCTAGGTCAGCACCCTTCCTGCCTGAGCTCCACTCTGAGCTCGCTAAGTCGTGGAACGCCCCATTCTCCGCGAGACTCCGCTCACCGGCCTCCGCGACCCTCTCCCAAGTGGACGGGGCCGCCGAGAAGGGATATACACAGATCCCTCCGGTCGAAGAAGCCGTGGCAACGCACCTTTGCCCGCCATCCGCTAGATGGCGCTCAAAGTCTGCCCTGCCGTCAAAAGCCTGCAGGACCACCTCAGCCCTCGTCGGCCGCGCTTTCGCTGCCGCCGGCCAGGCCGCTTCCGCCCTGCACTCCATGGCTGTGCTCCAGATCCTCCAAGCCGATCTCCTCCGTGATCTGGACGAGAGAGGCCCGGATCAGGACACTCTGACTGACCTGCGCAGCGCGACGGACCTCTCGCTTCGCGCCACCAAGTCAGCGGCACAAGCCATCGGAAGGTCCATGGCTTCGCTCACCGTCACCGAAAGGCACCTTTGGTTGACGCTGGCGGATATGAGCGAAAGGGAGCGCGCAGTTTTCCTCAACGCCCCGCTTTCCCCCACCGGCCTGTTCGGCCCAGCGGTCAGCGGGATTGTGGATCGCTTCTCAGAGGTGCAGAAAGCCTCACAGGCTATGAACCTCTTTCTGCCCCGCCGCTCGAGCTCCGCTGCAGGCCGCTCTCAGGATCAGCCTCCTGCACGCAGCTCGACACAGCGCTCTGCTCAGCCTCCATCTTCGCGACGCCAGGGCGGCCGCCCTAGACAGCGCTCAGTCAGCCGTCGCAGACCGCCTCCCCCCCGGGGACCCCGGCCTAGGATAGCGCTGAAACCTGAGCCCGCGAAGTCCTCCTAGCAGCCGCAGGGAGGAAAAGATGGCTGAGTCCCGCTGCGGCCGGACCGCCATCAAAGCGCTCAGCCCTGTCAGTCCCCTTAAAAAAGGCTACTGCAGTGGTTCACATCGCAGCCAACGAGCCAGTAACACAACTCGCTCGCCTGCACACAAACGCCATTTTTACGGCGACCCAGAGATATCTCATAAAGAGTTTGGTTTCGGGTTTTCCGGCTCACGCCGAAGGTGTCATGAGTGTAGAAAATGTGCCCACACCCACGTGCTCACCACTACACACAAACACAGTTTCCCCGGTAACGCTCACAGAGCGCACTCTCATAAAGCGGGCAAGCGCCGCTCGAGTGCTAAGTGTAGAAAATGTGCCCACGAATCTGTGCCCACACCTACACGCTGCACGCTCTGTCACTCAGTTATCCCGGGATGCAGATCTTCTAAAGCTCCCCAGCACTGGCCGTGTTGTGTATGTAAGCCCCGCGCCCGCTCACGAGCGCGCGCACTTACAATCAGACACGTTTATCCCCATGCCGCTCTCGCGCCACGGGCTCCCAGCTTCAAAATGTGCCCCGTCCACAGTGATCGAGCCATTGAATGCTGCACAGCCAGTCTCCGCTGTCTGCAAGCCCCCGTATTCGAGCACCGGCGACGCGCGCAATGCGCGCGTCCCCCTATCTTCTCTGATACAGGTTCCCCATCCCGCACAGCGCGGCGATCTGAACCCAGAGACCATTCGACCCCTAGCGAGATGTGCTGAATACCATAAAGCACGGCTATTCGCTTCAATTCGCTCGCCGTCCGCCTCGCTTTCTAGCGCGAACCGAGACGAGTGTGAACACAGAAGTGGCTCATCTGCTTCGGGCAGAAATAGCAAAGCTGTTGCACAAGGGGGCTATAGAACAAGTGCATCCTTCTCTGAGCGAGTCGGGCTTCTACAGCCGTTATTTCCTCGTACCCAAGAAGGACGGGACGCTGAAACCCATTTTAGATCTGAGACACTTGAACAAAGCCCTCATGAGACGGCCGTTCAAAATGATTACAACCAGACAAATCCTCGCGCAAATTCGCCAGGGAGACTGGTTCATCTCTCTCGATCTGAAGGATGCATACTTCCAGATCCAGATAATTCCCCGTCACAGGCCATTCTTGAGATTCGCCTTCGACGGCCGGGTATATCAGTACACCGTCCTGCCGTTCGGTCTATCTTTGGCACCCCGTACATTCACGAAGTGCATGGACGCGGCTCTCGTTCCCCTGAGAACTCAGGGGATACGGGTACTGAACTATCTGGACGACTGGCTAATTCTAGCGCATTCAGAGTCAGAGCTTTTGTCTCACAGGACAGCGCTTCTCGGCCATCTGGAAAATTTGGGTCTCTCGGTCAATTGGGCCAAGAGCTCATTACTGCCCCGCCAGTTTATCTCGTTCCTCGGAATAGAACTGGATTCGGTGGCTATGACGGCCAGACTGTCAGAGCAGCGCGCGCGCCGCATTCGACACCTAGCCGCATCTTTCCAGACGGGCAACCAGACTCCGCTGAGAACATTCCAGCGAGTTTTGGGGCACATGGCCTCAGCGGCTGCAGTGCTTCAGCTGGGCTTACTGCGCATGCGCCCGCTTCAACGCTGGCTAAGAGCGCGAGTGCCTCACCGAGCCTGGACGGCCGGCAGCTTACGAGTCAGAGTGAGTCAGGGCTGTGTCTCAGCCCTTCGACCCTGGCTGGCAGCCGAATGGTATCGCACTGGGGTGACGATGGGAGTTGTCTCACGCCGGAAAGTTATCTCGACAGACGCGTCCAACGGAGGTTGGGGAGCGCTTTTCGAGGGCAGACCGGTCTATGGCCGCTGGTCAGACCAGGAGTGTCGCCTTCATATAAACTGTCTAGAGATGCTGGCGGTCGAGAATGCGCTCAAGCACTTCCTCCCATACCTGCAAGGCCACCATGTACTGGTCCGCACAGACAACATGTCAGTGGTAGCCTATGTGAACCGCCAGGGCGGTCTCAGATCCAAAATGCTCTGCACCCTGGCGGAACGCCTCCTAGTGTGGGCTCAGCACTCACTGCGCTCACTGAGAGCAGCGCACGTGCCGGGTCGCCTGAACGATGGTCCAGACAGACTGTCCAGGGACAATGTTCCCCCGGGAGAGTGGTCCTTGCATCCCCAAACAGTCCAGTTACTGTGGCGCCGTTTCGGCAGAGCGAAAGTCGACCTCTTTGCGTCACAAGACAACGCGCAATGCCCAAAGTTCTTTTCAAAGAACGAGGACGCGCTGGCCCAGAACTGGCCCAGCGGCCCGCTTTACGCTTTTCCCCCGGTCTCCCTGCTGCCGCAGGTTATCGAGAGATTCAGGGAAGCGCGCCACACGGTGCTCAAGTATTGGGAGAATCAAACATGGTTCCCGGATCTAATACGGCTGGCGGACACAGCCCCCTGGCCGTTACCGGTGAGGAGAGACCTTCTCTCTCAAGCCCACGGCTCGATTTTGCACCCCCATCCAGAGCGCTGGTCTCTGCATGCGTGGGTCATCAACGGTTACCCGTTGACTTGCCAACAGGGGTTGTGAACACGATCACACAGTCTAGAGCCCCCTCTACGAGGCGGCTCTATGCTTCAAAATGGTCTGTGTTTAGTAAATGGTGCACCGCCAAAGGGCTGGATCCACTAACATGTGGGGTATCGCAGGTGCTGTGCTTCCTCCAAGAGCTGTTGGACGCGGGCAGGTCCCCCTCCACGCTCAAAGTTTATGTTGCGGCCATCTCAGCTTTTGCCGACTCGGCGCTGGGCCGCGCATTAGGGAGGAACGAGTTCATCATCCGCTTCCTCAGGGGAGCGAGGAGATTGAACCCGCCGCGACCCCCGTCGGTTCCTATTTGGGATCTTTCCCTGGTCTTAGAGGCCATGAAAGCGCATCCCTTTGAACCCATGGAAACAGTGGATATGAAATATCTCACGCTAAAAACCGTTTTTCTGATAGCACTGTCGTCAGTTAAACGCGTGGGTGACCTTCACGCGCTGTCAGTTAACGCTGCATGCCTCGAGTTTGGACCTAATGACTCTAAAGTCATCCTCAAACCGAGACACGGTTATGTCCCCAAAAGTCTGGGCACACCGTTCAGAGCGCAGGTCATTTCTCTCTCCGCTTTGCCGTCATCCGGCAGCGAGATCGACGGTAAACTCCTTTGCCCTGTCAGAGCGCTTAGGAATTATACTACACGCTCCGCCGCTGTCAGGCGCTCGGAGCAGCTTTTCGTTTCGTTTGGTGGGCGCACCAAAGGTCTCGCCGCCTCGAAACACAGCCTGTCCAGGTGGATAGTGGACGCGATTGCAGCCGCTTATGCGTCTAAAAATCTGCAGTGCCCGCTGGGTATCAGAGCCCACTCCACCAGAGGCATGGCCTCTTCATGGGCTTGGTCTAGCGGAATTTCCATTCATGACATTTGTACAGCGGCAGGCTGGGCCTCCCCCTCTACATTTGTGAGATTTTACAATCTGGAAGTTCCTGCCCTGCAGGCTAAACTCTTATCTGTCTAAGTCCCGCGTAGCCAGCCCACTCTGTGTGCAGACTACTGCTGTGTGATTTAGCTCTCCTGGTTGAGCTCAATTCTGGGGCTGTTAGTCAGACCGGCCACGCCGCTCTGAGCCCCTTATGTGTGTGCTTATGTACTGCGCTAGCCATTCTTGGCCGCCCGGTTCCCTGTTATAGTGTTCCCCGGGTTTCTCCCTGGGACTCATTCAGTGGATGCGGGGCGCGCACGGCGTTGACAAGGGAAGTTCCCGTAGCGTAAGCTTATTACGCAATACGAGAGAACCTCTCGTAAGAGAACGTACTCGGTTACTTAACGTAACCTCTGTTCTCTCTAGAGAGGGAACGAGTATTGCGTAACCCGCCGTGCTCGCGCCACGAGCTCACTCGCTTCAGCGACAAAAACCAGAGAATAGCAGCCTCTGAACCTTCTTTTATAAGCTAAGCCACGCCTCCTCACATGGGCTGTGACACGTGAGCGCGCCCAGCGCGCTCATTGGGCGTGACGTCACGCTAAGGTTTCAGCGATAGGCTGCTGCAGTTGCCGCAGAGCAGCCAATGAGCATGCGACTTCGCTTGCTCTAGGTCTGCTTGCTGCCGCACTGCGTTGACAAGATATTAAATTAAGGATAATTTTTTGGCTTCATATCTCGAGAAAAGATGACTTTACCCGTAGCGTAAGCTTCTTACGCAATACTCGTTCCCTCTCTAGAGAGAACAGAGGTTACGTTAGGTAACCGAGTACGTTTTCAAGACGATTTCGCACGCCACTGCGCAATAGCCCACACACATTACCGCGGGATGGCGGGTGTTCAATTCAAACTATGAAAAATGGTAGCATTAATAAAAATGGTAGCAAAATTAAGGGTATATGTCCAAAAAACTGGTAATGTCATACTTTGTAGTAGTGCTATCGTGGCGTAATAATCTGTTTGGTTGTAATTTTGTAAAATTACCTGAATGAAATGAAATTGAATGTATCATACTGTGGAATCATTCATTCACAGACAGCATACGAAGATGTTCAACTAATAATAAAGATCTTAATCTCTGGCAAACAATATGATGCATTTAAAGATTTTCTTTCACTTGACTGTAGGTCCACGGCCACTTCATCCAACGCTCTTGACGTTAAACCTTCCTGTTACAAACTCAGAGTGTGAAACCGCTTCAGACAATTCGGTGCGTGAAGGAAACTGAACAAATCATTCAAATTGATTTGCGAACCAATTTAGACAGTTCTGCCAACTTGTTCGATGAAGTCTTTGAACAGAATCGACTCAAAAGAGTGATTAATTTGTGAATTGAGCATCGCTCATGCCCCAGAAAAAAGATAAAGCGCGCTTGGAATAAACTAGGCTACATTTAACAACATGTAGGCTATTGCATTAAAATAAAGTAACGACGCGACACGTCGCCCAACGTAACGACGAAGTAAAACTACAGTTTTTTCATTAGAAATGTAGGCTATACTCGAGTTAAAGTAAAAGTACCCACGTTTAAATCTACTTTTAAAAGTAGGCCTACAATTTCCCCCCCAAAATACTCAATGTAACGAAGTACTTTTCTGCCGACAAAAAATTAAGGATTTCGAGTCAATAGACGAAACCATTTTCGTAAACCACATCAACAAAGTTGAGGCATAATGTCAAAAAGGATTCGGAGGCTGTACCTCTGCAATGCTTTGGCACATTGACATCATTGTCACCTTACTCTGACCACACCACATCAGATTTGTAACAGTGCCATCTATTGGTCGAAAGTGATATACCATTATTTGCTTTTTTTAGGCATTTTGCCTAAAATAATCTTAATAGGCTTTTAATTGCTCATTGTTGCAGTTGGTCTGATGCCCACCCTTGTTTGCATGACTTACTGTGCCTTCTTTGTGCTTGGCCCCTTAATTGCTGCTTGCAGCTATATAATTTTTTTTTTTTTTTTTTTTTTTTTTTTTACCACATTGTGATTTCACACATTTTAAGTTGTATGAAAGACAAATATGTGAAATGTTAATTTTTTAAAAATGTTTACCACTCGGAACAGGATTATCATATTTAGTTTTATAGTTAATTGCTGATGAAACAGTTATGTTTTTTATTTTTCATTTTATTTTTTACCACACTTCATTTTCCAATTTAGACGTTTAAGGATTTATGATATGAAAATTAATTTTAAAGGCTTTCTATCAGGTTTTACTAATCAAGGCCCAGTCAAACTGATGAGGCATTCATATAATTTAGAAGCAATTGTGCTAGCAATTAGCAATTAGCTGCAGTAAAGCTGATCCATCATTGCATATAATACTGAAGGGTGAATGTTTGGATGTTTTAATCCCACTCAAGGTTATACAGTTGTAAGAGCTTCCCAGAAGTTTTATGGTGTATTGAAGCTGTGAGAAATCTTCCATTAGCCGAGGATGGAGCATTCATCAAATGAGAGACGACAAGGACAACATATCATTCCACATTATATCCCACTGAGGGAGAAATAATATGCTCATAAGTAACAGTGGAGACTGAGTGAAAACACTTCTGGAGTAGCATGCAATGCTGCCTGACTTAAACAGTGTCCATTGAGAAGCCTGCAATGCTTCAACATCCAGTTCTATCTGCAATTTGAAAAGTGTTGTAGTAGCTTAGCATGCGTTTGATGTGAAAGTTGCGGTTCAGTCTCCTTAAAATATTTTACATACATTTTTTGACATTATGTTTCATTTCAGGCTGTGTAAATATTCTACATTTCTACATGTTCCAGAAATGTCAATATTTCACCTCAGTGAGAGAACTATATGTTCTAATGCTTCAGTCATACACTCTGAGATGAGTAGCAAAGGAGAAAATGGAAGGAGATTGGTGTATTCTCTTTGAATTTTCATTCTGAGACAGACATTCCAACATCTTTCAGAATGCTAAGTGTTCTGTACTGGATCTCTTGGGGGGAAAAAATGTTTTCAAAAGCCAAGACCAAAAATACCATGATGAGTCTGCTATTGCAATTACGAATTATGTTGCATGGTTTTCTCGGAACATTGTATTGCCTCTAAATGAACAAAAATCCCCTTGTGTTTTATTTCTTTTCCAGATACAAGTACTGTCAGAAGGAGTTCACTCAGTCATTATAGAATTAGGCTATCGTGACAGAATTTCACTTGGTTCATTCAAATAGCATTTGATTTGAAAATGGGGCAAAATGTCCCTAATTAAAGGATCTTTTGAATTTTCCTTGAAAGTGTTTTGAGCCATAATACGAGTTTGGAACACTCTGCAGCTTTTGACTGCTGTTGGGCTCTGGATGGGAATTTCGGATTTCTTTTTATTGATATGACCCTAAATTATCTGAATGGCAGGCCTGCTGGAGCTGAATTCAAGGTAGCTCGTATGAAGCAATAAAACGCCAGCCCTATTAGTTTTGATTGAGATGAAAACGGCAATGGAGGAATGATACAATAATGGCTATGGAGGATGGCGTGCACCTCCCCACATGATCACACATAATCAATGCCATTTAGTGGATGGTATCATCTTGTTGGTTTCTTCCATTTCAGTCTATGGAGGGATTTTGCATTCTCTTCCACACACAATCATTTCTCATTTTGAGTATGTGAATGGCGAAGCCCCCACTCTACTGTGAGTAAACGACTTCTCAATTCTTATCAGAAAGCAATTTGCTCGTGCGAGACAGTACAGTCCAAGCTCTCCATCATTATGAAATGGCTGTCCATGCCGTCTGATCTACGAGAAAGGAGATGCCGTATGAACAGACTGACTATCTGGGAGATAGCTTGCCAGCTCATCCGGATGCAAACGCTGTATCATGCCGGGACAATGAAACCTGTGTCGCAAAGGGAGCTATGAAAATGTCGAAAACTGGCGAAAATAATGTCTGTGCATGCAGGAAGATGCCATTCTATGTAATCTATATATATATATATATATATATATATATATATATATATATATATATATATATATATATATATAGGTTATGGTGGTTTTATGATGTAATAAAAAAAAAAATTCCCTCTGTTTTATCATTTTAGGCCTACATTTTGCCAAAAATCAAAACAGGTTCTATTGTGACAACTTATCCCAACGTGTTCAGTTATGTTAGAATTGTGTTGTGTTTTTTTTCGAAAAGAAACCTATACTTTGAGAAATATCAAGTGTGATAGCTTTCCCCGGATATAAATAGAGGTCTTTAGAAACAACACAAACTCAAGCAAATATGTTTTCTTTGCACATGATTTATATCCCTTTCTCTCCCTGTTCAGAGGTTTTGAGGACACTAGGAGTTGTAAATGGCATAGTGAAGAACCTGATGAGTTCTGAAGTGAAAAGCGGGATGTGGGTCAGTGTGAATGTGTGAGAGTGAGGCTGTTATTCCCGTAAAAGTAAAATCAGTAGCTGCCACTAGTAGTGAGGAAGTAATACCAGAAAAAAACTGATCAAGGAAAGAAAAAAATCCCCAGAAAAAGTCTATGCAAAGATCTCTCAATGGAACACATTATAACCAAAACCCTAATCCTGCTAACTGTATCCTGCATCAGATTTTTTTTCTTTTTCAAAAAGGTTCTCTAAAAGCTCAAGGTTTCTGTCAAACTAAATACAATAGATGTGTTTACCTCCCAATGACAGTCGTGTATCTTTGACAGTCTTAAATCTCATAATCCAAATCTTTAAAATTTACTTTAATCTTTGCTATATTTAAAATTTTCCTTTCTAGAAAAGCCTACTGCTTGTATACATTCAGAAGGTCTTCTGAATCATTTCACTTTTAAGAAGTGTTTTATCAACATTGCAACACTGCATATCTAATCAGCTCCTGACAAACACATTCATTATTATTTGAATTATCGCTCAGTGAGTCATTTAGTATTACTCTGGAAGGTTTTTGTCTTTCAAACATATTAAAATATGCAAATTCACGTCATTTCATATTTATATGCAAGGATTCCCCAACTTATTTTGTCAGCTAAACCACTTTGCCCTAAAAGTAAGCCTTGGAAGTTAATAAGTTAGGTCAATAATAAAATTAAGCCAATAATAATAAAAAGTTCACGGTTCTCTGATGTCGGTTAATGGTCACATGACAGGTAAACGATTTTTTTCTAATCTTTTTAGTAAATGTTTATTATTATTATTATTATTATTGATTGATTATATTGATTATTTATTAATTATGATTTAATTACTTAATAGCTTTTCGTTAAACTTACAAACCCCTGCAGTTCCTTCACGAACCTGTCTGGGAAACCCTGACGTAGGCCTAATGTAAAATTGAATGCACTTCATGTTGTTGACAACAAGGAATGGAATATATTTTCTTTGTTTTCGTATTTCTGTATTAATATGGTACAATATTATCCTATTCAAATCAATGTGATAAATGAGTCAGGTCAAAGTAATCTAGAAAATAGTCAAAATGTAGTCAGAATACATTACTTAAAATGAGTAATCTTACATTACTAACTAAAATTTTTGTCATGTAATTTGGAATCAGTAACTGACTACAATTTGCAAGTAGGCCTCTTCTACCCAGCACTGTCCACAACTTAATAGATTTCAGGCATTATAAGTATATTTCGAAAATTATGTTCCTAAAACTTTCTAATAAAAAATATCCAATATTTCTAATGTGTTCATACCCCATTAAATATAGCCAGAGAACGAAAGAGAATTATGAAGTGGCTGAGCAAAATAATGAAAGAGAGAGATGGTCAAACATGTGGACGAGTGCCATAAGAACATTTCTATTTCATAAGCTGCTCAAAGTGCTGATGTACAAACAATGAATAAATAATTCCATTCTTTGAACTACAGTTTGAACTGTGTGTTACATAGGGAGTTGACAAAAAATAGACCTAATGATGACTTTTTCATAAATAAAATGATTTGCTTCAAGACAAATACTTTAACTAGTATTTGGTAGTGCATGAAAATATACATTATTGATACATAATCTGAAAAAGATCAATATGTGGAGTCGATTACATTTAATGAGAGAGTAAAAAAAGGCAATATAGCATTAATAAATCAAGAGTTGGGAGACAAACAAATCTTTTTTTTTTTAATCTGTTTGTGTTAGATCAGCTGGACAGAAGAGACACTCATATATGAGCAACATTACATTACATAAACCAACATGAAAGAGAAAGAATAGTGCTAAGGTGCTGGATGTGATCATTTCTCACAATTAGTTTAATCATACCCGTGGGTTATGCTCTCTTTAAACCCCGGACGGGTTATGAAACCCTGTTGTGCTCTAAACTGCCTTGCCAAAAATGAACAGCATGGAATGATGCAGTGCATGAAGAAGACAACCAATCATAAACTAAGCAGCGCTTACAGCATTAAATATTCATGCATTTTGTAGTCGCATAAACTTCTAAAAGTTTAAGCTCTAAAAGAAAGATAAAAAAAGTGGCTGCAAATGACTTAACCAGGGTAAAAAAGTTATTTGTTATTACTGTTGCACATTTCAGGAGAGGTAAGAGTGGACTTTACATAGCGACATTTCCCCACATCGACAAACAATTATTCAAAAATAATGAGTACGTGTGCCGATAATCATCCAATAAGTGTCACTGATCTCATAAATATGCATAAAAGAAAGTAAACCCAGGGTTTAAAAATGTACAGTGTGAAAGCGTCTCAGGTTGCGACTGTAACAATGGTTCCCTGAGAAGGGGAACGAGACACTGCTGATACTACGACGACAGTCCATGACGTCGTGGAGCGCCTGTGATTATAAGGACTGCGCGCTACTTTCCAGTTCCCGCTGGATTTCGTCCTTTGCATTGTTGATTCGAATAGCAAACAACTCTTACTGCACGCACCACAACAGACTTTTAAAAATGGTGGTTGAAATAAAAAGCTGCGTGGTCAACCAATCAAAATGCTGCGTGAACTCAACCAATCAGCATGTTCAGGGCCCAAGTCCCATCTCCGAAAGTTCGTGAACTTTCATCAATTTCCTCGCCAGCAGGGACTTTCTGAGGGGATTTTTAAGACCCTGGTTCCTGCAGTTAAAACACACCGAGTACCACCCTAAAGTCCCTAGTTTCTGGGGAAAGTTCCTGCGGTGGAAACGCAGCTTTAGCCGGAGTCAGAGCACATCCAAAAGTCTCATAAGTGACTTTCGCACCAGGTAGTTCTAGGAACTAGCCACCAGGGTGGTTCCTCGAGAACTAATGGTTCCCTTAGGAACATTTTCCTTGTTGCATTCGCACCGCTAGTAGGAACTCTGAAGTACATGACATAAGCCGCGCTTGTTGTTGGGACCTTTATTTTGACGCCGCTGAGAACGCCAGAGCCTTCTACTTCATTAGTTTACGATCTGTCTAAAAGTCCTGTCTAATATGTCTAATAATCATGTTTGGCTTAGTCCCCTCAAAGTTGCGTTGGATTTTATCCTTAGCGTAAATGTTAAGAGGCCCATCTATCACTGTTTTCTATGTTCATAGAGTTAGTTTGTGGAATAAATATATAGGCTATAATATGTACGTTTACACAGCTTTTTTTTTTTAAATGGCGGCGGCTGGTGTTTCGCGTGCGTTAAGCTAATCAGTTATGTCACTGGTAGTTTATAGTGTTGGTTTAGACCCTACTCTGAAGGAGCTAAATTAGTTCCTCCAAAAGGAGTTCCTAGAACTAAAATCATTCCTGCGGTGCGAACACGCCAAAAACTGGGTATTTCCGGCAATAGTTCTAGGAACTATGAAAAGGTTCCTCCGGTGTGAAAGCCCTTATAGAGACTGTCCTTACTACTGCATAATCTACTACCCAAGCTCCTATTCTCTATGACAAGGAAAGTCTTGGCCTTTACAACTTTCCTCCCCTTAAATTAGTCATATGGATCACTATCATT
This sequence comes from Squalius cephalus, assembly GCF_949319135.1. NCBI lineage: Eukaryota > Metazoa > Chordata > Actinopteri > Cypriniformes > Leuciscidae > Squalius > Squalius cephalus. The sequence goes on along the minus strand of NC_137141.1, from coordinate 23,192,555 downwards.
TTTTTAGGCTTGAAATCGCTATATTTTGTATTATCTTTTCAGCTTGTATTTGGAATGTTGGTTTAATCTCCAACACAAAGCAAATCAAGGCAACAGTAAAGAACATTTAAACAAACTCTTTAAATCTTTAGATAAGTTATACTGTGCTATAAAGGAGTCCTCAACAGGTTAGTTTTTAGTATCAGTAAATGAGTTCTACCAGCAAATGCTGGTAGATGCTTTTTTTTCCCCATGAGGAATACTAATAGATTAAAAGCGGCAAGCTGATGGCTCCCTTTGTCATATAGTTGGAGACAGAGATAAAGAAGCAATTCCGAAGGAGTTTGATAGAGGATTGGAATTTGGTTTTCATACACGGCATCCACTGGTATGTAGCCGAGGATGCCGTGGGAGTGGTCATCACTCACGGACGCTTGGTTCCCGGGGTGTAGACTCCTGCTGCTACTAAGTCACCATAGACTGATGATAGTGTCAGCCACAGAACAATCTGCATTCATCATTTCTTATCTGCTGGGCCGCTGTGCTGATCCAAGAGATGCATCCTCTTGCTGCTGCAGGGTCAAGGACTGCATGATTGAGTTGAGTGTGTGTGTTGCTTTTTGACCCATACAGCATACTCCCAGTCCTGGAATCACTTGAGATCAAAATGACATGGAGTGTTAATGCACCACGGAAGCAAACCAAGCACCCAAGTGCAGACGTGTAAGAGGATTGTCCCAGTTACTGTCACTATACAGTACTGGTGTCTACATGATAGGAATCTGTAAGCAGTGCTTGTTTTATGGATGTAAGGGTGTTTGTGGTCAAGCAATAACCCAATGCTATCATTGTCTAAGGGACAGGTCTTTTCCGAGCATCGTCCTCTAATACCAAACTCAGAACTCAATCAGAGAAATGGGAGGCCTGACCTTCACTGTGTCCATACCTTCTCCAACAGCAGGGTTTAAGAGATGTTCTGGATCATATTGATGTTGATGCTGGCAATAAGTGCCAATACCTAGTCAAGTAGTTGTTTAAAATAGCATGGCATATAAACGAATGTCACCTTATTTTTTTCATAACTTGAATGCTGAAAATCGTCCAGCAGAAACACAAATTTTTTTTTGAAGCATCATTATGCAGCTTTTGCTATGCAATGACAGTTAATTGTGACTATGGATTGTTAAATTCGTGATGAAACAGACGTACAGACGTTATCCAATACTGTTTTGACGTTAAAAGTTGGCATGAAACGGATGTTGCTATAGTCTTTTCTTCTTAATGTGACGTACAGGGTGGGATGTGATTTTTCCCATTAATTGAAATTGATTGGATGGTTGTTGTTTGCTATTTGCTGTGATCTCATGTGAGTGACAAGTTGTCCCGCCCTCGCTCCAGTAAACACGTCATCAGAGAAGAGATGTCACTGCAAGAGGGAGGGGAAATTACTTTGATTAAAGATTATGAGAGCACATGAATAAGAAATAAATAATAATAAAGATGTGCACTGATATGTCATTCATAATGAATACTGCAATATTCCATAAAAAGCAATAATTGTCAATTTTGATTTCATGGTGACTTTTTATGAATGGTGACTTAATTATGAACACATTGTTTATTCCTAGCAGGTTGCATAGGGGATTTACTTATCGTGGTGTGGATTATAAAGGATATTATTCACCTATAAGCCTATGTATTTTATTAATGAAATAGTCTGTCTAAAGGAGTAATGGGTTTCAAAGTGAGGGAAGAATAAGAGACATCATGAGTTGTCTACATGCAGAAGGACGTTATCGTAAATATAGCCACTAACCAAAAGCAGCTGAGCAGAGCGGATTCAATCTGCCTCCTTTATGACAGCTGATTATCAATATGAATGAACCTCCGTCTTTTTCCCTTCCCTGATATCCAAGTCATCATCTCCATGGTGACATCCAAGGCTTTTCGTGGCCACTCCTTAAAACAAAATTAAGCAGAACAAAAATACATTTCCAGTAGGCCTAGCTCAATTTGGAGAGGCACATTCGGGATTCATTTACTCTTGTAGCAGAACGCAATTTAGTTATAGTAAACATAAAGATGAAAACATTTGAATTCAAGTGAAGAAACACCATTGAAATCTTGCTATGTTGTTTTGCAAATGCCTCAAGGAAAGTCTTTTGTGAAAATAGGCAGCTATACATTTTTAAGCACGCAATCTTTTCACATCCCTCTCCAGCAGTATGTGCCTTCTGAATCATTACAGAGACCTCCATAAAGAGTAAATCAAAAGTGTTTACTTAAAGACAGAAACACATTCCACATCATTTACACTTTCTCAGAATCCAGTAAACTCTGATTTTCACTGCCAGCTTCTGGAGAAGAGGGGCTGCAGGTTCTGTGGTTGAAGGTGCAACTCAGCACAACTAAACTGCATGCTCGACAACACACTATTTCAACATGCTTGGCCTGGATTCATAATTTACAAGTATGACCCTAGCTACTTGCAGCCGGTGGAAACTTCTCCTTCCTGTCTAATTAGGATAGAGCTTGTGCGAATCTTTAGATAACACAAGCTCATACAGCGGCCCCAAAACGTATTTGGACACTTAAGCCACACTTAAAAAAAGTTATACATTTGTAAAATTCCAAACCAAGTGGCATCTGCAAGCAACTTATGGTGATTTTCTTTTCTTTTTTTAAATTCTATTATTATTAAATTTAGCTATCTTAAAGGTGCAATGCGCAACATTTCATGTTAAAAATACCCGTTTTTCTAACCCATACATGCTTAAACAATTGCCTGATGGGCTGAATGAGCCCTTCTCTGATCACTGCGATTGCCTCTATAATCCTGTACAGTAAAATAAATAAGAGGGATTCGGGACGGAATTTGAGACTGGGCGTGATGTCATGAGCGTGCACACACCTCTGGTTGCAGTTTCGCTTGTCGCCAGAGGGGGCATAGTTCTGCAAAAACTCAGAGACTTGCGCAATGCACCTTTAAGGAAACAGCAAAATAAAGAACAATTACAACTTTCCGGTAACACTTTAGATTAGGGAACACATATTCACAATTAACTAGGAGTTTTCCCTCAATAAACTCCTAATTACTGCTTGTTGACAGTAAGTAAGGTAGGTGTTGTAGTGGTTATGTTTAGGTATTGAGTTGGGTTAAGTGATGTAGAATATGGTCATGCAGAATAAGGCATTAATATGTGCTTTATTACTAATACACAGCCAATATTCTAGTGATATGCATGCTAATAAACTGTTTCCTTATCTAAAGCGTTACCAACTTTCAAACTCCAAAATATTGAATTACATTAATAATAATAAATAAAAAATATATTTGCATAAGAAAACTACTTAAATTATAGTTACAGCTATCAGTACTTAAATATTTCTCACATAAATTTAGTCTTCACTATTATTCACAGCCATGTTGATAAGTTGAATAAGGGGGTCCATATCTTATTAAATATCTATTTTATTCAATATCTACTTTTCTCAAAGTGACTGTTTGTGGTTGTAAAACACATAAAGTGTGGCAACCAGAAATAACACTAAATACCTTTTCCAGATATGTCTTGTCTTCATTTTAATCTATGTAATTTAAAACCAAATAAACTGCATTTTTTTTAATGTTATATTATATGATATTATATTATATTATGATATTTTGTTATTTCAATTTTTTTTTCATTTTGGCCAATGCGTGTTCAAATTATTTATGGAGCCACTGTATGTAATAACAAGTGATCAAACTCAATGTGCTGCATTCTGATCACATGGTATTTTCTTTCCCATCACCCATTGAGTGACTATCCGCTGTGATGGCATCTGTTCTGATAGGCACCTGACAGAGTCGGGATCCATTACTCAACAGTGACAGCTACAACCTGTCTGACAAATGGACCAGCGTCAGCTGACATACAGAACAGACTTCAGACACTGAATGCAATATTAGGAGCACCCTGAGTTTGGCATGGGAAGCAGCTCCTGTTCATTCATGCACCCCTCATTCTTCTCATGCAGCTCATTTAGATTCCATCACCTTATGTTAATGTTCGGGCTGTCAAACAAAGTCCTTTTCCTTTAAAATTTCAGACACATTTTGAAGACAGACAATATTTTACGAGATGAAATCACTGTTGGAATAACTACAGGTTCTCAGCAGAATATTTTCCCTGACTCATTCCTTCAGTGGGAATACAATGAGTTTTCAGAAAGATTTAAACACCAGTTGTCTAATTTTAAAAGCACTAAAATAAAGAAATAAAAGAAAGAGGAGGCATACTTCAGTTCTGATTTAATTCGGTCAGTTTGCAGAGGTTACCAAAATGAAACAACCTAAAAAAGATCATTTTAATAAATAAAATATATTATCGGAAGGCAAATATATGTGATTTATATGCTAAGAACAGCACTAACCTGGTTTCCCCAAAGTTTCCTGTACCGGCCTGCCAGCAGCTATAGCCTACACTCAAAATTTCCCAAAAGTTTTTTCAGTGAATTTTTTTTTCTTAGTGTAAAACATATTTTAAAAACCTGAATAACCTTTTGAGGGAATCAACTGACAAATTACTTATAGCTGCCTTTGCACATGGACCTGGCATAGAAGAAACTATTTTAACACAACAAAATGTCACACTCCACCTTTAAACTAAACTAAACTAAACTAAACTAAACTAAACTAAACTAAACTAAACTAAACTAAACTAAACTAAACTAAACTGAACTGAACTGAACTGAACTAAACTAAAGCTCATTTTAATGCTAAGAACTTGAAACTTTAGTCAAAGCGCCTGGCTGCCTGTAAGGCTGTTTGTATTCCAAGTATAAAAATTGTATAAGGGAATCAAACATCGCATGTAAGAGTATTTAAAGAATCAGCCGGGGAAATCGCATTTGAACATTATATGTGTTCTATCAAACTCTACATAAAATGTTTGTTTGATTCTCTTCCATGTCGCTTGCATTTATAGTCAAAATGACATATTGTGTGAAATAACCCACAAGAGTGTGTAAGAAAAGCAGAGGCTCAGGTTTGTTCTCAGAGAGAAATTGTGTGTGTGTGTGTGTGTGTGTGTGTGTGTGTGTGTGTGTGTGTATGTGTGTGTGTGTGTGTGTGTGTGTGTGTGTGTGTGTGTGTGTGTGTGTGTGTGTGTGTGTGTGTGTGTGTGTGAGTGAGTGTGAAGAAGACGTTAGCCTGTTGAAGTGTAAAGCAAAGACTTCACAGAGAAATCTCTGGTGGATGGAATCTCAGGCCCTACAATGTTTCAGACTTCACTGAACGCGCACATCACAGGATTTAAGTCTAATTGAACCGCAGAATCTACCAGGCACAGAGGGTGAAAGCTTTTCTTGTATTATATAATGCAATCTTAAATTTTTGATTAGAGAGCTGTCAAATATACGCTTTGTAGTGCAGGAACTAAAGCATAATTCAAACAAAAACAGCCATATTATAACTATTGTTATTAAACGTATTATTAATTATAAGAATATCCCCTAAAACAAACACATTCATATTAATGTTTTTACAAATAGCTTCATTAAAGGAGAACTCCGGTCAATTTTAACATTGAGCTCATTTTTTTTGTCAATTTGGAGTGCTGTCAATACAGAGAACAACGACAAAAATCGGTGTTGCCTACACCGTGTTATCCTCTTTTTAAAATTTGCACCCTGTTGACTTCAATGGGGCAATATTTAAACCTGCTTTTAGCCTCTTAACATCCTTGATGTGTCATTACAAGTGCACAGGTCATGTGAGTGATTCCTTCAGAGTGAACACGAGTGAATCTGACTGCAGTAGATGTGAAAGAAATGGATAAAAATGATGTTATTTAAGCCAGCGCAAATACCTGTATTTACATCCTGTAACTAAACCTATGCGCGTGAACTCGACAATCGACTACTTTGGACTTCAACCGAAAACAGGATGTAAATACAGGTATTTGCGCTGGCTTAAATAACATCATTTTTATCCATTTCTTTCACATCTACTGCAGTCAGATTCACTCGTGTTCACTCTGAAGGGATCACTCACATGACCTGTGCACTTGTAATGACACATCAAGGATGTTAAGAGGCTAAAAGCAGGTTTAAATATTGCCCCATTGAAGTCAACAGGGTGCAAATTTTAAAAAGAGGATAACACGGTGTAGGCAACACCGATTTTTGTCGTTGTTCTCTGTATTGACAGCACTCCAAATTGACAAAAAAATGAACTCAATGTTAAAATTGACCGGAGTTCTCCTTTAATGCTATTTATGGTGAACAAAAAAGTGGCCAAAAAACGGTTAAAATTATGATTATTTATTAATATTATTAAGCTATTTGAAAAAAAAAATTAAAATAGCTTCCTTAGCTTCAAAAAAAGCTATAATATTAATAATAATACATTTCACTAATGACAAGCATTAATAATTGTTCAATAATTTATGTTTTTCAAATAGTTAAAATAGCTATTCATAAAACAAGTCAACATAAAACAATGGTCAAAATGGTTAAAGTTATCTTTATGAAGCTATTTGTAGCTACTTTTATGATAATCATTGTTTTCAGATAGCCTTTATAAAGCAAATAATAATAATCAACATCATTTCACTATTATGTGTCTTTCAAATTGCTTCATAAAAGCCATTCATAAAACAAATGAACCAATCAATCCTGTCAATAATACATATGATGCTGATAATTATTATTATGAAGTTATTTGAAAAACTGTATTATTATTGTATTCCTTTTAAAGGGGGGGGGGGGGGGGGGGGGGGGGGTGAAATGCTATTTCATGCATACTGAGTTTTTTACACTGGTAAAGAGTTGGATTCCCATGCTAAACATGGACAAAGTTTCAAAAACTAAGTTGTACGTTTGAAGGAGTATTTTTGTTCCAAAAATACTCCTTCCGGTTTGTCACAAGTTTCGGAAAGTTTTTTTCGAGTATGGGTATGTGTGACGTCAGATGTAACGGAATTTCCTTATATGGGTCCTAAGGGCACTTCTCCGGTAAGATCGCCGCCGCGCGCGCACTCTTAGACCAGAGCAAGAGAGTGAAAGCAGTTCGCCATCAAAGCGCCCTGCCCGGCTTTTGGGAAGTCAATGTCACCAAAGAAGTGTGTTTTTGGTTGCCAGGGCAAGACAACCCTGCACAGATTCCCAAAGAACCCGGCGTTAAGGAACCCGTGGATGGAGTTTGTTTTCCTGAGCATAAACGGAGTTGTGTAGACTGTTTGTTCCCTGCATTTCGACGATGATTGTTTTATAAACAAAGCCCAGATCTACGGATTTGCAGATCGTCTAATGCTTAGGATCGAGCAGTCGCAATGATAAAGATTCGCGGTCGTGCGTTGGAACCGGACGGTGAGTAAAACTGTTGAACTGAATAAATGTCTCTGTGTGTTGTCACTAGCTCGGCGCGTTAGCACAGCTAAGCTTCGCCCACAGGGCCCGCCTCCAGCCGCTCGTTTTTTTCCGGAAAGACTCGGTACAGTCTATCTTTCTGTTATTAATATAATAAAACAAAATACTTTTTGGAGATATGAAGGATGCAATATTACTCTATAGGTACTCAAGATTAACAGGAGATTGAGTGAAAATGAGCATTTCACCCCCCCTTTAATAGTTTTTCAAGTAGCTTCATAAAAGCTATATTAATAATAGTTCATTTTAATATTTCACTATCATGTGTTTTTCACAAAGCTTTATAAAAGCCATTCATAAAAACAAACGAATCATTAGCACTTTATATTGTTTTATTAACATTACTGCAGTCTGTAGTTTTTCCTCTTTGTCGCCATCTCTGTTCGAAATCTGCAATTGCAGTTATTCGCGGAATTATCAACTTTGAGTGAGTTGTGCCACGGCACAGCGTGGATGAATCCAATGTTTTGAGGAGAATGTGCGGCTGTCAGTCACCGCGCCGGTGTGGATACTGTCATTCGCAATCACAGATTCTACTTTTTGGAAGTTTGACCAACATAAGTATTTTCACCGGAAAATGTCATCTGAACAAGTAAGTAACATCCACTTTTGTTCTGACCAACTAGGAAAAAAAGCATTGCAGTAAACCACGCTGGTTAAATCTAACGATCGCTTTTCATATCACGTCAAACCGTGAAAATTATACTTTTGTTCTCAAATTGTTAATGTTAACAACATTAGCATTAAGTGACTACATTTAATGGCCTTATGATATTTATCCTTGTTTTCACATGGGCCCGGTTGCAGTCTCTTTTTTAGCCACTCCGAAGTCTGAAGTCTTTTGCATTTTACAACGGGTGAATCTCCAGTTGTCACTGGTGATTGTCGTTTGAACCTTTCTGGAACCGCCATCAAATTGATCATTTTAATTATATAAGTGCTGTGAGAAAAGGCTATAACTCTCCACCTCCAACATCCTCACAGGCAATATAGCCAACTAGCCGGGACACCTTCTTTTTGTGTACAGATGTGACGTAATGATGCAAAGATGCTCGAATTTCCCGCGGAAATCCACCAGTACCACTGGAATTAAAAAACATTACTACAAGCTTACCGTTTTGAATCGAGCTAAGGCAAGCAGATAGTTTTGAACACTGGCTGGTTATGTACTTGCTCAAACATTTATTGTGGATAATATTTAACCCAAAAAAGTTAACATGAACTAAGAATGAACAATACGTCTACAGCATTATTAATCTTAGCTAATGTTAATCATATAATAATGCATCCATAGCAAAAACTGCATTTGCAGGACAAGTAATGCTATACAGACTGATTATAAATGTGGAAGTCATTAAAAAGTCATTGGCATACTTGACCAGCTCTCTATAAGGATAAGAGAATATCCCTGCAGTACTACCGCAAGTCCAGTGTTTTCAGCATGCTCAGGATATTTTCTAAAATCTGTCCAGCTAGTCTCAATAATCCGCTCAAACAATATGCTTTTCCGTTGGTTTGCATCACTGGTCTGGCAACGTTTTCTCATTTGTATGTTAAGTTAATATTTTCACATGAGTGAAAGTGGGGCAAGGAGAGAGAAGGATAGAGATGAAAATGTACAGCATGGAAACAGATGGTACTTGCTTTGTTTGGAGCATTTCGCCATTGAAATAATGGATTATGGGAAAATATTTTATAAGCACAGACAAAACAGCCAGACCAACCCCCAACCCCCCCCAAAAAATTAAATAATCATTTACATTTGATGTATGATAGCTATTAACTAGCACCTCATACAATAATTTTAATGACATAAATATAGAAGGGTGTCCAACCTGTTCAGCTATAATCTCATTTCACATGACAGCACTGGAAGGCAGAGGCAAAGTTGCCTTTAGCTTTATACATTACGGTGTGTGTTTTCTCAGTGGCTTGTCACTGGTGACAAATGGGCCTGCTTGTAGGGACTTTCAGACCATAAATTACAGATAATCATATGGGTACTTATAAAATAACCTAATGGAGGGTTTTTAACCATCCCTAACATCATAAGCTCCAGGGCATTATATGCAAAAATCCTCCACGCTTGATAGAAGTTAATCTTTTTCTTTTTAAACAAAGGGTCAGAAGTTGCAAAAAGTTTGCACTGCAGATAAACAAATATCTGTCATTAGGAAAAACTGTAGCTCTTATTTTTTGGCTTATAAGGATCTGTGGATTTATTTGGCCACCCAGCTGAACAGATAAACCAACAAAAACGTATGATATATCTGATGCAGGAGGTTTCAGTGAAAATGTATTCAAAGGCGATAAAACTGATGAAATTTCTGTCGAGATTAGTAAATAAGCCTGAACTGAACACATTTCAGTAAGAGCCAATGCCATTTTACATGCATTCTTACAATTTCAGCTTTGTGTTTCGCATATACAGACCGAAGATCAAATGAGGCCCAAAACTGAATCTGTAATCTATTTTTGATGAAACTACCAGACACCCTGTGGTGAGACCCCTCAAACTACAAAATAAGACGGGTATTTGTAGGATTAGTGGCAGTCTCTGCAACTTCATTTAGCTGGCACTTTTTAGGGCTTAAAGTGGGTTTGCAGCCCAAGGCGCAACCACACACGGGTTTTATCATAATTAAGACAGCAAATGTTCTGTTAAGTGATGGTTAGTGGAACTGTAACTGCACATCCTCTTTTCAAAATTTCAAAGCTTTCATTTCATGGAATGACAAAATATATCTCCCCAGTCCCACACACACGCAGTGCTGCTTGAATGTTTGAATCCGGCTTGAGCCAAAAAAAAGAAAAAAAAGAAAAACAATACAGAACTGATGTATTTTAAGTGAGCAGCTCTACATAGCTTTATTTACCAAATGGACAAATCTATTGTTGATAATTTTGCTACAGTTGCCAAAATAGGTGAGATTTAAGTCAGATCTATCTGTCCGTCCATCCATCCATCCATCCAGAAACTTTTCCATTGATCAATCAGTACTCGATTCAGAGGATAAAAACTGATAATTTGCTCTAAGCTTTTGTTTGGCCATATAGCATTTTTTTTTCTCAAGATGTCCAAGCAACTGAAAAAAAAAGTATAATTAATGAAAACATCTATACTAAGGAAAAAACCCACACACAATACCATGAAAGCCTTTTATTGAACCGAGATGTAAAATATCTTTTTTTTTTTATGTAAAGAATTCGATAGTTTATTCCTGTTGATTGTAACTTTAATAAAATCGAGAAAAACAACTTATTGTGTGTTGAAGGTATTGTGTTTCTGAATATTGACATTAATATTTCACATTGTGCTTTTTCTGAATAAGTGTGAAACCGTTTCCATAGACCTCCCTACCAGGTGTATTTGCATATAATCTCATATATTTGATATTATTTTATAATGTCATACTATAGATTCAAATTATGTCATAATATAGTAATGCAAAGGGATTTTAGAAATGAATAAATGTTGAAGACAAAAAAAAAAAAAAAAAAAAAAAATATATATATATATATATATATATTTGTTGTCCGAAGCAACATTTTTGGGCTGAAAAAACTAAGAGAGCAACGTAATTCTTCCTCGGAAATGAATAAGATGAATGAGAAAAGTGATTTTACAATACATGTCCAAAAACCAGCTGGTTAAGGTAACGGATGGTCTCAGGTAGTTCATAGTTTGTAGTACAGTTTTTGTAAAAGCAGTCATTTTCATTAGAGTAATAAAATATCATTTGTACGAATCCAACCGGATGGATCCAGATCAAGGCTGATCATCTTGTCCAGCTTGAGCATCAGTCCTCTAAAAGGTCCTCATTTTTTCAAACCTCTCAGTCCTCGGGATGTCAGAAAAAAATGCCTTTTTTCGGCGGCACAGAAGTCTCATCAGATTTCTCAGGAGGATTTCATAGTGACCCTCCCGGCTGTTTTTCACCTGGTGATAATAGCTCCCAGATGTCCTACTGAGGAATCAATGGTGCTTTTAGTCCAGTCCCACCACCATTGTTTTCCTTATATCAGTCCGGATGTGGAGCAGGTGGGATGTATGCTGTCGAAATAAAAATAAGTCATCATCTATCAACAGTATGTGGAACGCAAGACATCAGTGGTGGGCTGCAACTCTCAAAATGGGCACCCGTCTCTCATCGTGGCTCTCTGATTTTCACCTTTCACCTCACGTGTGTATGTACGCTATAAACCGTGCCAGAAGGAAATGCTATAGATGATACAGTAGCACAGTAAAATGATTTTACAGAGGCTCTGAAGGCACTTGATTTCATAACAGACAGCAACTCCATGTCCCTTAGCGAACAGGTGACGGCTATCTTTACGCACCTAGAGAAAACAACTGCAAGCGGACACAGTGGGGAGATTTACATCCACACCAGCAGCAGGTACATCGTGATGTTCAACAGTTCTCTACTGCTGTTGTTTAGCAGAGTTGCACTGAAATGAAAGGTCAACTCAATGATTCTCAGTGAGAGACGGTGTTTGTTGTGTCAGCTGCGTGATTAGCTGTTAATATCGATTCAGATGAGTTTGGTAACATACCTAATATAACGAAACACATAGAGTAAGAATGAAACATATACAGCCCGGAATGGGCGTATCAGGACGCCAACTGTTCAGCTTGCTCTGTTAAAGCACAAAGGACAAGTACATGAACACCCCATCTGTCTGAAAACATACTTTACATAGAGATTGTACTCCCCTTTACGAAAACACACATTTGTGGAGCCCTGATGTTCACATCAAAACGATAACATCAGAGCACAGGGAGATACAAAAAGCGCGACTGTATTTGACATACCTCTATTTTCAGACATAAGAAACGAAAACATTTTAACTTTTTTTTTTTTTTTTTTTTTTTTTTAAACAATCATTCATTTTTGTTACCAACTCTGGTATCCTTGTTTTTTTCCTTCTCGGAAGCTTTCTTCTTGTGGTTCAGTATTACGTATTGTGACATAATGAGGTCTTTGATGACAGAATCAGACGTTCAACAAAGCAAAATGCATGTAGTGATAGAAATACATGTTACGTCTTTGTGCTTTGAAAGATTCCCCTATTAAGTCTCTCAAGCCGTCCTGCTGTAACCATCCACCTGTTCTTTTCTTTCTAACACTGACAACGGTAATGGGCTTTTTCCTCAAGATCTTGAGTGGACTCCAGTATAATACTCATGCCAATGTGTTAGCGAGCTTCAGATTCCCTCCCCGGCTTCCTTTTCATTCGCACTGATCTAAAACCTACGTTCCTTTTGTGTAGACGGGATGAATCTTTGGTTGTTGTCTTCAGGCAGTCCGAGTCAGCCGAAATCTCTATGAATGCCAAAGCTGGGTTCCACCTCCATGTGATGAGGTCACCTTCGGAGGCCAACCAAGACCAAAAGTAAAGTGAGACAGAGCTGCCATATATGCACTGCAGCGGAAGAAGCCAGGGATCTTATATCTGTGGGAATAAAGACAAGAACAAATGCAGTTATGGATGTGAACAAATATTCATTTCTCAGTGTTGTGTAAATAATTCAGAGATTAACAATTCTTCGGTCCTTTAGAACTTTAATGAGGTTTGTCTACGCTCTGTATATATTGAACATCTCTCTTTCAACCGTGCAATGCTTTAATGCAAAAGAGAATGGGAAAAAATATATTGTAAATGTTTGCTGAGTCATGAAAGAGACCTTCAAGCTGGTGGATTGTCTTGTCACAAGAAAAATGAAAGATAATACACTTCTTGTTAGCCTTGATCCTACAGAAAAGTTTCCTCCACAATTGTTTGTTCTTGTGACTTGTACTAATACTAAATAGGTATTTAGCAAAGGTTTAATTAAGCTGATCAAAAGTGACAGTAAATACATTTCTAATGTTGAAAAAATTATATTTCTTTAAACTTTTCTAAAAGTTTTCTTAAAAAAATGTTCTGAATTTCTGAATGCGATTTCTGAATTTCTGAAGGATCATGTGACACTGAAGACTGGAGTAATAGCTGCTGAAAAATCAGGAATAAATTACTTTTTAAAACACATCAAAATGTAAAAGGTATTTTAAATTGTAATAATATTCCACAATATCACTGTTTTGATCAAATAAATGCAGCCTTGGTGAGAATAAGAGAGTTCTTTCAAAAAAAATCTCCCTCCCTCAAAATATCTAGCCTGGCTAACGTCAGACCTCTTCTCATTGAGACGTGGTCTGGGAACCACATGTTAATTTTCTCGTATTTGAGGCGTGGTTTACGAATGCCCAGAGCCGTTTATTGGGCGATACGAATGTCTATCAAATGCGCCTGCACGTAGCTCATAGCCAATCGTTTCAATTATACCAGATGACGTATGTAGAGCGATAGAAATTCGACGAGGAAGAAGACGAAATAAACTTGCGTTCTAAACTACTCAGAACACTATCTAAGGCTGCATCGAAAGGTAACTTCGCGTCTGATGCCATGTTGGATTCATAGATATAAACAAACTACTTCGGTGTGTCGCATAGACGTCGTCATCGTCTTGCTGCTCCCTCCCCGTTCTGTGATTGGTTCCCTTTTTGAGGGGGAAATCTGGTCCATGGTATCCAGGCTGTCTAGCAGCGTGAATAAAATCGCGCTGCATGCAAGGCAGCATGGGGAAACCCAGGCTATAAAATATCCAAACTTTTGGATAAAATCCAAATTTGTAATTGCTAGTATACCAATATATAAACTAAAAATATAGCAATTAAATATGAATGAATTACATGCATTATTTCAATTAATTTGGGCTTCATTACAATAGCATGACATTAATTACAATTATTATTTTTCTTATTTCTTTTTATTTCATTGCAATAAACTCAAAAGCCATTTCTTAAAAACTATTTTCCACTATACTTACTACTACTGGGTGGGGGGTCTCGACACTCTCCTTCCTCTATGGCCACATCGTCTATAGCAATATCCCCCTCAATGCCAGAGCCACGTATACCCTCCAAAACCATCTAAATGAATGGGCAGAAAAAATATATATATTTTCACTCCGTACTGGCATTTCATTTCATTTTGAATGCAAAGTATATTAAATTATATAAATTATATAATTAGAAATTAGAAAAATATTATTCATGTAGTTTTTATCATATTATATGACATTATTTATTATTATATTTCTTGCGTGTTATTATGCAAGCAAAAAGAAGAGGCACCTGGAAAGAGGACGTTGGATTGATTTTAACTCTGGCTTGCCTCCAACGGTCTCCTTGGTTCCCACTCAGGGTCCACACAGATGTATCCTGACCTGTCTGGCTCTTCTGCCTCAAATACACGTTTAACGTTCCTTGAAAAAAAGGCATATGCACTTAGTGTCAATAGAAGTCATTCGATGCAATATGCCAGTTAACTACATAATGCCCTTGGAACCGTTCTTATGTATTACACAGCAACTGCAAGGTTCAGTGACCTTGAAGAGACATCGACTCATCTCCATCTCCAGAAGAAATCAATCATTAATCTGTTCAGAACACAATCACTGCTGTTGTTGTCTGTGTATACTGCACATATATATATATATATATATATATTTGGCACTATATATATAATTTCTACTACTCTAATTCTATGCTAATGAAAGGAAACGCTGGAAGAAAATCTGTATTGCTCTCTCAGATGTCTGGGATTTGGCCAAATGACAAGTTTCATTTCCTTGCAAATGAGGAGACAATGAGATTAGTGCCACAGAGATGTGATGCTATTAATGCTAAGATACACTTTCTGGAGAAAAACGGCATAGAAAAAGAGTGGAACATTAAAACAACACAAAAAAACTCTTGTTGCTATTTCGTTCTTCTTTAACAATGTAGTTTTTTTCCATCATTACAAAATTTTTTGAAAATGAGATGAGGACTCTAGTCATATTACTTCTCTAATAATATTTATTTTACGTGGAGCGGTCAGTGGCTGGCATTTTGAGATCACGTAACAAGCCGAATATTACTATAATTTATCTTTTACAATAGCATTATTAACTGAAAACATTTGGATTTGCATTATAGTCCATCCAAACCACTAGCTGTCAGTATAAGTCAAAGTGGAATATAGGCTAGTGCAACATACACAAAATGGATTGTACTTGCACCTTAAGACTTGGGTAGGTTTTTATATCAAAACAGCCATCTAACCATGTTGTCTGGGTTGCTTGCTGTGCAGCCAGACAGAAGATCTTGTTGGTCACATGGATTTTTAACCCCAGACGCCCGATGAGACCATGTGTCAAAAGCCAGGAAGAGAACACCCTGGTGAGTTGGAATTAGCTTCACACTTACTATTCGAAAAGCACACAGCTTTGTGAAGCAGAAAATTGCAGTTACAAGCTTGTCTGTGAGGCCATGGAGGTCATTGCTACCCCAGAAGTGCAACAGCATGTCCAGCTCAACTGCAGCAGCATAAAGTGAGCATGAAAAAAGGAACTATAGAAATGTATGTGTACCAAAGAGCACAAATTGAGTTATTGGTCTAAGTCATTTACAGCACTTACAGTCCACTAGAAACCTTTAATAGCAAGTTTTTCCATCCCAGAAAAGGCCAAAGAGTACACTGCAGAAAAGGCCAAAGAGTACACTGCAAATTTCTGACTAGCATGTTAACTTATATGGAAGCCCATTTCTGTCTGAGAGTAAAAAATAAAATATATAAAAATAAATCCGTTATTTACACTGTAAAAAGTGAATAGTAGGATCAACTTAAAAAAATTACTTCAATTGGTAACACCTAAAGAAATGAAGTTTTCTCAACTTAAATTGTCATGTTTTATCATGAAAAACGTGATAATTTAAGTTGAGAAAACTTAATTTCTTTAGGTATTACCAATTGAAGTAATTTTTTAAGTTGATCCAACTGTTCACTTTTTACAGTGTAGGAGACAAAGTGTAAAATAAGAAACAAGTTACGTGATGTATAAAATTCACAATAGGATATGAGAAATAAATGGGCAATTTTGACATATAAAGGCTATGAGATTTAAAGAATTATGAGAAATATATTTTTCTCAGGCCTGTTTCCACCTAAAGTAAAATAGTAATATAAATTCATATGTAAAAATCACATTTCTGAGAAATAAAATCTACTCCAATTCCATAAATTGAATATTCAATAAAGCTCATTGGATTTGAAAGCATCTTGTATATTCATTTATACATTAAACCTGTTCATACATAAAACATTTTAGAACCTGTCCATATTTTGACATTTTATACATATTTAACTGGAAAGTGGTCTTGAGACACTGAAAGTAAGAATGTTCCAGCCCATATCTGCCTGTCACTGACTGACCAGGGCTGTGTTTCCAAAAAAGCATTGTAAGCCTAAGAAGATCGTAAGAAGAAGAAACGCAGCCCTGATCATCAAGCACCCATTTGAACAGTAGATTTGTGATGTCAAACACACTGTAGTTGAAGAGGTTACAGCTCATCAACACTAATTAGAAGAAACAATTAAAATAAGTAATCTGCATACAAATCCCCTTTAGTTGATCACATCAGGAGTCCTTGCAATGTACTGTGCTAACAGTAACCCACCTATATGCTTTCCATACATGTGGTAGTAGAAGCTGAAGCAGTACGTTGGGTTGGGGGCCACATTCCCGTAGGGATTTTTAGGGGCAACATTGAAGGACGGGGTCAACAGTCGGGCCTTGTCTCCCTCCAGACGTGGTCGTGAGGTCTCAATGTACATGTAGAAACCTGTGCAAAGTCCACAAGTACATACAAATTAACTGATCATAGTAGCTCCCACACTACTGTTCAAAAGTTTGGGGTTGGTACGATTTTTTAGTTTTTTTGAAAGGAGTCTCTTATGTCTGTCTATCAAGGCTACTCAAAAATACAGTAAAAAACAGGGATGTTGTGAAATATTATTACAATTTAAAAGAACTGTTTTCTAATTGAATATATTATACAATGTGATTTATTCTGTGAATTTACAGCAGCCATTAATATAGTGTTCAGTGTCACATGATCCTTCAGAAATAAGTCTAATATGATTATTTGGTGCACAAGAAACATTTTTCATCACTATAAATGTTGATAACAGCTGTTTTGTTAAATTTTTTCTAGAAGCCGTGAAACATTTTTTCAGGATTCTTTGAAGAATAGAAAGTTCAAAAGAACAGCATTCGTTTGAAATAGAAAAAACATACTGATCCCAAACATTTAAATGGTAGTGTATACATATACATCAAATCAAGAAAATGATTTGAATTTGGCACAATAATTAAAATAGTTTAGCATCAAAATCACACAACAGTTCAAATCTGATATTGCACATGCTAAATTATCAGGATATAATTTGTCCAAGCGTTAATACACCTCCATTGAACTTAGCGCTGCCTCAGAATAATCAATAGGACCTCAGTGACTCCACAGAGCAGGACAAATGATTTTTCAATTCACATTTCTCATAGCCTTTTAAAAGAAAGATTTTTTTCCTTTCACATCAGGTCAGAGGGACTTAAAAAGCTATTGACCTGCGTTTTTCTCCCACTCAAGTCAAGCCCTTGAATATCCATTAATATATATATTAACAGAGCGCTGCAAGAATGAGTCCTAAAACCCAGAAACAACTTAGCATTTTAGCACTTCCGGTTCCATCGTCCTCAAGTCAATAGGTTTTCTGAAAGGGTTTTTGGTTAAATGCCTGGTCTGTGGTTAACACAATTTTTTCCCCTTTTTTATTACATAAAGTACATCAGTTTTTTTTAAAAGCTTTTATGTGTCTTGCAAAAGTCAGTTGCTATCAAGTGGCTAAATGGGACCAGATGTTGTCAGGGCCATTAAACATAATCACATTGAACAAGTAAACTACTCTCTAGTTTTATTTTACAGTCTTTTTGTGGTTATACTTGTGCTTCTGCAAACTATTATAACTCAAAATTTCTAACTTGCTCATTTTTTAGAGGTTGAAAGATTTGTCGGAAGCTTAACGGGATACTTCACCCTACGCTGTCAGAAAAAAAGGTACAAAAGTTGTCACTGGGACAGTACCCTTCAAAAGGGTTCTAATATGTACCATTTAGGTACTAATATGTACACTTTTGGTACCAATATGTACATTTGAGGGACTAATATGCACTCTTTAGGTACAAAGGTGTACCTTTTGAAAACAGCTTTCGTACTTTTTTTTCTGAGAGTGTAAAATGAAAATTCTGTCATCATATAATCACCCTCATGTCATTCCAAACCGGTAAGACTTTCATTCATATTCGTAACACAAATAAAGATATTTTTTAATAGAATCGGAGCCAGTTATGTACTCTCCATTGACAGCTACACATCTACCACTTCAAAAGCTTCATAAAGAGATCGTAAAACTAATGTTACAATGTAAAAGTAACCTAATTCCGTGGGAAAACCGAGGATTTGGCAACACTGAGGGTGATGCTAACTTCTAGGTTGTCCTACAAAAATTACGTCATCCCTGCAGCACTTAAAAACCCACTTCAGTATATAGATTAAATAAGCACCCTACCGTTATTTCTGAACTTATAACTTGCTATCTTCAGATTCCACTACTTTACCAAAGTAGACAAGCTGATTGCATTAGTGATGTGTTGACCCATGGAAATTATCCAATTGCACACCGGATCTGTCATGATCCGATGTCAAGTTTAATGACTGACACCATTTTTCTGAAAGTGCAGTTAATGGAACCCACTGAGCATCTTCCTCTAAACATCGCCCGACCAAAAGACGGCCTGTGCACTCCTTTAGCAACATGAGAAACTGAAAGTGCCTTTGGACGCTAATGCTATTAGCCTCTCTCTAAAAGTCACAAGCTTCATTTTGCTGATGATATAACCTTTTACTCAACATCCACTATGCCACTGATGAACAACAATTCATTTACTTATTTGTAAATATGAATCTTGAATTGTTTGACTTTGGTGAAGCTATAAATCCACATCTATCTATATTTAACTTACAGATTTGATTTACTGCTAAGTGGCACATGTGCGGTATACCTTGTTTAGAGCCACTGCGGTCACTGCTGGGTCCAGTGTTGGGTGTATATTTAGTGTCCCTGGTGGCAGCGCTATGTCTTGTCCAATCAAACTCTTCGGTTTTATCTTGGGTGAACATACAGATGGTGTCCTCTTCGAAGCCGCACTGAAACTTACCTATGATTGTTTGAAAAAAACAGTACAATGAAGAGTGTGCAGAAAGAGCATCTAAAAAGCTATCTCAGACAATTCAGTCATTCCAGAGTGATCACATATTTGTACATAAATACATTTATGGATCATTATTAGACAGTTGAAATGTACAATATCAATGTATAGAGAACATCTAAAACAAGCTCTTTTTAAGATCTGTACACATTTGTACAAATTTTCTTAAGACTGCTTTCATCATCATCATCATCATCATCATCATCATCATCATCAGAGTTCAAAATTTATGAACTAGTCAAAAACTGTTGATGTCACATTTAAATGTTTCACCCATTTACTGTCACAATATGTATGACCATTAGAAATTACACAGATAAAATTAAACCTTTAAAGGACAAATTTGATAAATACATTAACTGTGTTAAAAAATGTAATGGCATTAAACATTTTTAATTTTCACATGTTATAACAATAAAATCCATGAATTTAATATACAATAAACCATATAGGATCTGAAAACATTTGTATGTATATGCTTTCAAATTTGTATAATTTGCATATTACATACACTACCGTACAATAGTTTGAGGTCAGTAAGATTTGTTTTGAAAGAAATTAATAATTTTATTCATCAAGGATGCATTAAATTGATCAAAAGTGAGAGTAAAGTTATTTATAATGTTGCAAAAGATTTCTATTTAAAATAAATGTGGTTCTTTTGAACTTTCTATTCATCAAAAAATCCTGAAAAAATGTGTCACGGTTTCCACAAAAATATTAAGCAGCTGTTTTCAACATTGATGATAATAATAATAAAAAAATCTCAGGTACCATATCATCATGTAAGAATGATTTCTTAATAATGGCTGCTAAAAATGACCAGATAAAATAAATGCAGCCTTGGTGAGCATAAGAGATTTTTTCAAAAACATAAATAAAATTACTGACCTCAAACTTTAACAGTAGTGTATATGATAAGCAGATGCATGACTGAACATAATTATGACAACACTGCTAGATTACATTTTAAAATATAATTATTGAAAGAGAAAAGTTATTTTCAAAAACATATAAAAGATCTTACCAACCCTAAACTTTTGCACATTAGTGTACATAAAAAAAGTTGTTAATGTTATGTACATAAAAATGTTAATATTTTGATACATAAATGTCTATACCTATACTAATGAGATCATGTTGATCATTTACTCATGCTAAACTTCAAAAAGCAAAAGCTATACATATTTTTAAAAAGCTCTTATTCCCCCCTTTTTACTAATTCGAAAAAAAACCAAACTTACTCCAATGAGGATTCACCGGTGCTGTAAAAGAGAAAAAAGAAGAGGTTACACATGTGAAACCCTAGGCTTATAGTAGATAGTTTATTAATAAATCATTATAAACAACAGCAGGGGATTCAGAGAGGGGAGAATGCAGTTTGCCCTTGGAGAAAAGTGTTTAGAAAGTGCTTTGGGCATCATTACCATGTATCACACAGTTAGAGAGGGGAAATGAAATAGCGTTTTAGTGCAGGAGGGGGTGTTTGTGTGGGGAGAGGTCGCTATGGGGCTGTGCAATGCTCAGGTGAACCATAAAGACCTGTATCTCTCTTCATTCCATTCACAAGCAGCCTATCTGAGTGTGGCAGAAAGCCGTGTGCTTCCAGGCAGCCTCATTGAGGGCTAAGGTGCATTGTGGAAGAAAGGTTTCAGAGGGCATGTGTGGAAAAGATAGTGAGACTGAAACGATCCCTTTTTCAACCAACTAAATTCAGTGCCTTAATAGAATACAGAAAAACCCTGCGCAATCCTGTCAGAAAATGTGTATGGATCCTCAACACTAAGCTTTGAATATCTATGTTGGGAAAACAAAAATCGAAGGTCATCCATTCAAAAAATGTTTGAAAAGATAATATTGTCGAGGGCTCTAACTTTAGCAGAAGAATTTAAAGAAATACGGCAATATAAGTGTCTCAAATTGACATTCCAGCAGTAAAATGAGTACAGTGTGTCAGTCGCCTTCTGGGACGGAAAAGTGGCATCGGTTCTGGCATTTGATCAGGCTCCTATAATGAGAGAGATTAGCACAACAGCGTTCAAACATAGCAGATGTTCACAAGGGGTTGTCAGTGTAAATGTCTGCTTTGTGAACTGCAGGGGGAACAGCTCCACACGAAATTGATGATGCAAATGAAAAAGTAAAAAGTTGACAGGAGGGGGAAAGAAGGGGAATCAATTATCAAACGTCTGTTTACATACACAGGATTTACAAATGAATGAATGAGTGAATGATGGGAAGTGTCATGGGATTTGCAACCTCAATGGGAAAAGAGGATTTTTGTCAAGGAAGACAAAATGCCAGTGAGTCATTCCTTGAAACAGATGCCTTTTCTTTTTTGGTGCTTATTTTTTAAGTAAATTTATGTTATGGTTTGGTGCATTCTATCAGATATAGAATGTCTTCAAGTGTTAACAAACTGCTTTTGGCATCTCAAGTTTCTAAAAATTCATATGTTTGGACATTAAGAGAAAAAGGGAGAAAACAGGGGTGGAACATTTCAAACCCAATTGCTGGTGCTCTCCATGTTATCAAGGTTATTTCCTCGAATCATTAACACTTAACAGTCAATAATATAATTAGCCTATTATTACAAAAAATTGGATGGGAATGGCAATAAATGCTTTATCATGTAAAAGTATCTGGTGTTAATACTTTTTTATATTAACTTTTAACATACATGATTTTTTTTTTTAATAGAATAAAAGAATTAATACAATTACAGATAATACAATACTTTATCAATGGAATTGGAATAGGAATGGGAACAATGGAACATATAAATACAATAAATTAGAACTGATTTTGAATTTAAACCTGCAAACCTGTAAAACAATTTGTTATCGCTAAACAACTACATTACTTATAAAAAAAGCACAATCAATATGTCTGTCACATGTGAACTGATCAAATTCCATGTTAACTATTCAAGACTAGCTATTTTTTCCTACTGCAAAATCGTAATTTAGAAACTAATTATTCCATGAAGGTTACAGTTCCCTTCCTATAAAACTACCCAGCTGTTTCTAAATGGGGTAAGGAGGGGAGAGGCCTGCTTTAGTTAAACTAAACAGATGTTGCATATTTGGAAACACGTGCCGCATTAACACACTCTCTAAATTGATGGACTTCATGTTCTTTCCCTTTCCCTGTCTCTCTTCCTCCATCCCTGTAAAAGTACAATTAGAGCTATTGGAGCAGGAGGCGAAAGCAAAACGTCAACATCATTAAACACACAAGCAATTAGACCCAGTATATCTCCCACTCAGAGAGGATTCACAGCCGCCCTACTCAGAGGCAAGCTTTAAGGTGAAATCCTACCATATTCAGGCCTTTCATTTGAACAAAGCCATATAACAACATTAATGTGCAGAGCCGAGTAATAAATTGCAGTAATGCATTTCAGGCTATAGAGACAAGCCATGTTGTCTTATCATACAAACTAGGTTTTGTGATACCCATACAAAACCCGAAGGCATTTCAGAAACAATATGTTATCACTGAGTCCAAGTAATGCATCCCACACATAATCAAAGGCCTGCAAAAATTAATGAGTAGAATCATACATGCATCCTCATTAGCATATTTCATGTTCATTCATTTTGCTACAATGCTTGCATTGACTTACATTAGCATTTAAATTACCTGTAGTAGATCATTATTATTAATATTATCAGCAGTAAACAACTAAACAAAGAAATAATGCCATTTATGACAACCTAACACCATAGTAAAGTCGTAGTGAGGTGTACTAACTGTTTGACAATACAATTATAATAGCTTGTTAGCACTGTCCTCTCAGCCTGTTTGTGTTCTCTGAAAGGCTCATAAATAGCTGCCAATTGGTGGCTTTCCAAAGCAATCTACAGGCAGCAGCAAGTTTATGTGTTGAATAACTGCTTTATAGAATGACACCAAATGACACAGTCCATCAATTCTTCTTGGTAGCTTGTTAATTTGTCTGGCACTGTCCACGCACGAATGTGAACCGCAGCCATTAAAAGTCTCAACAAACACTGTGAGACCTTTGCCACAAGTTGCAATGGCTTGCCTTTTCCAATACTTTTCAATAAAAACCACCAAGTATGTGAAAAAAAAAATCACTGAAATGGCGGATTCTGCCTCATTCTCATACATTCTCAACATTCAGTGAAACAAGTAAAAAAAGAAACACATATATGATCCAAAAATAAAAAATTCTGTCATAATTTACTCACCCTCATGTCATCCCAAACCTGTACGAATTTTTTGGATGTTCATTTATACATCCAATTATTGAGCAATTATTATGCTTCGCTCGCTCAAAAGCCATAATATCTCTCGTGGACAAACTAAAATCGCGCACTCGCGCTTTCCTACTTCCTAGCTCATTTTCTCATGGGCGGAAAATATTCTCTGGGCGGGCAAAGCAGAGAAAGGGGAGGTAACATTTCTCCTTATAACGTCATAAGGAGGAGATTCAAGATCAGCCCGGTTGAGCTTCCATTTTCTCAAAGGCAGAGAAAGATAGCAAAAGCTCGATTTACACCGATTAAAATTTCTAGAAACTTGGGGACCATATACAGGCTAGGGGAAGTCATATTAATGTTAAAAAAACCTCAGAAAATGAAAATTTCATGTCATGGGACCTTTAATCTAGTTTGACTTATTCAACTGTTTTTTTTTTCATGCAATGAAAGTCAACAACATTGGATTCCAATGATGTTCATTGTATTGACAAAAACACTGAGACATTCTTCAGCTATCCCCTTTAACATTAAAAATGAACTGGACATGAACCGAAATAAAAATGTATACCTTGAATGCAATGTCACCTTCGATTTAAGCATCTTAATGCATAAATGCATAAATGTAAACATAAAGGTGCAGTTTTAGCAAACCAATAGAAGGTGCTATCCTCACAGAGAGCTTATTCAACCGTATACATGGCTTAAATTCCAGTGTATTGTGAAAGCTGGGATATGGATTTTGACTGGTGTGATTGTGTTATCACCTTCTCCAGGCTATTTGAGCCAATTAAAATGCATAATGTCACAGTGGCAAAAGCTGGACTCTTTGATGGAATTGCTCCTGGTGTGAAAGTCATCCCATCAATACAGATGGTCTTTTCCTATGAGCCCTGTGGCAAAATGACTTCAGGGGGAATGGAATAGCAGTGAGGGAGATGTTATGGAATGAGATGTTTTCAATTTTTTAGCACTGGTATTTCCATTACCTGATACAAAGACCGTGTTGAGCCATAGGGCTTCATATCACATGGGTAAGCTGCTGAATAAACTATGAGCAGAATAAATGAAATAATGACCGAATGGAAGATTAAATGATTTTTGGGGGAATTTTTTCCTCTGCTTTTGTAATTGCACCTGGTCTGTACAGATCTACCGGGGTCTTTTCTTGCTAATCCCTATTTTTAGAAGACATACAGAGAGTGAGGGGGAATTAACTCGATAGCACAGTGATGTTTAAAATAGTTTTGAATGGAATCAAGCATGTCACACCTCAGGACACGTCAACTTTTCACAGTATTTCATGTCCATTACCCATAAGGAAAGGCTTAAAATTATGACAGAGCCTTTAAAGAGTCTCTAATATCACACAACCTCGATAACAGAACACTGTGCACAGTTAATGAATGTGCCTGTGTGCATCCAGCCATTGGTGAGGTCATAAAGCTGCCACATTACGATTGGTTTTCTAGTAAAGAAGGGAAGGGGTTCAGGCACCAAGGAAGTAGGGTTTAGGTGACTTGACATACGTTACCTGTGTCCCGACTGGCCTCTTTAAGAAGCACAAAGCAAAACCATAAGATCAATCTATAGCTCTGGTTAATTTTGGAAAATAGTAGATAACAAGAAACAGTTGCAAAAAAAAAAAAATCATGTCAACAGATGAGTAATATAAATGCATTTTTCATGTACACAGCCAGCAGAGGTCTCTATTACATAGAAAAATAATAATTAAAATGTCCTCTGTTGGCTATTTGTTGGATTAGCAGATTTCTAAACAAGTATTAAAAACAGTTGAATCAACAATTACATTACTAAAGACGTAGCATTTGCACAATATTTGGAGCTGTTAAATCATCTGAACTTAAATGAAGGAAAAATGTAAATGTCTTTAAAAAGTGACCTTGACTTAAAGACAAGCAGTACACAGACAGTATCTGCTCATCAGTACACCATGATTCTTGGTTTATAATCTATGTTGCAAGAGCAGTTATATATTAGCAAAATCTGAGATCACAGGTCAAAGTTTAGCATTTTTCTAACTGAATAATAATAATTATGAATAGCAAAACTAAACTGAATGCATAATAATTTGAGAGAAAAGTGTATTCACTGAAAAATCTGATTTTCAATATGGTCTCTGTGGACTTTTTACTAGTGATGAACTAATATTTAACATTTCATTTTATGGCTGATACTGTAACAGATAAATGGTTTATATTAAAATTCTATAAAAAAATTTCAAGTTAAAAATACTAAAATCAGCTGTACATTTACAAACAGCTATAACACATTACATGAGAGGTAAGAAAAATAGGGGCACTTTAAATATTACAAATGAATTTAGGCATCACAACATAAAGCACAGCATGAAAAATGGTTATCCATTTTGAGATTTGCTAAAGACTGCCTTTAACTGTGTTTTTTAAAAGATTAACATTAAGTTAGGGTTAGATGATGGTAAAGAAAAAAAAAAACTCAAACTTTTACTGATGAACAATATGCTACAGTATCGTGCATCCCTATTTTTGACCCCACTGTATTTGGAGACTCTACTATACTTTCTCTAAACATACAGTATTTTAGAGAGTCAAGTTCACCATCATGCTATGGTGCTTTCATGTATTAAAATAATGAGAACAATAAAAACAAACATGACCATAATCAAACAAGTTTTTCTTACCACTGTAGTGAATGATCCTTTCTGTTGAATCTCCTTCTCCAAACCGCGTTATCGGTGTGAGGCGGACCTGATAGGCCTCAGGTTTAATGAGTTCGGTTAGGTTGTAGGTGAGAAGTTCTCCTTTCTGGATATTGTCTTCTGTTGGGATTTCCTGCTCCCACCATCTCTGATGCCCCGTCTGAGGTAAAGAGCATAATTACAGGTTCGTTATTCCAACACCTAATGATTAAGCATCAAGCCAGCACACGCATAAGTAATGATCCTCCAAAAGGTCCTTTTAATAACACAGAGTCTCTAGGGAACAAAAACCATACATCTTGATATGATGTCTCTGCACTATTAATTAAAAACATAATTTCAACATACTAATATTATAATATAACACCCTATGCATAATATTGAAAAGGGCTGATCACCTCTCTTTCTGTGTCCATTTTAATGTCTCTGTGTATTTTTCTCTCTCTCTATTTTTTAAGTTAAGAACTGACGTTTTTTAAGTTAAGAATCTTATTTAAAACTTCAAATGTAACTTTTCTGATTACAATGGCACCAGCCTGTGGCATTAATCAAAATACTTCCCGAGACAGCCCCACTTGTCTGATGCAAATCAGTACAAATTCTCTAAACAAACACCTACACACAGCAGAGGTGGCTTTTTCAAACAATGATGCTTTTCACTGAAGAACGAAAGCGCATGAGGTGACTATCACAAAAAGTTCCTGAATGGGCAAAAAATAAACACTATTGAGTTTTCAGTGAGATATGTGAGCCGGCTAATTGATTTTGACAAGGCATTTTAGCTCCCTGACCCTCTCAATTAACTTTTTACTGCAAGCTGAATTAGTGCAATATTAGAAGTCAATTCATTCCTTTAGCTCGGGCTTGAAGGAAAGCATAAATGGATTTCGTCTGATGCCTTTTTATCGTTGTTGTACTAGATGAGAGGACATATCTAATTAAAATCCAGAACCTATGAAACCTTCCTGGATCTCCTGAAGTGAACTGCCGGGCAGTAAACAAACCAAACATGAGAGTTCTAATCACAAACAGAGAATCTGAAAGTTGTGAAAGTGTTTGAGAAACTCTGGGCTTTCATTTGCCTAGTCTCATGTCAACTCAGCAACTCAAAGACCTCATACATCTTTCATTACAAATATGGATTAAATAAGGATTAAAAGTTACAATTTCCAGTGAGGGTAAACACAAAAGTTTGTTTTGGGGGTAAAGTACACAAATTGTGAGTGTCAATTAATGAAAAAATGTTTGCCTTATCCTTCAGGAATTTATTTGATTGTGAAAAGTGGACATTACATACAAGAATGGAGACAGTTTGTTGGAGTGGTATCAGTGGTAACATTATGATAATATTGTATAGACATTTTATAATTTTTTTTAATAATATGCATCACTAACTCATGCACAGCATATTAAAAAAAGTACAAATTCAAAAAGTAAATAGGTCCATTTTTATATCATACTGGCTTAAGTCCAGCACCAAAGGGAACTGCTGGGTGGGTATTTACTAGCAAAATCATTACTATGGGTTAGTAATTAACCTTTTGGCCATAGTGTGCAGTAACTGTGAACATTTGCAGACTTGAACTTTTTCCAGGTGACAACTATTAGGCAAGCTGTAGATGCACAACGACGGGAGAACACTGTTGTGCGGTGGCCGTTGATCTTGGCCGCAAGTATACGGTCTCAGAGCTTTGCTGACTGACAGCCGTACACAGACTCCCTCGGCAGTCAGCCTCATCACCACGGGTCTCGCTGGATTCAAATACAAGATGATTGGTTAAATCAGTGGGGCGAGAGAAAGGAGGGGAGGGTGGCAGCAATAGCCCTGAGAAGTTGCCAGTGTTCCCATCAGGGTCTCTCTCTCTCCTGGTAACGAGATTTCCATCGCCAAATCCAATTACTGTTTATTGCTTCTGTGAGATTTCTAATTCCATGCCTGCAGATCTTGTAGAGGGGAAAAGCATCGGTGAAGGCATATATAAGGAAAGATAGACCGTTCTTCCCCCAAAGCACCTTCCTTCTGCAATGCATCACACAACAACAGCTTATTTCAAAGTCTCTCCTTTTTAAAAAGAGAAAAAAATCAATACATTCATAAGTGATATCATCACAGACAGCTTTCAGCAGCATTTGATCTTATCTATGCAAAGCCGCTAAACCCAAAACCCAATTAAACCCCACTGAAGAGAATCATAGAAGATCGTTTTCATATCCTAAAAAAATGACTCCTAACCTTCTCCAAAAAAACAACAACAAACAAACAAAGTCAAGATTTTTTTTTTTTTACACAAGCACAAAACACTTGACATGGAGCATCCTTCAACACCACATTTGGGTGGATTTCATTAAAGAAATGAAACGCATCTGCTTTTTCTATGTGGTTCGGTGTGCACAGCTCCAGGGACCTTCTGTTTCTTCCAACACAGCACTCAAATCTTAACACATCCTTGAGCAAGACACTCTAAACCTTGTTGTGGATGTGAGAGGCCAATATTGAAGCACACAGCCCTCACACTGAAGGAGAGTGTGAAGAGCACAGGGACAAAGAGCACACATATGCTGACAAAACAACCTTGCAGAACCAACCAGCTCTGACGAAATACTTACAATTTGGTGCCGCTGATATAATACCCAACTTAAGTCTGTGGAATGTGAAAATAATCTATTGTGATTCAAGAAAGTGACCTTGGCTGACTGTATACATGAGACAAATTATAGTTCTTGCCACTTGTGTCAATGTGCAAATAACTGAAAGTAAGTTCAGCTTTTCTTTTTTTTTTTTTTTTTTAAATGACAAAATAAACAACAACAACAACAACAGAAAGCTCAGACAACTCATAAACTACCATTCAAAAGTTTGGGGGCAGTTTAAAAGAAAATAAATGAATACGTTTCTTCTTGAAAAGTATTAGCACATTTACAATATTTTTACTGTATTTTTGATCTATTAAATGCAACCTTAGTGTGCATGAGACTTAAAAACATAAAAAACTTACAGAGCCCAAACTTTTGAACTGTATACTGTATAACAAAGTCCCTTTTAAGGAAAGCCTGTTCACTCGGCGGCCATATTTGCAACGCCTCCGGTAGCTATTTCGGGCATCTAAGAACAAGTCCTATCTATTTGAATGGGGTAATCCTGAAATCTCAAAAACTGCTTGCCAAACTCACAATTAAATAACATATTTCAAATCTGCAACAAAATTTGACATGAACTTATGCTCAAATAGAGTTAAAAATGCTTATTTTTCAGGCTAGACCAGCCAAACGCGCATGTGCAGTCCTATGCGCGAGTCTCAGGTTTCTATGGGAACCGGAGCTTCTATCGGCAGCTGCAGTGATGCAATGTCTTTACCAATCAGCGATTGCCTCTTTTACTTAGGCTGGACGCATTCCGCCATATTGTGCATTGCAGTTTCTCCCATTCATAAGTTATAGGAGTGAACCGTCTTTCTATATTTATAGTCTTTGGTATAAAATAGAGACTCAATATTTCACATCTTCTGAAGTTATATTAAAGCTTTATGTGATGAAAAGACCAACATTAAAATAATTAATTGCTGATAATCTTTTCTTCTGCAGCAGCTAACCTTATTTTTAAATGCACACCTACAGAACTGGCAAAACGGCACAGCATTTGATACTTCTCTTCAGGCTGGTAATCTATTTTGTGAGGATACACATCGCGACAGGGTTCATCGCAACACTACTCTGAGACTCGTGGCAAAGCTGCCAACAGCAGAAGGAAAACGCGAACTTTCACAATCAGCAGAGGCTTGACGCCAAAGGCTTTCTCTGGGGTCACTCGTGAGACAAGCATTATTATATTTTTATAATGTAATTTTCATCTGCTTCTCATTATCATAGCTTAAGAATTCCAAATTCAGTTTCCCTCCTGGTTTCTCAGTGAACCATCTGTGCCCTAAACCGTATATATTTTCCCATTTTCTGTAAATCTCGGGTTTGTTGCAGTTTGGTAAAGAATTTTGATTACTAATCAAACCAAGCACAGTTCCGACACTCGCATTTGAGCATACAGCACACTTTAAGGCATTTTTGGCTATTCTGCATTACATACAAACCTGACATTTCCCTTCCTCTGAACATGACCTTTATTCAAATACCATCATCAGAGAGATGAATACACAGGCCTCTTCTTTTGGTCAGAGAAACATCCTCAAAACGCGAGGTAAATTAAATAATAATAATAATAATAATAATAATACACACACACACATCAGTGTTAACCATTCAAGAGGAACTGCCCCAGTAATCCAGTGGTGAACATAGGGAAAAACTAACTCCACTTAGAATATCAGCACTGAAATTCATACTGTAGTCAGACTGAATGAAAATATACATGATCTTCTACAGCACTGCTACTTCAGCACTCACCATTCGCTTTTCTTATGAATAAAAGAAAAAAGGTCAAATAATCTCTCTGGTACTGGAACTGGCTGGTTACACAAGAAGGTGTGTGCTCGCTAAATAACAACTGTCTTTGCGATTCAAGTACGGTATAACACAGAGTAAAAGCATCCCCATTCACCTACTCTCACCGAAAGTACTTTTGCCTCATTTTGTTCCACCTTTTTTGTTCTGCATTGTAATATATGTTGCCGGTCGGAGGTAAAATGGCTTGTTGCTATGGCAACTGGGCTCACTTCTCATTCATGACATCGTTCAGCAAATCTTGTTGTATAAAGACGAGCAGAGAAGGAGTTGGGGATGAAGGGAGGATGGGGTGAATTGATATGAAAAGAACAAGACATTCTGCCCTTATGCAAATTCTAACCTAAACACCTTTTGTGCACTGAGATACATCAACTCCACATGGGAGAAAGGAAATTATATTTTGTGTAAATAAGAACCTCATTAGTATTTGATCGAAGATATCTAAGAAAAAAGAGCTGATTTGCAATTCAAAACAAGGCAATTAAAGCAAATTATGATGATTTCTTTTTTCACCGCATACTTGGGGGCAACCTAAGGAAAGTTAATAAAAGAACTCTTTGCAAGTGTTAATATACTAAGTTTATCAAATTAAATTATTTGGATAGCCAGCTTAATTATGAACAAGGTCAAAGGTGA
This sequence comes from Squalius cephalus, assembly GCF_949319135.1. Lineage (NCBI taxonomy): Eukaryota > Metazoa > Chordata > Actinopteri > Cypriniformes > Leuciscidae > Squalius > Squalius cephalus. The sequence goes on along the minus strand of NC_137141.1, from coordinate 23,160,949 downwards.
AGATGTGCTGATCTCAATACAGAAGGTTTTGCGAATTAAACCAAAACTTTCCTCAAAGCAGATTCATCTGGATGTTCCAAAGGTGAAGCAGTGCTGATCTATGAACATCTCAAAACCTTAATGCATATTTAAGTACTTCCCCCCTGCAGCACTAAAACCTCTGCTTATAGCTACAGTATGCATAAGTTACATGTACGGCAAATGCTAAACATAGAAATGTCATTTATTTTATGTATCCATTGGGAAGCATGCTATGGCACGCTAAAGCATTGTCTACTATCTTTATTGTGAGTTATGAGCAGAATAGGATCACTAAACATAGACTAAGCCGTCTACAAATGCGGTCGAGACCTGACCCATCATTGATGCCATGTGTATTTAATGTCTGTTTGTGTCCGCTGCATTTCTAATGCAGTTTAGAACCAAAAATCCCCTTTTGATATTTGCTTCAGTTTCCTTCTTTTTTAACTGCAGAGACTAAAAAAAAAATGGACATTTACTAGAGCTCAAACTCAAAAAAAGTGTGAGATATTAGAATCTGGAATAACAATATGCACATACACGCTTACCTGTGCATGCAAAATATGAATCGCTTTCATTAGTGTAACCACTCCAGCGTGCCCCCGGTAATAAGACTTCACACAAGACTTATTTTGTCATAATACACACTAATGGCAACGAGCTTCACTTGTAAATAAGGTTTTATGCTAGCATTAGCCCACACGTAGGCCCAAGGACATTGTACCTTTAGATGCTTCATCTGGTGTGAAGTAAATTGCATATTTCCAGAGAACGGCCATGTGTCGATGTCGTGCAAGTCTTTGAATTAGCCCACAGGCCAGTTTGTTGACTGCAGAGTGCTGTTTGCTACCATCACAAATCCTCTGCTGCAGTGGAGATTAATATATTCTTGTTGTGGTACTGTAAATGTGGAACTGTATCCTAGCACACTGTCCTTCTGCACAAACAATTCATAGACTGAAAAGGTGGCCTATATTCATTTACGTCACAGATTGAAAGAGAAACACATCAGCAATTGTGTGCTTCTCAGTGTGAAACAGTGTGCATGAAGAGTGCAGAAGAGTGTCCTTGAATCTTTACTGTGGGTGGAAGCCTTGATATTGTATTAGCATGCAAGGGGTGTACTGTATGTGTGTGTTTGTGTATCTATATCAGCGGTGTTCTCTCTAAGGAGGCCAAATATAACGAATATAACCAAAATATAACAAATATTACCAAATATGTGACTGAATAATGTATAAACCGCTCATTTTTCGGAAGTAACACAGTTTAAATGCGTCACCCGTGGGCAAGTTTTCAAAAGGCTGCAACATCCCTTTCGACTTCTTTGAGATCACATTGAGATACCAAAGCATTAATTTGAGGTGGGAATGGTGAGACACTTGATAGTCACTTGAGATCTGCGACTGGTTGATTACCCTGTCAGTGCGATAATTCCCACCATCATGTCCCAAATCAACCAAACTGGAGGAAATGGACAAACTAATAACTTAGTAAACAACTCGCCACTTGTATGTCACTGACTTTTACTATTTAAAACACCACTGTGTTTTAAGACAATACTAGTTAAAAGTTTTAGGTCAGTAAGATTTTTTAAATGTTTTGGTTACACTTTTTTAGGATAGTCCACTTTAAACATTCTATGTAACTTTGCATCTGCATGTCAACTACCTGTCTGCTTAATATCTGCTAACACTTTATTTTGATAGTCCACCAACATACATTCTACTGACTATAAGTAACTCTGCAAGTACTTTGTACAAAAACTTTGTCATTCAAAATAACCCTAACCCTAAACTGTTTAGGGTTAGGGTTATTTGAATACAATGCTAAACCTAACCTAATGAGAGTTAGTAGCAGCAAATTAATGAGAGTTAGTTGATATGTAGTTGCAAAGTTACTTATAGTTAGAAGAATGTCTAAAATGGGATATCAAAATAAAGTGTAACCATGTTTTAAAAAAAGGTATTTAATGCTCACCAAGGCTGCATATATTTGATTATGAAAATACAGTAAAAACAGTAGTAATGTGAAATATTATTACAATTTAAACCAACTAATGACCAAAATAACAGATTTTAAAATGTAATTTATCCCTGTGATGCTTTACTGTCACTTTTTATCAATTTAATGCATCTTTGCTGAAAAAAACGTAATAATCCAAAAACATGTTCATAACTCAAACTTTTAAAAAGTAGTAAATTCTACACTCACCTAAAGGATTATTAGGAACACCATACTAATACTGTGTTTGACCCCCTTTCACCTTCAGAACTGCCTTAATTCTACGTGGCATTGATTCAACAAGGTGCTGAAAGCATTCTTTAGAAATGTTGGCCCATATTGATAGGATAGCATCTTGCAGTTGATGGAGATTTGTGGGATGCACATCCAGGGCACGAAGCTCCCGTTCCACCACATCCCAAAGATGCTCTATTGGGTTGAGATCTGGTGACTGTGGGGGCCATTTTAGTACAGTAAACTCATTGTCATGTTCAAGAAACCAATTTGAAATGATTCGAGCTTTGTGACATGGTGCATTATCCTGCTGGAAGTAGCCATCAGAGGATGGGTACATGGTGGTCATAAAGGGATGGACATGGTCAGAAACAATGCTCAGGTAGGCCGTGGCATTTAAACGATGCCCAATTGGCACTAAGGGGCCTAAAGTGTGCCAAGAAAACATCCCCCACACCATTACACCACCACCACCAGCCTGCACAGTGGTAACAAGGCATGATGGATCCATGTTCTCATTCTGTTTACGCCAAATTCTGACTCTACCATCTGAATGTCTCAACAGAAATCGAGACTCATCAGACCAGGCAACATTTTTCCAGTCTTCAACTGTCCAATTTTGGTGAGCTCATGCAAATTGTAGCCTCTTTTTCCTATTTGTAGTGGAGATGAGTGGTACTCGGTGGGGTCTTCTGCTGTTGTAGCCCATCCGCCTCAAGGTTGTGCGTGTTGTGGCTTCACAAATGCTTTGCTGCATACCTCGGTTGTAACGAGTGGTTATTTCAGTCAAAGTTGCTCTTCTATCAGCTTGAATCAGTCGGCCCATTCTCCTCTGACCTCTAGCATCAACAAGGCATTTTCGCCCACAGGACTGCCGCATACTGGATGTTTTTCCCTTTTCACACCATTCTTTGTAAACCCTAGAAATGGTTGTGCGTGAAAATCCCAGTAACTGAGCAGATTGTGAAATACTCAGACCGGCCCGTCTGGCACCAACAACCATGCCACGCTCAAAATAGCTTAAATCACCTTTCTTTCCCATTCTGACATTCAGTTTGGAGTTCAGGAGATTGTCTTGACCAGGACCACACCCCTAAATGCATTGAAGCAACTGCCATGTGATTGGTTGATTAGATAATTGCATTAATGAGAAATTGAACAGGTGTTCCTAATAATCCTTTAGGTGAATGTATAAAATAGCGTGTTCATATAAACATAAAAAAATAGTATAGTATTTATTGCTTGTTGGTAGCGCAACTTACTGTAAAAAGTGTTCCATTAACCTTTAACCAAAGCATGTAAACACTGGATGGCGCATGAAAAATAAAAAAAATAAAAAAATAAAATCAAGAAAAGAGACCTCCTGAAATTGAAGCCTCCTTATCAAGACAAGTGCATGCTACTGATCTATATGTGTATGAGAACAAATGAGACAAACGTTAAGTAATCAGAGGGGGAATTACGAGGGTGAACAGTATGGGATTTCAAACCAGAGGGGAAAAGAGGAAGTTATGAGGGGGAAGAGATCTGATAAGTGCGCCCTGCTGAGTTGACTACTGCGAAAGCACTATGTGAGTGTGCAGAAGGGATGAAAGGCGGAGGGCGGCCCCGACTCTGAGATTACATATAATTCCAGAGATTCCAGATAAAATGCTTTTCAGTTTTGTCAGCAAAATGCATCAGGCACTAGTTCACCGGATGATTTTATAAAAGTATGCACATAAAGCAGTCAATACCCCACTAAATATATATATTTTAAAGCATCACAGAGTGTTTACACTTGTTGTGAAGTTATCCTGTAAGACAGGGATTCCCATACTTTGTTGTCAGACAAAGCCCTTTCACCTAAAATATTTACTTTAAGTAACTTGAGTTTTTAAGTTATCATTGCAATAATTTAGCAAAAGATTAGACATGTTTACTTTTTCATCAACTCACAACTCCCTGTAGTTCCCTCACAAATTCCAGTTTGGGAAACCCTGCTTTAAGTAGTTGGTTGTCTCTGCACATTAAAATGGGAATAGGAGTACCCAGCAGACTTGACCTTTAAATTTGTATTTTGTACTTAGTTTACTTAAAAACTAAAGCAGCACAGGCATATTCACCATTTTAAAGTTAGAGTGAGCAAGTAATGTGGAACAAAATCCCATAAGCAGCCCGAGGTAAAAGGCTTCATCTCAGCACTACATGAAAAGTATGATCAATAGAGAGATTTTTACAATGCTGTTGAAACATTGCAGAAATATGATGACACACTTACAGAATGAATGCAATTCAAACACTCTACAAGAAGTTCTTGGGGGCAAAACGGAAGGCCGAGGGTCAATTCCCATCCCAAAGGTTCTTCATGGCTTCATTTGGCATCGATTTGATAATTATGATATTTATTTCCTTGTGATAAGCAAACAGGTACAGTTTCAAATGAGGAAACAAACTCTGTGAAACCTTGAATATGAAATGGAATATTTCCTGAAATGAAAGCTTTAGCATAAGTTCTGCCAGGAAGACTTAATTACTACGTCACTTATTACCTTCACATCTATCCAATCATGTCCTAATATTTGCTGTATAAAAGATTGGTACTTACACATGTTTGAGTTCGCAGATGCTGACGCAACAATAACCTGTCCTGTCCATACCTCCCGGGGGGGTCGGCTGCGCCCCTGCCTTCGTCTTCAGGCAGGAAATGCAGATCCGCTACCCTCGGATTATGCACTACGGACGGGGCCAACGCTAAAGAACTTTATAAATAATTGCTTGCTGGGCTCTCAATAAATTAATGCTTTGTTATATCTAATACATCTCCCGAGTCTTTCTGGTAGAACTGGATTTCTGGGCTGCAGGAACAAATAAACAATAACAGAGGCTTTGGAAATGAGAAACAATATGAGTATTTTCCACACCAAGCATCTTGTATACCTCACACTTTTAGGAGCCAATTTTGGTTTATGTCTTTGGAATTCGAAGGAATTATATTTCTATAATGTGGATTTGGAAGCTTTATGTGCAAATGCCTTTACCACGCCTGGAGAACTAAATGTTGGACTGCAGCAGTAAAATAGGCTTCCATTTCTCCTCTAGCCTGGGAGCAAAAGATAGTGCTAAAAACAATATCATTAAAGACACTTAATTCCCATTAAAGTAAACTCTGAAATCCCTTTAATTAAAGATGAATCGTTATACAACTTTTCTACAAAGTGCTATATAACTTCCTCTAAACATAAAGTTGAGGCAACTTGCAGCACTACAGAGATGGAACCTATATGTCATCTAAGTAAGGATGACTTTTACAACAGAGTGTTAAGTGCCATAAGCACAGAAAAAATGTTAAGAGGGCTCGTTAAACTTGAAGTACGTAGGCTGTATAGTGAAAAATGAGGTCATAGAACATTAGGGCTGTTCATAACTATGGCTGTATGCTGCCCTTTATTGCTGCTGTGAGACCAGTGCTCTAGTGGCTTTAATAATCCTTGAAGACCATGTTTAAGATGGGAAGCTTGCCGCATATTAGAACAATGGAGTTTTTATACAGGATATGCAAATCTCCATAGGGTTGTCCGTCACTTAGATCTAAAGATATTCCTCATGTAGTTTTAGCACACATAAAACCTCACGAACATGTAGCTAAGTACAAAAACAAAGGTAGATTTCACGTGGCATTTTCGCTCTTAACTTCATGAAACATGCATAGACCATGCAAAAAGGCCCATCATTATTTACAGCAGATTCTCACAAAAAAAAAAAAAAAAAAAGAGTAAAAACTCACCGTAATCTCTTAGATCTAGATCTATAATCTCATGTGTCTTAGATCTAAAGAAATTCCTCATAGAGTTATAACAATAAAACAACAAACTGGAAACACTTGTTTGAAGAGGTTTTAAATGCTTGACTAAACAAAAAAACTACCTTGGTTCTAAATGCTGTAACTTTTGATTACTTTATGCTATCACCACAACAATTTGGTTCCAGATACAGCTCACATGTAGGGAAATTCACCAAAATAGAATTGTCCTCCTACTGTACTTTATTTCCTTCCTGAGTTATTGCATGCAAAATAAGAAAGATATGTAAAATTTCCCTTAAGGGGAGACCCCCTAGGTGAATAGGAAAAAAAACTAATAGATATCAGCATGAAACTTCCCCAGTTGATTACTGACATTAAGACAAATATCTTTTGTATTACAAGTTTTTAGAATATTTATGTTTAGATATGCAAACTAGGTAGTATCTCATTAAAGGGTTAGTTCACCCAAAAATGAAAATTCTGTCAGTAATTACTCACCCTCATGTTGTTCCAACCATGTAAGTCTTTCGTTCATCTTCGGAACACAAATTAAGATATTTTTGATGAAATCTGACGGCTGCATCACTCCTCCATAGGCTTTCAGAGGGACCGAAACTCGCCGGCCCAGAATAGTTATTAAAAACATTGTTAAAATAGTCCAAGTGACTACAGTGGCTCTACATTACGTTTATCATGTGACGACAATACTTTTTGTGCGGAAAAACAACAAAAATAACGACTTTATCCAACTATTAGTGTTCTTCAATGTGGGCCTCTGACGAGAGTTCATGGGAGCGCCACGACGCATGCGCGAGAACTGAGATTACGGCCTTCTTCTTCTATTGTTGGCTGCTCAGTCCTTAGGAGTATTACCGCCATTTACTGTACAAGATCATAGATATCATATAATAATATGATATCTATGTACAAGTTGACGTCCCGACATTGCCGGAAGCGCAAAACGGTCTGTTTATAAGCAGAGGAAGACGCACGTTGTAGAACGAAGAAGAAGAAGAAGAAGAAGGCCGTAATCTCAGTTCTCGCGCATGCGTCGTGGCGCTCCCGTGAACTCTCGCCAGAGGCCCACATTGAAGAACACTAATAGTTGGATAAAGTCGTTATTTTTGTTGTTTTTCCGCACAAAACGTATTGTCGTCGCATGATAAACATAATGTAGAGCCACTGTAGTCACTTGGACTATTTTAACGATGTTTTTAATAACTTTTCTGGGCCGGCGAGTTTCGGTCCCTCTGAAAGCCTATGGAGGAGTGATGCAGCCGTCAGATTTCATCAAAAATATCTTAATTTGTGTTCCAAAGATGAACGAAAGACTTACATGGTTGGAACAACATGAGGGTGAGTAATTACTGACAGAATTTTCATTTTTGGGTGAACTAACCCTTTAAATATGTGCTAATTTGCAGAAGAGAAATCTGAACATTGGATAAAGCCAGATTCAAAATTCTTGTTTGTTTACATATTAGAGTCAAAGGTTTTTACAGAAGGGATTTTGGATATCTCTTTTTATCACTCCATTAATCAGAAAAAAACTGTCAACAGCCATAAAAAAATCAATTTTCGGCCTGTTTTAAGGTATAAAACGTTGTATAAATCAGAATCTGAATGATATATGAACAAACCCCTCTGTAAAAACCTTAAGAATATACTGTAGATACCGTTACGAAAAAGAAGTTTATTCAAGTGTTCTATTAGTATACTTCTTTTAAACTAAAAATAAGAAAGTATACTTTCAGTCTACATTTTATATACTACTCAAAAATATACTTTATTTACTTCTCAGAAATATACTTAAAATTACACTTAAGTGTACTTGACTTATACTGAGAGAAAAGTCCAAGTATATTTGGCCTATACTTCAAGTCAATCTTTGGATCGAGATATACTTAAAAGTATAGTATTCAAAGTATACTTGGCTTGTAGTTGTGTAAACTCTTTTGATCAAGTAGCCTATTAAATATACTTTTTTTTTTTTTTACATAGTTTTTCACATACAGTCTTATGAAACTTACATTGTTTGAATATATTGATTAGAATATTGATATAAAACAGGTCTAATAATGTAACAAATTCTTATGTTTCTAATGTGATTTTCTCAACTTTTTTGTTTAAAATGTACTGGTGTTCGTTTATTTATGCAACTTACCGACATTCAAGTGTTGATTAAAAAAGCATTCATGAAGCTAATAGAGTGTTTTTAAAATTAAAGTACAGTTAAAGGTATTTTCAAGTATGAAAAATAATATACATTTGAACATAGTAGTATACTGCAAGTGGAAAAATATAAATGTAAATATAATATTATGTTCACTTAAAGAAAACTTACAAGTATACTTGCAGTAAAACTACTAACCTAGTAGTTTACTGAGAGTACACTTCAGTGTGTACTTTCATAAACTAAAAAATGTACTACTTGTATTAAAATAGTAAACTAAGTAGTTTACTACTCTTTATAGTACACTTAAACGTATATACTAAAAGAGGGCCAATTTAGTCCCAAGCAGTATTGAAATAATACACTTACAAATTTACTACAAGTACACATTGATATTAGTATACTTACTACATAAAGTAGCCTATACTTAAAAATATACTTGAACATTACTTAAGTATACTTCATAAAATTAACTTGAATTATACTTCTTTTTCCTAAGGGTAGGAATACAACTGTTTGAGTTTGGTAAGTGCTGCTGAAGCGGAGATTTCTGGCTCAGAGTATGAGAAAAAAACAGTTTTGAGAAAACGGCCTTTAAAATTTACATCAGCCAATGAGATTTCGCTTTTAGAGTTAAATGCCACATTGTACTTTCACGATGCTGATAAAAAAGGAAATTACCATATTTGGAAGTCTGAAAGAAGACATGTTATTGAAGACAAATAGCCCAAAATCTCAAAATTGACCAGTGAAAAAAAAACAAAAAACGATGTTTTTGCATGCCGTGTCTCCCCTTAAGCACACTTTTTTTTTGTCTTTTATCAGCAGTTTCTCAGCACGAGAATATTCAAATGTAATGAATTTTTGTAATAAATGTAATGAATTTTTTTTCAAAAAATGTTCTCTAAAAGTTTTTTTTTAATCAAACTATACCTACCTTTTGACTCCTGTGCAATAGTTTTGGAGTTATGAGTCTTTACTTTTATATATATGTCACATTTTAAAAAATACCTTCAGGGCTTGAAGGGTTAAACAGAACCACTGATTTGATTCTTATTGAATCTCTTTCATTGGGTATACATGTTTCTCCACTATAATTTTAAACAGAATGAACAATATAACAAGCAATCAGTCTGAAAGCCTGTTATAGACCAGGCGTTGTGTTAAAAAAACATTGTTGGAGGTTCCACTATTCAACATTTTTTACTAGAAATTACATAAAAAAAGAGTTATTCAAAATCATCGTATTTATTGCTCTGTGCATGTTCACAGCCTCAAAGAGTGTTAATATAGTACATGAAGGCTATAAAAAGCAACGGTAAGCAATCTCATTCCTAAGGGATCTATAAACACGCCAGCCCCCTGCAGTGAAATTGCCAGTCCCAGGGTTAGGCACTGAAGCGGTGCCTAATATGCTTGGCTGGCAGTGTCTCCGTTAGCTAGCGCGCACTCCAAACCCTCTCGTTTAGGATTGTCAGGCTAAGACTTCCCATGCCCGTTGCGTCCTGGAAATGTCACCAGCCAAAGCGGGCGAAGAGCCCACAGAGCGTTGCGAGGCACTCGCGTCGACAGGTGACCAGGCGAGACAACATGATGGATGAGCACGTAGGGGAAAAGCGGCATGTTAAACAGAACAAATAAACTGCAGAACAACAGTTGGTGAACAAAAAAGCATGAGCAGAGGCCGTGTAGAGGGAGAATATAAGAAATTAACAGGGAGGCCAGACTCCTCCATCATGATCAGAACAGATGAGTCAATCATCACCCACTGCAGGCACAAAACACAGCTCCACACCCACACGTGCACACAGACACACACACTAAAGTACTGAACGGATGCCCCCGCAATCACTTCACACAGCTAACCTCTGTTCGCTGGGGTCCCATCCTTGATTTCTCCTGTAAAGCTTATCTTATTACAGCAGCTTCATCCCACCGGACACAGCTGTTAATTAGTTTTCTGCCCCTTCTCTTGTTTTCAGAGTCACTCTTTTTCTCTTTGCAATGCCAGGTGCGCTTTCAGTTGGGAAGTCATCAAAGATAGTACAAGGTGTCCTCTCTATAGTGGAAATGACATGCATGCTGTTATTTCTCTTTTAGAGTTAATGAAATAAATGCTTTCTGCTGATAAAGGTAAATATGAAATGCGACAGATGCTGGGAAATAAATCTAATCTGAATTCAAATGGATAGAGTCTTTCCTTTTCAAGCCTGTAATGTGCATCTTTTGAAAAGGTTTTTGCGACATGCTTTAAATTATTTATTAGAAAATCTAATGCTAACAGCTACATTACATGGGCCATTATGAGAGGCATGGATTTGATTATTTTCTGATTCTTCAGTCCATCCACTAGATCATTACACTCCAGAGGACACATGCAGATGGGGTGGCATGCTGCTTTTACAACCACTTTAAACACCATTTTGCAGATTATTTTATAATTATACATGTAGCCATTATGACCTCATATAAATTGAGAGATTTATACTTTTAAAAAGTAATTTGTCACACTGTAGGACCCTTATAGCTAGTGAAGACGACAAAAATGATTTAATAAAATTTTAAGAAATAGTGACCAGTTACAGGAACACAATACCATTCAAAAGTTAGGGGTCAGTTAGATTTTTTTTGACAGAAAGTAATATTTAGGAAGGATGCATTAAATTAATTAAAAGTGACAAAAAAGTTCACTTACATCTCTTTAACATTTATAAAATTAAAAAGGTTTATTTCTATTTATCAATTTTCTTTCTATTTATCAAAGAATCTTATAGATGCTACAAAAGTATTCTGAACGATGCTTCTGAACGATGCTGAAAATTCAGCTTTGCCATCACAGGAATAAATTACATTTTAAAACATATTAAAATAGAAAACAGTTATTTAAAAATATATAAAATATTTCACAATATTACTGTATTTACTGTATAAATGCAAATAAATGCAGTCTTGGTGAGCATAAGAGACTTCTTACAAAAATATTTAAAAAAAAATCTTACTAATCCCAAACTTTTGAAATTGTTCTACATTTAAATAAATACAATTTTAGAGAGTATAGTTCAACCAAAAAGTATGAACTGTATGAACGTAATAGTTCTTCAAACATTTCTATTTTTGTGTTCCTAGAACAAAAAAACAAGCAAAAATCAAACAAACAAAACAAAGGTATACTGGGATACGAGTAAATGATTACCAAACATTAATTTTTGGTTCACTATCCCTTTAACCCATGATGTTATTAAAAAGAGCATCTCATCTCTTCCATCAATTGCATGGAAACCAATATTGCTCATGAGCAAACACAAAATTCATCTCAAGCTCAACAGTCCCTTGAGCATAAAAGTAGAGCGCTAAGACTAGTAAACATTACTAATAATGCAATCCCAAAACACAAGCAATGCAGAGACCTTGATGGAAACTGCAAAAAGCCTGAGAGAATGAGAGGGAGAGAGAAACAAAATGAAAAGGAAGGAAAGGACACGGGCAAAAACAACAACAATATGGCATGGCAAGACGCGTTACGTGTACTTTGCATTGACTTTGAGCACCAGTAGGCAGCCACAAGCAAAGGCGAATCTGACAAGGAATAAATCACCCCACATGATGTCATTATAAATGGCCGTGGACGCTGCCATTCCAGCTGAGCAGAGGAAGTGTGAAGGAGAGGGTGACAGAACAGTGTGATGATGACTCGTAATTGACAACCGCACTGCTCTGCGTGACCACACGCGCAGAGGCAGAACAGTACAGCGCTAAAGCTCTTAGACAAATATTAGCCCTACTCAATAAACAGAACGCATCTGCTTCACTGAAGTGAACTTCGTCAACAGTAGCCATAAACGTCTCCCGTGAATCTTAATAATGTTCCTTGATTTATCCTATATGCGTAGGATGTTGACAACTAAACTTGGTCTAATTCAGTATTACTTTAGCTCTGCCTTCATACAGTAAGCAATCGTGCACACCATTCTGCACACAGGCCAAATGCACCATTAGCATGGATGCTACATAAAGACAGTAGAGTCTATAAACAATTATATATTGCCATGAGCACAGCCTTTCTCTCACAGTCTTTTTCATAGACCAGAAGTTGCATTTAATTTGCATTGACTGGATTTTAAAAATAGAACTAAGCATTCTGGGAAACAGAACATAAACTTTTATTTAAAAAATATCTTGTAATGACATGATGGTCTTTTTTTTTTGTTCTATCTAATAATGTATTCAAGAAATACAACTAAAGACCTTAAAAAAGCAATTAATACATATAATGAGTCAGATAAAATGAGCATGATTTTAATTTATTTACAAATTACTTTAATCATTAACTCATTTAACTTTTAACGTAATTAAAACAGTTTCGCTATACTTATTAGTACTGAAAAAATTCTGCAAAATAAAATTCCTGTGGTGTGACCAATATGCAGGAAATGATATCATAAAGAGGACCCCTGCAGATCTTAAATTAGCTTTATTCGCTTAAATTATCAGATAATTTGACCACACAACTTTATGAAAATGTTTATATATATATATATAAACTTTGTACCATTAAAAATATTTTTTTTCTGAAAACAATAATTAAAATGTGTACACTCAGATATTAAAGATGTAAGAAAAATACATTATAAATATATAATTTAATGAATATACAAGAATTACTTTTTACTTGATGGTTACACCACATGACATTTTTAGAGTCTTTTAAAAAAATGTTTTAAATGGCATACCAAATGAAATCAACATAAATACAAAGAGTACATTTCTAAGAACTTGGCACATGTTTTAAATTTAAAATTGTGGACTTTTTTCATTGTGGACATGTATTCACCCTTTCACATTTTCCACATATCTGAATACCAAAACATACCACTGATAAAATAATCTTTAAGTAAGTGTTCAGACACACTTACCTGCTTGATACCAAGTCGATAAGCCATAATGCGGTCGACCGCATTGGGATTCATTTGAGTCCACTGAAGTTTGAAGCCGTAGACACGAGGTTTGTTCTGCCACAGAGCGCTGTAGGTGTCATAGTAGAACTCGGGTGCAAAGGCTTTACCTGAAAATAGACATTGGCTTATTACTGTAAATTCACAGCCACATTTCAAGGCCAAAACCAAGACTGAACAATTATTTGTTTTGTCCTAATAGAAAATTCATAAATAAACTTTTAATATTGAAGAAAAAATTTAGACAGATGTGAAGATTTCCATGGATTGTGTTGGCTTTAAATTGCAGATACAAAAGTGGCAGATTCCACATTCCCTCTGATACATTATCACAAAAATTCTCGATTTAGGATGTGTCAGATAAATCATTTGAAGTAAACCACAGGGATTTGTTTTATAAGGTAGGTCTGTCTTAAAGAAGTAATGTTTTTACACCAGTGATGCTTTTTTTCTAAGCCATGTTTATAAAAGCTACTTAAATGCCCTAATTGAACTAAGGCCTAATCCTGGCTTAGTCTAAGTCTTGTCTGTGAAACTGGGCTATAGTCTGCTGTTTAGATCGGCAGGTCAAATGTCTGGCGCACTGAAGTGATGCTAGAGGATATTGTGAATGCATTTATAAACCATTGCTGGTGGAAAATTAGTAAAAAAAAAAAAAAAAAAAAGGAGGAACGTTCTCCATCAAAGGTTCAACGGAGACAGACACAAAGCAAAGTCATTAGGAGAGCTCACCTCTCTATCTGCTGAAAGCTGACAAGCAATGAAAAAATATGAAAATGCGAAAGAAAAAACAGTTTTGCATCAAGGACTGTCTGTTTCTTGCCTAACTAAAAAACACTTGCAGAATCAAAGTAAAAAAGAATAAATATATTATTTGCAGACAACAAATGCTTTAAGCTCATGAAATGAAAAGAAACTCTATGTTATGTCTAAAATAGCTGTTTTTACAGTACGTTGACTGCACAATTAGATAAACAAAACAAACAAAAACATTATTGTGGTTATGTGAATGAATCCAGGAAAATTATATTATTACGATAATTGGCTTTCATATTGTCACTTTACTAAAACCAAAAGAAATTACAAAAATTAATTAAAATAGTTTTAGAAAGCAGAATAAAACAGTAAAAATATGTTCCACAGTTCCACAGCTTCTTCTTTTTGTCAGACTGTCCGGAAGTTCACCTTTCTGCAGATACATTTTGAATGTCCAAGTCGGTAGAAACATCTTGGAGGGTTACATTGAGAAGAGCGAGAATGGAAAATTTGCTGATGTCTGCAGGTCAGGAATAACGGCTGTCACCAGCACTTATTTTATCCCCAGCTTATTAAGAGGGAAAAATCTAGAGCCAATGCTAATAGGTCCATCGAGTTTACTCTGCTTAAGGCTTAGGGATAAATTTGACTCCTCTGGGAATCAATGCTTGAGTGAAGGTGGAGTGAAAAAGCAGGAGCATCATACACACATGGCTCTTAAATCAGCCTAAGATGGAGAAAGATACATGTAGTACTGCATGGATCAGCTGTCACTTAGCAGAGAGGCAAAAGAAACACAGCGGCTCCTGCAGCCAAGGTTTCTAAGGGTGTATTCACACCAGGAAAGTCCGATAGTTCACTTGCTTTGGTCCGGACCAAATAGGATGTTGATTTTTTTTGTTTGGTACGGTTCGCTTTCACACTGCTCTTTTTGCAAGTGAACCAAAATGTGTAAACAAAACCACACGTGTGCTAAGGTCGTCCATTCATTGGACAGGAATTCTCAAGCAGGGAAAAGCAGGAAGTGCACAAACAGGCTCAGCATGGAGATATTTCGTAATGTAATATTTGTTATTTTACTGATTTGGTGTTATTCTCTACAAACGCAATATGAAGAAACTATATGGTATAGATAAAAGCCCCCCCGCACCGACAACTGATTGCTTGGGTCCTTACATGCGCTTCGTGAGGCACACTAGCTGGCACACACACGCAAGGTCTCTCGCTCCCTCTCTCTCTGCCGTGCGCGCACTCTGGCTCGCTCGCTCGCTCGCTTTAGACACCATTATGCCAAAATGTCCGTTTTGTTAAGTATCCTCATAAGAGCAGTCAAATAAAAAGACGCAGTTTTCTGCAGTTGGGTCGGTTCATGTTCACACCGTAAACGAACCGTACCAGAGTTCGTTTGGAACCGTACCGAGACCACCTCTTCAGCTGGGTCTCGGTTCGGTTGTTTGATCCGCACCCGAGTTCGATTGCTGTATTCACACCTGCCCAAAAGGTCCGCACCAAGGGGGGAAACGAACTAGAGTTCGATTCAATCGAACCAAACGAGGCAGGTGTGAATACACCCTAAGAGTGCGTCCACTGTGCTCTACAATGGAAATGTACAAATGCTTTAAAGTGCAAACCTTTGATCCATTAGTTTCAGGGTTGGATCAATACCACAATTCTCAATTAACCTTGTCTCAAGGTACATCAGTTTCTAAATGGATACTAAACCAATATCTTATGCAACAAATAAACAGCCACGGACAGCAGAAGAAATTAAATTCGTCTAGAAATTAGTTTGATAATTTGACATCAATAACTCAATAATTAAATCTGCTATTAAATGCTCATACTACTGCAAACCTCACATAAGCACATAAGTACTTTATATTTGACTCCCCAGTAGTGTGCAGCCATCAACCAGTGGGGAGTACTTACTAACCCATCAACCACAGGCACCCTGAAGCAAACCACCTAAGATTTTTGAGCCAAGTGAACTTTGAATGCAGTTTCCAAAAAAGAAGAAGCAAAAGAAAAAAACATTTTTTTATTATATATATATATATATATATATATATATATATATATATATATATATATATATATATATATATATATATATATATATATATAAAAATAATGTCACACAATTGACATATCATTTGTGTTAAACTAACAAGTTCAGTTGCATTTTAGCTTGGAAAAACGAAATTGTTAAAGAAATTCTGTATTTTTTTCTGTAATTTCTATATTTCTGTAATTCTTTAACACCAAAAGTGAAATGAATCATCTGCAAATCATGTATTTTATTCACACATAAAGAGCGAAACAAATACGCATCAGCCAATGCAAATTCACCCAGTGAGATTAAATCCATAAAGTGTATTCAATTTATTATATAGAATTTTTTTTATTATAAATTATTTTAACATAATTCATTCATTTCTGCATTAACACATATTTTGTCTTATCTTAAAAAGGAACTGTATGCGTTAATGCATTAACTACTATGAAAATGTTAAATAAATCAGAAATTAATACGATTATTTGAATCTCTTGACAGTCCTTGTTTTTATTTAATGTATGTGCAGTCTGTAGTACCAGATACAGAATTGATTAGGCCTAGTTCACGTTTCGAGTCTATCGACTTCGGGTTCGAGTCGTTCGTTCATCACGTGACAGCCACATAAGCTGAGCTATGCAATTGGTACCGGATACAGAATTGATTAGTTCATCTCTCGAGTCTTCGGGTTCGAGTCGTTTGGTTTTATGTTTTGGTTTGGTTTTATTTATGCATGTTGTTATTAGGCTATATATAGGTATCTTTATCAAAGTGATTTTCTATGGGGTTAGGATTGTATATATATATATATATATATATATATATATATATATATATATATATATATATATATATATATATACATAGACATCCAAATAAATAGATTGAGATTCACAAACAAATGCAAAGTGATTCACAAAAAATGATCAAATTCACAAATAAATAGATTAAGATCCACAAATTAATGTAAGAGTTTCACAAAAATGTATAAAACTCACAAATAAATAAAATGAGATTTGCAAATAAATAAAAAAATTAAACAAATGTGTTTTATGTCACAAACACAACTCCGCCTGGCATTTATTTGTGAACCGCTTTTTTGTACATTTGTAAATCGCTGCACACATTTGTGAATCTCTTCTTGTGCATTTGTAAATCCCCTCACGCATCTGTGGATTTTGAAACACTTCTAGCGTCGACGTGCAGACAAATCCACAAATAAGTGAACTCCACCCACTGTTAACTCAAGCCAATCAGATAACGGCTACATTGAGCTGACCAATCGTAGCACGTTCTCGCTACAACCGATCACGTTTGGTTTTACAATCAGGGTGGTCTTGCCCTGAAATAACTTTGCTTGTTCATCTGCATTGGCTCAATTAGAAAGTGTAAAGCTTAGGCCCATAAAATTGCTGCAGTAAAAGTTTCAATTTCAAGTCAAGACACATTTTCAAGTCAAAACAGAAAAAAAACCCCCAGAGTATTAGTCACAATGATGTTGTGAAGAAATGTTGGTAGTGCAAACATATGCAGAAATAAAGACAAAAGAATACTCGCAGCAATAAACTGTACCTACCTGTAGTTCAAATGGTTCATGTAATTGAAAAATTCCCATTCGGTGTGGAAAGGCCTTTAGGTTGGGATTTGAACCCAGGTCAACTCATGTGCTAAACAAAAACTGTACAACTGCACTAACACAATTCATACTTACATTACAACCTTCTTGTTAAAGCCTTTCTTTCCTTAGTCGTGTCTTATTTCGCCTTGGGCACAAGTGAGCCAGTACAACACTGGTGCCCTTTCAGAAAAAAGGTGCATGATGGTCCTGCAGGGCCTTCTCTCAACTTTCTGAACTTTCTGCTGTATTAATTGGTAACCCCTGTTGGGTTTGCATTTTGCACTGAAATTAATGCTGAGACTGAGAAAAGTCAAGCTTTCTTATCTTTGAACAGTTGTGCACATTGCTCTGACAAAGTGAAATGTCAACTTGATGCATTGGCCATTTGTTCAAGTGTCACACAAAACCCTGTGGCCATGTGACATTGGCTGTTGTTCTGTGCCTTCGCCTTCATTTGCTTGAATCCATCATGTTCGCTTCGTGATACAACATTACAAGGGTGTTTAGCCTCCAATAAAACAGACTCAACGTGGAATTGGGATTGGCTTGGGCTCTTTTAACGCTTAGACATACAGTATAAAAACCCATTTGATGACAACGATAAATGAGAGCTTCAAGCTCGTGCAGTATGTTCCAGCATCATAGAGAGCAGAGGCTCATCATAGATGCATGGTTTGTGCAAAATAATGGCCTTCAGCATGTCCTACAGAAGTGCACAGAGGAGAGAGAGAACGAGAGATGCGGATACAAGGAGAGTGGATATGAGTGATATAATCCTCTTTTATGCCTGCTGAACAGAGCAGGAAATTGTCAATGCAAATTAAATGATTAGGGGTGAACATCTCCAAGAATAACCTATGCATCAGAAAGCAGGTAGCTCATCTCTCTCCCTCTCTCTCTCTCTCTCTCTCTCTCCCACATCCTCCTCTGGTCCAGGATGCCTCATCAACCAGCTGGGATTTCAGCCATGAATATTCAACAGCAGGGAGGGCAAAAACACGAGCTAGCAGTTCCCATTTCTAAACACAAGCGTCTGGTGCAGTAGCAGGCATGAGATCAGGCTACTTATGTGGTGGCACGAAATCAAAGAGAAACTGCTCCACCATTTGCACCAAATGTTCCAGGTGACATGGTGGACTGGATTTATTGGTGCCAAAACAGATATACGGCCAGTCCAAGATATGGGGTTTTGAATCTCGAAGGAAAAGCAAGAGCGGGTTTTACATCGCTAGTGAAGCGCTATTGCTAGCAATATATCTGCACAGTTTAATTTATTCTGTTGTTAAGTGCTTGTAGTTGAGATTTGCATTTTATTAATGACTGCATATAAAGTGTTAAGTACTGTACTGTATATAAGAAAATATTTCCAGGACAAAACCAACATCTGCTTAATGGACAGTTAAAAAAATAACAGGGTACTTCAGTAGTTTCTTCATAATTAAATGTGATTGTACTGTAGCACAAAAATCTGCCAATCAGGAACAGTTTTGGATTAGGCACCAAAGTATCGTAAAATGGTGATTCTCGACAGGTTTTTCTTAAGGAGATAGATTTGAGATTGCATGGTGACATAACAAAGAAACAAAATGTAGCGTACAATTAAGAAACAAGGACATTAGCAAAAGTGCTGTTGCTTGCGCCCAATACCACAGCCATGCTAATATTCAGCCCAATATTGAGTGTGACATTTCATTTCTACAGCATTTCAATAAACAAAAGATGTGTCCCTATTTACACACTGTACTTGTGCACTCTTCCATTCTGTAGTATAAATAGTGCAAGCAGTGTGTTCACACTTCAAATTACAACACGCAACGGTATAGTACATAATGAATAGTATAAGTGCTTAGTGTCTTGAACATTATATGAGACACAAGAAAGAAGTTAATATTGAATAACTTACATTTCAAACATAATATTGCCAGTTACCAGATATAATATTACAAGTTATTTTGTCTTGTTTTGACCCACCAATAAAAAAGGTCACAAACAAAGCCAAAGAAGAACCGCTGCGAGTTTCTAAGCAACACATAGTACTGGAGATTTCCTTCCTGAATGAATAATTTAAGTTGTTCATAAAGGTAGTTGCTTGTTGCCAGCTACTGGCGTAACAATGTAACCAGTGGAAAGAGTCACTGATTAATCCTTACCCTATGTGCTATCTTCCTAACTATACATAATTATATTGCAAATGCATCCATTTAAATTGCACATGTATTTCAATTGTCTTACCTGTGACAAGGAAAGTACATCGGCCAGCACCTGCTTCGTTGGTGATGTCACAAGTGTACGCGCCGTAGCCCTCACGGTTGAGTGACTTTACGTGGTATTCCGTCTCGTCCCGAGTATCGA
Organism: Squalius cephalus; assembly: GCF_949319135.1. Taxonomy (NCBI): domain Eukaryota; kingdom Metazoa; phylum Chordata; class Actinopteri; order Cypriniformes; family Leuciscidae; genus Squalius; species Squalius cephalus. The sequence continues at coordinate 23,141,002 of NC_137141.1, read as the reverse complement.
ACTTGCCCGTTGTTAGCAGTCTGGTGCCCAGTTTCCATTCGTATGTCAGTACTCTTGAGGGGTGGGCACGCAAGACCCTGCAGCTCAGTGAGAACGGCCGGCCTAGACCCTGCCTGATCTCCGTATACACCGGCTCCACCGCAGGAGGATCTGGAAAAGGACGCACGTTCATATCAGACAAAAAGAACGTATTTGCACTGGTGCCTACTAAGTCAATAAAACCAATACAATTCCCTGCTGAAAAATCCAGCATAAGGTATGATTTGCATGCTGGTCACCAGCATAGGAAGCAGGAGAGCTGGTGCACAGCTCAGTTTTGCTCCAGCATGACTATGCTGGTCCACCAGCTAGACCAGCACTATACCAGGTCTAACCAGCATAAACCAGCCTGGACAAACATGGAATTCATGCTGGATTTTTCAGCAGGGTTGGAGAACTAAGTACAGAATAAACATACTGTGACTGATAAAATAAAGATTCATTCACAAAATCAAAATCGCCTGTGAGTGACAGGAAATGCGAAAGTTACTTGAGAATGTCACAACAGCAGCTATACAGACATCACAGATGGATCTGTAAGTTTTATAATCACTGCGAAGCAGCAAAACAGCAGAAAAAAGGGGGGGGGGGGGGGATGCTGACTCACCCACTCATAAGAGGGTGACCTGTCATGAATCAGTGATTCATGGTGTTGCGAGCCAATGCGCGCACATACACCATGATGCACACCATCAGAGAGCACAGCCCCGGGAGAGCATCATCAAACATAACATTATGTCCTTAGAAGGGCGCTGGCATCTGCACAGAGTTTGCACTTTTTATAGTCTGATTTGGAGAAGCTTCCTGTTACTGTAGTGCACAGCACTTCTATTAATGTCCGCTGAGAGTCATGCGTTCTTACAGAGAGGGCTTGATGCACAGAATTCACACACCACATTCCTCTCTTACTCTTTTATTTCATATACAGTACACCACCGCTATGTAAGCTACAATATGTATTCATAATTTGTACATTATCAGTGGCCCAAAGTCCCAAACAGGCATTAGGACACTATAAAAATGAATGAATTTCATTGCACTATATGCCAAAATATCAAACACTATATATCTATATATATAATTTCAAGTTATTGGCTTAAGGATGATTTGAAAAGAAATGTTGATACAGTAAAATATGGATATTGAATATTTTCACAAAAAGAGGATGACTGAAAATGTCCTTCATAATAGTTACTAAGACCCTGCAATAACATCTTCCCAAAGAAATAGGCTTTGCCTTTTTTTCTTGAAATTTTATCATCTGTTTGGTTATCTAGTAGGCCTTCAGTAGATAAATGGAACAGTATAGGCAATACAGGGATGCAGTCCAGTAATTCAGACTATTCATACTTTACAATGTACCCCTACATCTCAAATCCACAGTGGCAATCATTTGAGGCATGCTCATCTCAGTCCCATTTCCCAAACTCACATAGAACAGCACATATTTTCTCCTGTCAAAAAGTGCTGGAAATAAAAAAGGAAAGCAAACTTACTGTACCAGACATGCTGAATGGAATGAAGGCTGGATGCTTCTAAATTCTTAAAGATCTAAAAGGATAAGCTTAAATGACTGACATTAATTTAGTAGGCAAATACTGTTTGCCTATGCGTGTATTTCAGAAAACTAGTCTTAATTATTTTACTCTTTTTATTTTATTATTCTTTACTTTACTTATTAGTAAAATGCAAAAACTGTAATAATAAAGAATAACTGTGTCCAGGCTGGCCCTGTACATAAATGGAGACATGTATTGTAAATCGACTTTTATATACATGTAATATTCTACTATATGTTATACACTATGTTTACATTAATCAAACTACTCTATATCATAAACAAACAGTGGTTAAAATGTCAGGTTACGACTGTAACCATGGTTCCATAAAAAGGAGAACGAGACCCTGCGTCTTGGATCGACGCCATGGGGAATGCCATCAGCTTGACTGGTGTCTAAAGCACATATAAACACACTCCAATTTCGTTGGCTGGCAACTGTCACACTTATATGAAGACGAGGAGAAGAACGGCAGTTCAAATTACAGCAAAACTTTAATAACTCTAAAAACCAAAGAGATCCACGCAACAGTGTGCACTTAAACACAATCAACACTAGACAATGAACACAGAGAAATACACTTAAATACACAAGATAATGAACTCAAATGAAAACAGGTGTGCACTAATTAATAACGTAATGAATAACCATGACAACAAATGGCGAGCAGGAACACAGGACACAAAGAGAAGCAAACGAAACCAAGTCTTTGAAAACGAAACCAAAACAGACTAAACATGACATTACTCCCCCTTTCGGAAGGCGGCTACTGGCGCAATAAATGATAAATGTTCAAATTGAGTTCAGGAGAGTGGAGGAGCAGAAGACCTCAATGGTGGAGCAGAAGACTACCAAAGCAGGACTGACGACCCCCATAGAGGAGCGGAAGACCACCACAGCAGAGTAGACAAGACTGAAGGTCCCCACGGTGGAACCGATGGTGGGAGGAGCCAGGGTGGAGTTGGCGTTTCAATGGCCAACAGTGGAACCCAGAGAACTGAAGACCCAGGCACAGCTGAGGAGATGGAGAGATCAGACGTCACCATAGGTTCAGGAGCCCATGGCGGAACCGCAGTGAAGAACTACTTCAAGAACCAACAGTGGTTGGGGAGGGAGGTAAATGAAGTAGGGGAAAGTAATTGCCCTACATACTCCATTCACCCTGCATAAACCCTAAGGGGGTACCTCCTAAGCAACCATCCGCAGGGGAGCATACAATTTTACTTTAAACCCTAACATAGGGGAAATACAGCTCAACCATGGGAAACAAAATACTTCAGGGTATTAGAAGGGAGAAAGAGATATGTTAGACATAATCAACCTCAGCACACAGCCACTGACTTATGCCACCCTCACTTAGGGGGGCATGTGAAGGAGACAGGATGTCTTCAGACATGTGTCCATCCTCCTATTTAAACTGAAGTATCTTTGCCAAAAATGTGCCGGCGCACATACAATCGAGCACTGCTCAGCATGCATATGAAACAGGCGACTGAAACAGCGGTTTCAAATTCATGTTAAAATTCCATGTTAAAAGAGCCATGACGATAATGTAGGGTCCAGACATCAAGGAACTCTACAATCTATAAATCCAGCCCTGGACCTAAGGAGCATACTGAACCACAGCATTGCTCTGGACTAGAAAAGTTAGCGGAACACACTCATTTACATTTACATTTATTCATTTAGCAGACGTTTTTATCCAAAGCGACTTACAAATGAGAACAATAGAAGCAGTTAAACTAACAATAGGACAACAATATGCAAGTGCTATGACCCTTCCCAGTTTAATCTAATGCAGTATCTGTATTTATTTTTAATTTTTTAAAGATAATATAGAATAGAAAATAAAGTGTTAGTATTAATGAATCAAGTGTTGCCGAAAAAGATGCGTCTTCAGTCGTTTCTTGAAAATGGACACGGACTCAGTCACTCTGGTTGAGTTGGGCAGGTCATTTCACCTGCATGGAACAAACCAGGAAAAGGTCAGAGAAAGAGATTTAGTGCCTCTTTGAGATGGCACCACAAGACAGTGTTCACTTGCAGAGAGCAAGTTTCTGGATGGCACATAAGTCTGAAGTAATGAGTTTAGGTAAAAGGGAGCCAGTGGTTGTTCTGTAGGCAAAAGTCAGTGACTTGAATTTGATGCGAGCAGCAACTGGCAACCAGTGCAATTTTGTGAGGAGAGGAGTGACGTGTGCTCTCTTCGGCTCTTTAAAGACCACTCTAGCTGCAGAATTTTGGATCAGTTGCAGAGGTTTGATAGTGCAAGCTGGAAGACCTGCCAGGAGAGCATTACAATAGTTGAGTCTGGATAGAACAAGTGCTTGGACAAGGAGTTGTGTAGCATGCTCTGATAGGAAGGGCCTGATCCTCCTGATGTTGTATAAGGCAAATCTGCAGGACCGGGCAGTTCTAGCAATGTGGTCTGCAAAGTTCAATTGATCATCAATCACAACTCCAAGGTTCCTGGCTGACCTTGATGGAGTTATGGATGACGAACCTAGCTGAATGGAGAAATTGTGGTGTAGTGTTGGGTTGGCCGAGACTACAAGCAACTCTGTCTTCGCAAGGTTTAGTTGAAGGAGTTGGTCCTTCATCCAGCCAGAAATGTCTGTCAGGCAGGCTGAGATGCGAGCAGCTACCGTCGGATCATCAGGCTGGAATGAGAGGTAGAGTTGTGTGTCATCAGCGTAGCAGTGATAGGAAAAGTCATGTTTATGAATCACAGATCCTAGTGATGTCATGTAGATGGAGAAGAGAAGTGGTCCGAACGTACTCTGTTAAAATACTAGACCAGTCGTTCTCAACCTTTTTTGGGCCAGCGCCCCCTATCCATTATCCAAGTCCCTTACCGCCCCCTTTATTGAATGTATGCTGATTATAATTCTGTTTTAATAATAATAATAATAATGTGTATTATTCACATCATTATTTTCTTCTTATTATTATCATTACTATTATTATTATTAATAAATCCTTAACTTTTTGTATTTAAAATGTGCAACATTTATGTAATGAGCGAGTACAAACTAAACTAAAATTTTCTAAACTGTTTTTGTCTTATCCTGAATCACTAAGGTACACCTATAATAAGTGTTTATATTGGGACTATTTTAAGGGCCGCGCCGCTTTCTCCTTGTTTCCACAAGCGATTGCGCTCCCGTAGCGTCTGTCGTTGCTATGCAACCATGAACTGCGCTCTCCATGACATGATGACGAGGAAGCTTCAGCAAAGGATTAATTAATTTCTAGCCCTTGCTTTAGCTTTACTACTAGATATATTTATGGAGATGAGAAATAAAAACCCGCCCTATGATCAGCTGTTCGGCCAAGCTTTCGATGTTGTTGTTACGGAAAGGCCGAAGCTGATCAGTTGGTTTTTGTCACATGACCTGCTGTGTGCTTGCGGCATTCTGAAAAGTTGAGATGTTTTCAACCGACCGCGTCGCTTCTATTATGAGCGCGCTTGCCGAGCGCCTACATTTGAAATAACGAATTTGCACGCACATAAAACGCGATATCTAAACAGCCCCTGACTGGGTCAGTTTTGTTTTTATGATAGTGTATTTGCCCGTGCAAAAGTGGACAAATCTTTTTTTTAAATGCACTGTGATTTTGAACTGATAAGTGACTAAATGTCACAGAGGCTATTATGTATGGAAGACTAGGAATGCAGGATTTGTTGTAACACCTTATAAACCAAAAGAATACGGAATAATGTAAATTAATAAATCATTTTAAAATTGACCAATGAGTAGACATTTAAAATTGTTGTGCAAGTCTTGTTTTATGTTAAATGTTTGATTATTCATGTTAAATGTAAACATTTTAAATAAAATAGAACAATAAATTAATAAACCGTAGGCCTATATTAAAATAAATAGACTCATGAGACTGTTTATTCACATGTTTAAAACATAGTTTAATAAAGCCAATATTTAAAAGCATTTTGGCAGTTTTTTTTTCCTTTATCCATTTGAAAATCTTGTTAAAATATGTTATTATAAACTCGTAAGGGCAACAAATGAACTTCCGACTCTCTCCCATGCCACGCAAAGTAGGTGTAAGATGGGCTGTCATTGGACAGTAAAAACGACCATAGGCTATACGGTCATCAAAGCGGTAATGTTTGCACTTAGGTTTTATTAAGCATTTAGGAGAGTATTGCAAGAAGCTGCTTACATTAACCTTACTTTCTAAAAACAAAAAAATACAATCATGATTTTTCATGAAAAATGATGTTAGAATTGTAGGCCTAAAATACCTTGGTATCAGCTTGTTTTCATCAATGGTATAATTAATACAATTATAATTAATTTGGTTTGTCATGATTAATTTGTGTTCATAATCAGTAAAAAAAAAATATTATTGTATTATTAATTATTTTTAACTATCTTGAAACTATCCAAGCAGCGTTTTGCACTCAGATGTGACGGCAGAATTAATACATTACCAAAATGTAATTACAGAATATATTTAAATTATCCATCAAATTGTCATTTTCTCCTTACAGTCTTGCGAGTTAATAATAATGCCTGACCAGTAAATTACTTGGTGAACAAAGAAAACCATTTTGGCATTAGGCAATGGCATTAGTTAATGCCTAAAAATGTAAAAGTTTACCGTATAAATAGAATTTAGTTTAATTAATTTTAAAATTCATCGTCGGAGTGAATGGGAACATGATTTATTGAAAATATTTGAAAATATATAAGTGGTTCTTAAGTCAATACTTTTTTAATGGATTGTCAACTTTCCATTCTTCCGCTGCGTGATTCTAGTCAGCTCTGGATTGTTGTCAGCGCAAACACATTTTTGAGCATGTGAATGCTGATTCTTGTCAGCGCTGGAAAAAATAATAGAGTCGTTGCAATAAGAAACGATACATAGCTTACATGTCGCATTAAACTGGCAGATTTTAGAATGTTGTAGGCAATTATTTTGCAAGTAATTACATTTTTTAAATTACATTTAATCTTGTCTTGCCTGGATCTTTGGTGTAAACTCGTGAACGCCCCTCATGAACACCTGAACGCCCCCCTTTAAAAAATCTTGCTTCCAACGCCCCCCATTGTTCTCTGAACACCCCCGTTGAGAACCACTATACTAGACTCTCATCATTCTATCGAGAATCAGGCGAGAACAGAGTCTGCTGCCATGAATGTATCGCTATGAGTGTCCACTATCCCTCGAGTGATAATCAAGGAAGAACAAAGCTTCGTACCAGTCTCTTTCAGCTAGTCTCGTGAATGTATCATAATGAGCACATGCAGCTTCCTCGAGGAGTCGAACATGCTCCGCCAGCAGTGCTAGCCTTACACACGCATTCAAAGTCTCCTGAAGACAAAAAGGTTGATGACGATTCAGTTTTCTCTTTATCTATAGTGGTCACAGTAAAAAAAAAAAAAAAATTATATAAAATGAAACAACTAAAAAAGGTCCACGCATTGTGAGTTGAAATAAACTTTTAAAAAAAGTAATTTTTTCAGGTATGAGAGAAAGAAAGAAAAAGAAATCGGATGACTGGAGTTGTTTTATGAAATGACAAGAACAGGCTTTAGCAATCATGCCAGAGAAAAGCTTTCTAAAATCAGTGGTTTGTTCACTTTGTTTCCCCATTCCAAATGACAAACATGTGGAGGCCCCACACTGTGAGTGGATTACATTCTGTGCAATACAATATCTCTTACAGCTGAGGTCAACAGTTCAGCTTCCACAACGACTTTATTCAGGCAATGATGCGAGCCCAAGCCTACCACATTTTGTCATTCTGAATTTCACGGCTGAGTTTCCCAAACTGAACCAATTCCTGCTGACATGTTGCCAATGGATGAGGGTTTGATAGACTAGTCATGGCGGTTATCCCACACTCGCGCTGTCAGACAGGTGACGGCGAGCAACAGTGTGCATTTGCAAATCGATTTTCAGCAATACGGGAAGAACAGGAAAAGACGTTTGCTGAAATGGAATCAATTGTGTATGCAAGTGGAAAGAAAAAACAGATAAACGATTTACTGAAACATTGCAACAGGAGGTGAAGAACAGTCCCAAATTGCCAAATTGCAAATAAATGTACTGTACAGTACATTGCACAATATGGTATAGCACACTGCTGTGTACACATTTTAATAACAGCTGTGTATCATATTGACTCTCTGCTAGTAAGCTGTAATTGTGTAAATGATTTATGTGTTTCTCAACAATATACTGTATAGCTGCAACATGTCTGAAGTCTACATGAAATGAGTAAAACAGGATTTTGAATACATTTTTATGGAGTTTATTCATTATAAATGGATTAGATTAGAGGGGGTTATATTAATTTAATAATTAATATTAGTATAATTATAATAGCACTATCAGTAATCTAATAAAAAACATAGGGTAAAAAAAACAACAACAAAAAAAAAAAAATCCGCAGAAAGGGAAAGTAGTTTCAGAGTAAGTCATTCAATATATGATTATAAATTAATCAAAATACCTTTTCTTCAGAATACCATCCACTGATTAATCATTTACAATAAGACAAGAAATGTGCATTAAGAAAGCAAATAGGACCAATTTAGATTTCATGTTCAAACAAACATGATTTTAAGAATGGATTGCTTTATTTATATGATGCTGCCTCATTATATGAATTAAATGGGAATAGAACACGTGAATCAATGACAAAATTATACAATCATACAGTTTATGAGGTCATTTCTTAAACCATTCTCTGAACTTAAGACCAAATACAAAGCAGTTATAAAATTCCTGCCTAGCACAACAGCCTTATGAGACTTCATGTTAAAACTTTTGAATCAGTTGTGTTGACTTCTGCATCATTATTAAGGGTCTTAATTGCACACAGAAGACAACACTTTACAGTGAAGACGTTATGACTGTTTAGCTGCACGAAACATTTGTTTCTGACCTATGCAGGAAATTGTTATGCAACATGCAATTACATGACATTACATGACAACAGGCTTGTGTATAGATGAGAGTGTTAAAACCTATTAATTAACAAGTCCCCAGGGAACCCTCTTTACAAATTTGTGTCCAATATTAACTAAAGCAATAATGCAGTTTTTTGTTCTATTTTGGTGAATTTCTTAGGGGACTAAAAGCTGGGTTTGATGCATGAATGGTGATCGTACTTTCAATTGCACTCAGGACTTTTGCATGAGCATACCCTCTTTTTCATAAATTAATACTATTGGGAATAAATTAGTTCTCTGCTAATTAGGCTGGCAGCCAGTTTTGAATGCCATGCTAAGCGAACATCGAGCATGGAACGCTGGCACTGTGTCATCCGAGGAGAGAAATATTCCTCTATTCTCCAGCGCTTATCCCAGTTCCACACCACTAATCAGGATGCCAATTTTATCCCCTCATAACGAGGATCCACACTGCTCTTATATTCCACATCAGAATCCTTATTTGCATATGAGCCGTCCCAGTGTTTTGTCACTTTGAAAAAGTAACTGTCATCCAAAACACTCTCTTGTAGCAGCTTCTTAAAGCAGCTTCTTAAAGCATACATCAGTTCTACTTAGACCTCGTCCAAGTTGCAATTACTTATCGCTGGGCCCAGATGGAATCTGTGGGCTTTTATTGCATTTTCTGCACTTATTTTAGGAAAACTCATCTAAATGGATTTAAACGTGGTAAAATGTTGAGAGTACTACTTTTATTTGTAGCAGAAAATGTAATCAAATTAGCCAAACCGTTGAATAAATAAACATGCAGTGTTAGGCAAGCTACTCAAAATGCAGCACTACATGTTACACTACTAATGAATGAATGAATGAGGCATTTATATAGCGCTTTCATATGTACTTCTGTACATATGAAAGCATATGATTCTGTACACGCTTACGTTGCTGTGAAGAAGAATCCTCTAGAGAACTTTTTTCTACCCTGCTGCTTTGAGAATCAGAAGAGGACAAGTTGGGTTGTTACTGTCAGGGTTTAACTGCAATTATCCCTTCATTAAAATATATTAGATCATTAATAATCAGTCAGCCTTGCCACATTTAGATGCAATTAAAACTTACTTCACTCCAAGGTGTTGGGAGTCCAAGCTGCACGGCAGTCATATTCACCACGTCTGCTTAACTAACATGACGATATGTGAATCCATCATCAAAATCTGATCTCAAAGGCAGAAATAACAGTCACACCAAAATAAAATAAATAAAATTAATATCCCTCCCTTATTTTACAAATAGAAGCTTTAGCAACTGCAAGCCAGGCCTTTTACGAGACCGAGAAAACTTGTAGCTTTAAAGAAATGTCACGTCCTAATGAGAGAGGCTCAGCTGCCGGTGCAAAACACTCCTGAGAAAATGACAATATGAGCTCAATTGACACCCTCCCTATTTCTCCCTCCCTTTCTGTTATCGTTGCTCCCATCAAACGCATTGGGAGCAACGACAAAAGTGCCAATTGACCTTTACAATCCGTAGCTGTTTGCCTCCTGCAAAAATCGTAAGTGACGAGGTTCCGATTCTGGTCACAGTCATTGGTTTTGTGGCAATCATCGTCCGTCTTGCATGAATCGGTGTGTGCTTAATTATGGATGGGTAGTTTTTTTGCCGGTACATGCTCTGAAAATGAATTCAATTAACCCCTTGACTGGTGAACATTGGCGATGTTGTGTGGAATGTGGAGCTTCCGTGTCAACTCTTGACAAGTGACAGGAGATAATTGAGTTAAAGTGCATTAAAAATACTCCAGTTATACTGACATTTGGCCTGGACACTAGATATTTGCCTCACTATTTGAAATGTCACACCTCTGCTTCCAGTTATTTTCTGTGGCCATTATTTATTTCTGGACCGAACACTGAATTGCGCATAATTGCATCAGACACAAAGAGATTGTACAAAGGGACAGCCGTATTACAGCATACCTTGACACAATGGCAGTGGACAGAGAAAGTTCCCATAGTGGAACTGGAAATGTGGTCATTTTATTGAGAGAGACAATAAAAAAGAGGGAAGAGCGTTATTGGGGAAAGAGGGCAGGATTGAGAACATTACAGGCCAGTTACTATTTGGGCCAAAAAACAAACAAGCAAAAAAATTAAATAAAATGGGCTGCTCAAATAAACCGAAAAGTTCTGATAGTTCAAGATTAACTTAATAAAAAAAATTAAAAAAATAAACTATCATAATTGCAACTTTATATCCCACAATTGCAGCTTTATATCTCCCAATGTTACTTTATATCTCACAATATGATTTGTATCTGGCAATTGCGACTATTTAATGTGCTGACTTAATTTCTCATAATTCCAACTTCATATATCATATATATATATATATATATATATATATATATATATATATATAGTCATATATAGGCTACACACACACACACACACACACACATACATACATACACACACACACACACATATATATATATATATATATATATATATATATATATACACACACACACACACAATATTACAGATAAGCGGACATCTGTTGCTTTTCAGATGTCCTCAGGCGGTTCATTTTCAACCTAGTATTCCATCAGAGAAAAAGTTCAAGGTCAGTGGCAGTCAGCCCGAGCGCTGGAGCGAGTCGCGAGTTGTGGTTTTTTAGGAGCAATTAAACTGAATGCTAACAGAAGGCTGAGAACTATGTATGCGGAAAGGATGATGCTGGGGTCATCTTGGTTATCATTGGAGACACAAGCAGAGATTTCTATAGGGATCAAACTCATCCTTCATGATGAAAAGATAATGCAAAGTTATATTGCAGCTTTGTGAGTGGTTGAATGGTTGTCACTAAAATAAAGAAATGTAACCAGTCACATGACATAGATCTGTTAAGCTATTCACAAGCACTTCATTTCACAGTGAATAGTCCCATTTCAAAAGATAAATGTGTAAGTCCACGTAAAAGGGGCATGATTGACTTAATGGAAACCAGAATGACAGAATAAGTACAGATAGCTGAGATAAAAAAAGGTCTTTCCAAAGAAATTTAGCAGAGGGCACATTAAACTTGAAACATGGGTTATGAAAACTAGATTAAGACCTTTACACATCACATTCTGTACAACTGTACATTCTTTACTGTCCTTCAAATTCTTGTTTATACATGTATTTGTATGCCTATCTATCTAACTATATAACTGAAATCAATCAATAAATGAATAAATAATGGGAAAAATATATAAAATAAATAAATAAATGGCACTTGCACCATATTAAATGTAGTGTTCATCATCTAGAGATAAGCTTTGGGTGAAAATATGAAAATAAATAAATAAATAAATGAATTAGTGTGAAAAAAGTGTAAATATTAATATATAATCCGTTAATACTATACATACTATTCCTTTTGAACTACATATGTAATTTATCAAAGTATTTTCTTGTCTCCTCCACCATGATGACAAATGAAATAGGTCTATGCAAGTCAGATCTCAAACCAAAGTATGTCCAGATGGATGTATACTGTCCAGAAATGAGCTTCTACTGTTTAGCTTTTAATTTTGTCCAGAAATGATATTATCCTGATTAAATGCCAGGGAAAATAGGGGAAAATCCAAGGGGTAACTTAACAGATGGCACTCAGGCATTAACCTCTGCACTATTTGTTCTGTGACGAGAGGGCAGAGTTTCATTTTATTACCAATATAACAGAGTAATGCAGATTTGAAGCGCTTTGACAGAACGAAATCCAGGGCAATCTCTCTGATGGACAACCAACCCCCTTCTCGCTTACTCACACAAACATACTCGCTCTCTCTGTACTATCTCCATACTTTCTCTTGCCCTGTCATAATTCCGCCTCTTTCTTTTCCTCCCTCACTCTTTCAGCATCTGTCTTCATGCCTCTTTTATCCCACCTTTCCTCTCTCTCTCTCTCTCTCTCTCTCTCTCTCTCTCTCTCTGTCTGTCTCCACCCCCGCAGTTCTAGCACTTGCTGCAAGACCCGTTCAGCTGTCACAGATATAAGCAGACATTATCCACTGGCATACATTTGTGCCTTGGACTTCTGCAAGTAATGACTGCAGCATTAGGATTACCTCTGGACCCCCCCTCGACTATTCAACTGCAATCATTCTGTCTGTGATGGAGGGGGAGGAAGCAGCCTTTATCACACAGGGAGAGTTGACATAAGTTAGAGCGGTGGAGAATGAGTCATCAAATACAGTTACTCGTTCTGAGCGGCTAATGCTTATGCTAGCTGCGCTTCTGCTGAGCAGGAAATGATGGCTTCGTTAAAGAGCTTGTATCTGTCATTAGAATACTTCCACATGCAATACGTGCAGCTAACAGGGAGACATGTAACATATATGGCTGCTTCAAATGGAGATTTGAAGGGACAGTATACTCAAACTAAAATTCTGTTTGATTGCTCACTTTCATGTCGTTCCAAACGCGTTTGACTTTGTTTCCTCGTGGTACACAAAAGGAGAAATGCTAAAAAAAAAGTACTGGTCATTTTTTTCAACATAATGTCAATGTCAATCTCAATATAGCACCATTAATCCCAACCGAGGTTGTCCAATGTGCTGCACATACTGTAATACAATACAGTAGTCCAATCTAGAAGTAATAAAAGCATGAATTAATTGTTCAAAATTTTTTCTTGACAGAATAGGATAGAATAGAATAATTACAACAAATGGGGAGCTTTAAAGTCCCCGTGAAACCGGAAGTTGCAAACGACTTTTCTCCAGTGTTGTGATGTATTTCCAAGTGAAACGGAATATTGAACAGAGGGCAGGGTTTTACTTCAGCGCTCCTCCTCTCAATCTCTCCTCATAGTAGACTAACGGTTTGAGGGGAGTGGTTAAGCGTTTTCAACCCAAGCCGTCAAACTGACGTCATCAGAAAAGGAACGCCATTCCAGACCGGAAGAAACTTTTCAGATTTTGATAAAAGATTACCACGGCAAACAATTTTTTTCTGTGTATTAACTTGCACTGATTAATTGTTCACCACAAGACTAGTAATATGCTTTAACAAAGTAAATAGGGTCAATTTTGATTTCATGTCGACTTTAAAGGTTCAACAAGGATGCAAATGCACCATGAAAGTGGACCATACAACTTGTGTGCTATATTCCAAATCTTTTGATTCATACAATGGCTTTGTGTGAGAAAGACTGAAATATTCTCCTCCAGCGAGCTGTTGATGAAAACCGCTGTGATCAAATTTTTGAATCAATGAGCTGAAACCAGATCAGTCTGATTTGTAAATGAATCATTCAGACTGGTTTGTAAACAACTGCAATCTGACTCAAAAGAACATTTAATTCACGAATTAGACATTATTACATCTCTCACGAAGACATTGAGGGAAGCTAGGGGGACGTCAAGATATTTAATGAATAATGACTTAAATTTTGGGTATGTTCCTCACTTAAAACCATTGAATGACTTCAGAATACCCTGGAATACAGCGCACAAGACGTATAGACCACTTTTATGCAACATAGGGTATGTTTACAAAACAACAATTTGGCACCAAACGAGCCAAATCTTTTTCCTTTGCAATTTTTGCATACAGAACGCAACGTTGTCAAAATGATCGCGAAAATGACTAAAAACGCTGCATTGTGCATGCCAGGCCAGCAGTTGGAAAGTCACTTTGTAAAGAAACACTACACACCGAAAGACTGAACAAGTAATATGAATGCATGACGTCACCGTTTTCATAAATTCACGTTTTTGTAGTTTACTCTGAGATGATAATGGTAACATTTTCAAAAACGTACACTTTGAAACCATTATCAGGCTCCCAAAATGACGTTGTCGTGTAAATGAACGGCCAAAACGCATACATTTTTTTCCAGTTATAGTTGAAAACAGTGTTGTGTAAATGGCCCCATAGGCTCATTGGAAAAACGTGCCTCTACCAAAACATTCCTATACATACAATACATTGCATTTTTTTCTAGATGAAAGAGGATTACAAACAATTTCCCATGATAACAAATTATTGATTAATAATGACTTATTTCCACACAGTACCTTGCAAAATATTGTTATGACTTCAAAACACATTTACCACAGAGCAGGGGTGGGCAACTAAGATCCACTTTATTGCATTGTTAAGCTCCAACCCTATAAAATACACCTGAACAAGCTAATCGAGGTCTTCAGGTCCTACAAGAAAGCTACATGCAGGTGAGTCTGGTCAGGGTTCGAGCTAAACTCTGCAGGGATGTGGATCGCAAGGGCCAGAGTTTCCCAGCCCAGCCATTGTCATTATTTGTAAACTAATACAGTTTGACATTTGCATTACATAACCAGCTCCATACGCATTTCTTTTCTGATGTAGTAAACTTTGGTAGTTCACTTGGTACAGCATTCACGGTCCTGTGAAACACACAATAAAACTCAAAGCTCAAAGACTGGTGGAAGCACAATAAAATGGCATGGCTGTTTCAACAAATGCGTTTTTATTTGAAGTTTGTTTTGGGGTAGGTTATTTTTTTTGCTTTTGTGTCCTTTTTAAATCTTAAAAACTCAAATCCCCATTCATTTTAAATGCTTTCAGTAATTCCTCAAAATATCTCTGTTTATGTTCACAGAAAAATGAAATGCAAATGATGATAGGATGTATGGATGAACTGTAAGCAAATTTCTAAAGGACAAAATTCTGCTGTCTGCATTAAAACAGAAACATAAAAATTTAACCGGCAAGCAAAAGCTAAGATTATAAAAGGCATCCGTGACTGTACTTCACTGGAGAGTAGACCTAAAAAGCAGGTGACAAGTGACAAGCAGTTCCCTCACCAAGAAAATGAATCGATTTCAAACAAGCTCTCATTTTATGTAGAAAATAATAATAATAATCCTAGAGCAAAGTATGATGGATTTAAGCAAATTTCACAAGACACTACAACACTTACCAGATCTTGTGTTCATTAGTTTTCACTAAGCCAGTGCAATATGCAAAGGTCAGGATTATTTGATTCAACTAAATAGGGCATAATGATCACACATGCTGAATTGATAGTAGGGTGTAACAAAAGACAAAGCTCGGGCAGAGCGGGCAATTACAGAGAAACAAAATAAAAAGCAGTGAATCGTGACTAACAAACAAAATCACTGACTCAGATCACAACAGGAAACACACAAAGGCTATTTCAGACCAATCTGGCCCTCTAGACAAAAAGAGAGTCTGAAGACATTAAAGAAGTAAAACGCTGACACAAGATAGTATTGTGAAGTGTTATTTAAATTTTTTGTGGATCTATACAGTTTTAGCAATTATATCTTAGAGTGCTGAGCGCTTTTCAGCCGGCGCTACATTGTGTTCCTTCATGCGCACGTTTTAAATGAAATCTTCTAGCACAATGCATTGTTAATTAAGGTATACATAGAGGTCATTTAAACTTTTTTTTTCAATTCAAACACTATGAAACATGTTTAAATGCATGCATAGTCCTATAATTTTCCACAAAGCAGAACTGTCATACTGTACATGTACGAACGGTAGTTAAGTGTATGAGAACAATATACTGAGCAAGGCCAATTGGACCACATACAATCTGCCTTGGGAGGAGCTGAGATTGAATATGATTGTTGTTTCTAACACATGTCATTTAGGGTGCAAGTTATTATCAAGATGGATATATAATAGATCTTCCTGACATCGTTACAAATGCCAGATACTTAATTAAAATCTCTTCAGATACTTTAAGTGAAGTGTATATTTGTAATCCACCATACATCCTACTTGCATTATGGCTGTAATTAGATATTCCATGACATTGTGAGCTGTAGGGGAGAATAAGAGAACGTAGCCACAGCCAGAACATGTTTTTCACCTTCCCCATAGATGAAATGATGGTTAACACTTACATCTGACCCTCTCGTGTGCCTGTCTCCGAGTCAAACCGAGTCAAAGTCCTCTTCAGCAATTCATGCTATGCTATGCTGTGATAATATGGAATGCATTACATTGCATTAACCTCTGCACCTGCGCTAATTGAATCTGCGAGCCTTAATGAGACACAGAGAAAAGATCGGCAATGTGCATCGCTCACCAAGGTTGTCTGTAATTACAATTAATGATGCCCCTATACTTTTTCATTTATTTCTCCAGAAAACTAATGGTTTGCCAATCAACCACGACAAAAACGTATGTTCTAGCCTGAATGTAAGTTAATTAGGTCCAGCTAAAGTGCATGAGCAACAAGCAAGCCCAGTACTTACACAGCACTATGAGCTCCACGATGGCCTCTCTGGGTTTGACGTTGAAACCGTTGTACTGGCTGGTTTGGCAGCGGTACGTTCCGGTCATCTCACGGGAGACGTTGACGATGCGCAGAACTCCATCGTAACTTTCGGTTTGCATGTTGCCATCTGGCATGGGTGCCTCCTTATCAGCACGGGACCAAAGGATGATGGGTTTGGGTTTGCCGGAGACCAGGCACTGCAGCTCTACTGTGTCGCCCTCCTGAGTGGCCAAAGGTGACTTTCCTCGTGGGACGGTCAGGTTGGGTGGAACTAAAAGAGAGTAGATGATGATCAAAATGTACATATTACATATTTTACTCCACAGTCCTTGGAGGAATGTTCTGGGTACAAGTCGACAGCATTTATTGTATAATGATAATAACCAGAAAAAATACATCTACACCAGTAAAGTTTGTATACTATACTACTACAAAATTGTGACATAAGTATCATTTTTTCAATGATTTTGAAAGTGTTTTATACTCAAAAATGCTGTTTTCAATTTTAATCTACTTTACAATGTAATTTATTCCTGTGATGGCAAAGTTGTATTTTCAGCAGCCATTACTCTAGTATTCAGTGTGACCTGAATAATTTTTTTCTTTTTGTGCATTTAAAAAAAAATAAATCACCAATTTTGTAGTGGGACTACTGCTCTAGGTGAATAAACATCTTGTCACAGACATAATATCTGTATCGGTTTTGCCAGTACATCAATAGAGACATCTTGTCACCCACCAGGTGTCAGGTAACTACGTTTCTTGCTGGTTTTCGCCGTCAGACATCATAAACGTATGCAGACGACAGGAAGGAGACAAGTTTATGCACTTCTGCTGATTCCAGACAACAGTCTGGCAAACTACCCGCTCAGCTCCATGTAAACAAGGATGTTGTCACCTTCCTTCTTGGTATTCTAGCAGGACATTGTGTGAAGGTTACTAGGTTTACAGGCCTTATCGCTGTTGTGTTGTCATGACGACAAAAGACAGAATATCATTTTACACACTTTTCTATCACTATAGTCTCATGTTAACACATATAATATGCGTTTTGTGTGGCTATGCTATTTTTTTGCCTATAAACAGTACATATTTTAATGTTTATTGCCAAGTTTCATTTACTTAAATTGTAAGTGTTCTTTCTTTAACTAAGGGATAAAACAACCTTATTTGCTGTTGTAATGGACATAGAAATGTCACAAATGCTGTCGACTGACCCTACTTTGTATTCGACCCATACCATTCCTTCAAATGTTTCCAGTTATACTCAGGATGTCTAGGTGCAAGGGAATCTTAGTTTTCCACATCAAATCCTCAATGACTGAACAATTTGTCCAGAATACTTTCTGCCAACTTTTTTGATTGAGTCCAGACCTTAGAAACAGCAGGGTCAGGTTGTAATGACATGATCTGTGAAACAGGACAACTGAAGATGTCTACAGTTCAACAATGCCACAGACACACAGCTTCCTCTGATAAGAGCCACTCGGGTGCTGCATAGGCCCCTTCCATTAAACACACTGTAAATCTTGACTTTACTATGTTCAAAGTATCTGCGGCCGGTTTCACAAAGCTATTTTAGTCCGGTCTATAGAGTTAGACAAGTCTAAAATGTGCTCATAGACTAATCTAATGCATGTTAGACTGTTTCACAAAAATAAAGACTGACTTAATTTAGACCAAAAAAATTAGACACCTTAGGCCGGTGACACACTGGATGCGTGGCGTGAGCGTGGCGTTTCTGTTGCGTGGCGGCTGCGTCGCGTTTTCCATGTCTTTGCACACCAGAAACGTGTCTGACGCGGCGCTGCTGCTGCGAGGTGACATGATAAGCCTCATTGGTGATATATTTGACATACGGGGAGAGAGTTGTGGAAGGCCTATACTTCATGTTAAACATAAATATATAGCAGCAAAGACAACGTCGGCAGTGTTGACGGCAAAATAGGCTACAGAATATTTCGTTCTGTATTGACAGGTGCAGTATTTGAAAATCGATCATATTTTTTTTAATTACATTTATATTTGCATTTATGTCAAAACCTAGACACTTTCAAACATCAAAATTACATTTATTAATATGTATTCGTGTCAAAATGACATATAAACATCTTTTCCTATTCTATTTTGCCTGGAAACGCTTCCAACACACTTCACTGGATAAAAATGATGTTATTTAAGCCAGCGCAAATACCTGTGTTTACATCCTGTTTTCGGTTGAAGTCCAAAGTAGTCGATTGTCGAGTTCACGCGCATAGGTTTAGTTACCTATGATCACGCGCGTGAACTCGGCAATCGACTACTTTGGACTTCAACCGAAAACAGGATGTAAACACAGGTATTTGCACTGGCTTAAATAACATCATTTTTATACATATTTTTCACATCTACTGCAGTCAGATTCACTCGTGTTCACTCTGAAGGAATCACTCACATGACCTGTGCACTTGTAATGACACATCAAGGATGTAAAGAGGCTAAAAGCAGGTTTAAAACTTGCCCCATTGAAGTCAACAGGGTGCAAATTTTAAAAAGAGGATAACACGGTGTAGGCAACACCCTTTTTTTTGTCGTTGTTCTCTGTATTGACAGCACTCCAAATTGACAAAAAAATGAGCTCAATGTTAAAATTGACCAGAGTTCTCCTTTAAGTGCTTTGTGCAACGGTCTGATTTAGATGTCTATCTGAAGTCTGACTATCTACTATATCTAAGCCATAGTCAAAGTCTATCTTTGTGAAACCGGCCCCCTGGACATGAATTGTCCAAGTCTCGATAGCCCACTTCACAAGCACCATTAATAAAAGAGCTGCATGAAAACAAGGGTCCTTGTTGGGTAGTGAGCATATCACTTGATTGTGTTCTTCTGGGATTCTCTTAAAAAGTGGGAACAAACTTTTTTTTAAGTCCTATTTTAATATAATACAAAAAACGGGAGGTCATAATGAAAGCTATCATGCACGTATGAGATGTGCGGTATGAAAGAAGATGACAAAGACAGATAAATACTGTACAGTGGAAAATAAGAACTTTTTTCCTCTGGATAAAAAATAGAAATCTACTTTTCTCTCCTCCAGAAGGTGAGTGGGAAAGACTGATTTATATAAAGGGATGGTAATGAGTATAGCATGAAAAAAGAGGAGAACAATGCTGAATGTATTTCCGATTGCGACTGCAGGGGGCCTGGTGGGAGAGAGATCTTGCGTCTGCAGGTTGATTAAGCATGACTTCTTTTGCAGACCCAGGGCAAACAAACAAACAAACAAACAAACAAACATAGGATATTTTGCATAATGAAATGAGTCAGAAAATAAATCACATTATCCATTCTTTCAACATTAAAAGCCTAAAACAGCATTATCTATGTTTTGTGACAGAAAAAAAATCTTTTAGATCTACATTTGTATCATTAAAATGTCATCAGTGGGGGAGGCTGAGATTATTTTGTTTTATTGAAGCTATAAAGCCGTAATGTGCCGAAACAGTCGGTAAAACAATAATAAATGTAATCACCATAAAAATGTTTTAATAATAAATAATTTTAAAGTTTTTTTTTTAATTTCAAAGAGTGATGGAATCCTACCATTAACCCCATTTCCACTGCAATTGTTTCTCATTTACTCAGTAATGCATGCATGATTTCTAATTAATTCATTTTTATAATGAATAAATCCATGTTCCTGTAAGTGCCAAGCTGCTTAAAACATGTTACGGTTTCATCTGCTGAAATTTAAAGACTGAGGTTCTCAGCAAATCTCTTTGAATCCTCATGGCAGTGATATTTAACAGATTCAGATGTATGACCTTCATACATACAAACAAACAAATAAATATCGGCAAATATTGAAAACAAAAAGACATTAATGCATGAGGTCAGTGGTGTTTTGGATTCCATCCTGGGGTGGGCATTTGGATATGTGTGGCAGGCAATGTGTATATACATATTATGTATATATTTATATAAATCTAACATATATATAGACTTTCACGTTTCATGAGAAACTATTGAAAAGTTTCTCGTATGGAAACTTATTTCTTCGTTAGGGCAGTACGTCATATTTCAAGGCCTTACGGCCGCTTTAATGGATTTAACTCAGAGAGGTGTTTAATTCGGATTTAACTGGCGCAGTAGGAGGCTCAGTGTGCATTGTCCTATATGGTTCATAAAAAAACATTGGTACAGTAAAAATGAAAAAAAAAAAAGGGATTTCTTTAGGGCAGTATTTGGGTCAATGACATGACGTGCATATTTTGTGTCCAAGTGCATTATTTTCTTTTAAAATAATTTGATAAATTCATGACATATGTCACTTAATTCTATAAAATCTATTTATATTGAATTCATTTTTAGTACATTCTAATAATACATATTATTTTATGTTTTATTACCTTAAACCCCCAAAATGTCAGGTGGTGCAACTGTCCAAACAAGTTCTGTCTGAAAATGGTGTCTTAATAATATATATATATATATATATATATATATATATATATATATATATATATATATATATATATATGAAACTAAATAGTATGGCATCATTTTAGCTTTGAAACCTTTCATATAAACACTTTTTCCATGTCATGTGGTACAACTACAGTATGCTGTATATACATACAACTATTTGGTTGTACCACCTGACAATTCTTTTTTTCATTTAAACACTTTGAAATGTTATTTAACATCTGAAACTTGTTTAAACACATTGTTCATGACTCAAAAATATGCATCACATCAGTTTTGAAAAGATTTGTTAAAACACATTTTTTGAAGATTTAATTGTCAATGACCCATTTATATTGTGTCATATACAACTTAAATGATCAATTAAAAAATATTGGTACAGTAAAATGTACAAAAATGTTGGATTGTCGGATTTAACGCACCCTTACAGGTGGCGGAGAAATACAGATTTTCTTCATTCAATTCTAACAGCGCTTATTGTGAGCAGAGCCATAGACATAAAATACTTTAGATAGTGTTTTGTTATATTAAGGGGAGGCTCACGCTTCATTAAATGACAAATTAATAAGTAGCTGAATTCAGCCTTGTACTAGACAAACTGCTCTTACGAAATTTGAGCACTTTTTATCAGCCCAATGCACACAGCCGAACTGCGGCATAGTAAAATAGCAGCGACGCAAAGGAAATAGGTTATAGTAGGCTATACTGTATATAAACTGGAAATATTAATGTGTACGCACGCAAAAAAATCCAATGCATATGAAATTGTTTCTTGTGAGCACGCAAAAAGTTGCTTGTGTGAAAGTCTGTATATTTTACATTTTTTGCAAAGGTCCCTTTAGAGGCTCTGTAAAAACGAGCTACCCTCTCTTGTTTGTAAAGAATAAGAATAGCTCACCAGTGGTGGAAGAGATGTTGACGTCTATGCTGATCTCTGGTATCCCTCCGTTCTTTAGTGAGGCCACACAGGTGTAAGTGCCAAAGTCAGTAAACTTGAGGTCGATGATGTCCAGGTTTGTGGTTCCTGGGGCAACGTCTGGGTCAGTCTGGGTAATGACCATCCGCTCTGAGCTACGCAGTGGACGGCCGTTTTTAAGCCAACTGAACATCAGCTCCTCGGGCGGCGTAGCCTCCACCTGACAGGATATCTTCACCTCTCTGCCGATCTGGATGTTGTCATCATTATGATAGGGGTCTGGTGTGATCCAGAACCGGCCCTTCTTCAGAGCTGTGTGGACAGAATGAAATGCAACCGATTTAATAACAACAATAATGTTAATGTGGATATTTCTTCAACTTTGGCCAATTTTCGCCCTTTAATTGCTAGAAAATACAATCAAGACACACTCTAACTAGTTTATTCCACAGGAATTTTTTTTTTCACTAAGTTATTTAGGACTGTCATGATTCCTCGATTCAATTTCATTTACATTTTTATTGTATTTTATTTTGTTTAACTGAACAGAGGTCCAAAATGGAAACATTAGCACGGTATACCAAATACATAAAAGTGAAGCAACTCTAGTTACAGATAAGTATTCCTGATACATAGAATAGAGGAGTTCCAGACAGATCACAGTGGTAACATCAGATGAGTATATTAAGAGTTACAAATATGTAATGAAGTATAAGACCCAGTATATATTTATCACATTCCAAAGTAATCTAATACAGGCTTCCATATTTTCCTAAATATTTCTGGCTTGTCGTTATTGATAAATCGTAACTTCTCAATATGAATAATGTTCACCAGCTCACTTTGCAGCACATCGAATGTTGGAACAATATCCAGTTTCCACCTCTGAAGAATCAGTCTTTTTGCAAGAATCATAAATAAAGAAATACCCTGTTTTTCAAATTTACTGAAATAAGGTACTGAAATCACCCCAAAAATGGCAATCATCGGATCTGGAGCTATCTCTTTTTTATACACTTTTGAAAGTAGGTCGAAAATATCAATCCAGTACTTGTGAAGGTTGCAACATGTCCATAGTGAATGTAGAAGTGTACCTTCTGCAACCTTGCATTTATTACATACCGGTGATACTTCAGGGAAAATCTTATGCAATTTAGTTTTACACATGTATACTCTATGTAAAGATTTGAATTGGATTAAGTTGTGTCTAGTATTAATCGAGCAATCATGTATGTTTTGTAGGCATTCCTCCCATTTTGCATCCTCAATGGCGTAACCTAAATCCTCCTCCCATGCTTTCCTAATTGTAGTTGTGTCGCTATCCAGCAGATCAATTAATATATTATAGAAATATGACACCGCTTTGGAGTTTCCGGCTTTAAATCTGTTTATTTTCTCTAATTTGCCGTCCTTTTTAAATTGTTCAAAGTCGGGGAAATACTTTCTGACATAGTCTTTAATTTGCAGATATCTAAAAAAGTGAGAATTTGGTAGCTCATACTTTGATTGGAGCTCTTTAAATGACAGAAATTGCTCATTCATATAAAGTGAGCCAATGCAGCCTATTCCTTTCCGTTTCCAGAGTGAAAAAACCATATCATTAAGAGCGGGAATGAAGGAGTGATTCTTGCATATAGGGCTATCAGTGCTCAATTTTTGATCGCAATTTTACCTGTGCAAATTAACCAGCAAAATACCGGAAGTGGGGCATTCCACAGATTTGAATCCATGAAGTGCATTATTAGACCTTTATCACTGCACAATATATTAAAATCATACAAAAATCATAGTATAGTGCTACTGAAATCACAAAGGATGCGATTCAATGAATTAAATATATTGTGTATTTAACAGTGAAGGGCTGGGTTTCCCGAAACCTCCTTAACGCTACGTCGTTCTTAAGTTACACCTTAAGCTGTACCTTATCGTTAATACGTATTTCCCAAAACGTTCTTAGTTAAGTATATCTTCTGTAAGTCATACGTTCGGAAGGTTGGTCTGGACCACGCTTAGCTTTACCTTATCACTGTTGCAGCTGTTGCAAAAATCCCTGGCCAAATTAGTACCTACTGTTTTTTGACAAACAGGTCATGTGGTTATTTAATTGCCGTCTGAATCCACATCTCTGAGTTTACGAGAAGAGATTCAAAACCCACTGTTTAAATCCTTTTTGATCACTGCCGAGCATCGTACGTAAGATGTACACTTTTATTAATGAAATGAAAAGTATTTACAAGAACAATATTTCATCGCAGCTCCACCTCAGTGAACAAAAATGGGAAAGAGGTGATCTTCAAATCCAAAATTTGAAATGGTTATTATGGCAGCAATATATGACACAATTTAAAAATATGTAGGCTAGGCTATTATTGTTACGTCAACGGGTTGATGAAGAAGACGAAGGTAGGCAGAGATACAAAAATAGCAAAGGTTTTATTCCAACAAGTAAATATCCGAACATACGGAACAGTGTGTATGAACACAAACAATAACCGGCAAAGACATGGGTGAGAAGGGGAACTAAATACAGAGAAGATAATGACAAGACAACAGGTGAAGGAGATGATGCGTGAACACAGGTACTGATGATGATGACGATATGCAGGTGAAGGTGATGATGACGGAGGATTCTGGGAAGTGTAGTGCTGAGAAGACAGACGAAGACAGACGGTGAATGTGACAATTATAGGCTATTATAGTTTGGGTTATTTTTTATAATATCCCATAAGTCCTAATAAATGGAATTTCAGCTATTTCTAAAGTGCTTTTTTATAAAGAACACCGCTTTCTCACATTAACAGCCCCTGCACGAGAGAATAATTGATTCTCGAGCCATCGATATCAACCAATTCAGCACCATCACCACGGACAGCACCGGGTAACGTCGCACGTAAGAAGGTATATCTTAAGCAACTTCCTAAGGTATGGTTCGGGGAACACACCTAGAAATGGTATACCTTCAGTTAAGTTATACCTTAAGAGTCTTCGTAGCGCGCTAAGAGACAACGTTATCGGGAAACCCAGCCCTGTTCAATAAAACCATAATTGCTTCTAAAACTTTATTTGAATTATTATTGCCTCATTTTTATATAATATATATATATATATATATATTTGAAGTCATTTTTGAGGCTATTATTCACTTAGGTCTTTTTTATAACCAAAAAAAAAAAAAAAAAAAAAATCTGATTACTAGATTAATCGTCTAAATAATCGACCGATTAATCGATTGCCAAAATTTCCGTTAGTAACAGACCAAAAGTCATTTATCATTAAAATGTCCACCACAGTATAATTTCCATCATATTTCCAGAAATATATTTTGTTTTTTCGAGTTCATTGGTGGAAATGACATTGATGCAAATGACATTTGGAACATTTTGGACTCTTTTGCCTTGCTAAGGATAATTTAATTACTAACATTTTACATAAGCTAAACACAAACAATATTTTCACACTTTTGGCATAATTTACACAATGACAGCTTGATTGTAACTAAACTTTTATTATTATTTTAATTTATTATTATTATATTTCTAATTAAAATATATTTAAAACACCAAATACGTTTTAGTATTATGTAAAATAATACAATTTTAATATTATTGTGACATTATTATTGATATTTGTATCGCTTTAATCATATTTACCTCAATTTTCTTCACACTTTAAATGTCTCATATTTCATCTCAAGCATGCTCTGCATTGCCATTGTCATCTATAATAAGAATGAAGAATATGAATTTTTCTTAAAATAAAAGAAGCAAAAATCAATGAGTATAGTAAAATATTTAGTTTTTTTAATCATTTAAACATTTTTATATTAAATATTTAGTTCATATAGTTCTTATATGATAATATGATGATATTCTTTTATTTATTTTAATTCTTGGTATGTAAAAGTACCTGGGGTTGAAGAAACACCCATTAATAAAGGCACTTTCCTTTTTATAAAATATAGGTTTGCTCAAGAAGCAGTAACACACTGCACATTTTCTTATCATAAAGTCTCTTAATCTCTTCATACAAGATTTGTACTGCATGGTTAATGATGCATTAAATGCAGTGCGTCAGTTTACATAGCTAAAAGGTCTTTCCTTAATGTAATTTCAAAACAGTTTAATATACTTTTCCACAATTCATCCACACCACTGCTTTTGAAGTCATTATCACTGTGACAAGCCAGTGACATAAACATGACAAAACACAAAATGTTAATAAAATACCCATAAGCTATTTTTAAGGAATGGAGGTGAGAGACTACCATCTTAGCCAGTGAATACGGCACAAATAAAGCTGGATCTTAAAATACATCATCCCACTATCACCCCGAATAAGGTGAGAAATAAACAGAGGGCCCCTTAGTACACACACACACAAAAACGTGAAATTATAAGGGATCGTCAAGGAGTCGCGCACTTTCTCTGTTCGGAGGAGAACAGACGTTTCCTTCCACAGAACCTCAGTCCTTTGACACTGACATTGAGAAGAACTCTGACTCAACCACACTGACATCTACAGAGTTGGAAATGATGTAAGAACGGCGTGACATGACACACACTTTCCACACTACTCCACACATGCTAATGACTTAATCTTTGCAAGGCTGGATTGAGAGATCTTGCACACTGTGAACTCACATTCAGAAATAACTCCAACTCAAAGCCACACCAGACTGAACAGCAGCTATTTTAGGATCTTTATGAGTTAAAACCACACAGTAAATAAGCCGAAACCGCATCCCGCCATTCTCAAGAAAAATGATCTTTTGTAAAGTCGCAAAGTCAACATGAAATCAAATATATATATATATTTAGGCCTATATATAACATTTTGAAATAGTCTCTTATGCTCACCAAGGAAGGCTGCATTTATTTGATCAAAAACTCACCGACCCAAACTTATATATCAATAAACCTCTCTTCATCTGTCACAGAGACCAATGTTCACAATTTGATCAGTTCCCGATGGATAAAATCAAGTCCTGCCCTAAATATTTTCTTGTTCTTTTGGGAAATGTCACATTACACAAGTAAATGGGTTGTGAATGCAGTTTTTCTAAAGTCACGTTGACTTCAACAAAACACAACTGCATATTTATGAGATTTTGGAGGTTTCTTTTTTGTTTTACTTTTCATTAGCGCTCACTGCTCTCTTTTCAACAGGAGTAAAGGGGTCAGAGACACCCAAGCAAATGTCTCCCAATGGGATCCCAAGTCTCAAGCTAGCCATGAGCCAAAGCAAAACACCACAAACTCATTTCCCAGTCATTTTTGAGAATGCTGTGCATCTGGCCCTAATTATTAATCAGTGACTGAATTATTTAAAAACAGCTTTTAGGAAATCTTATTAACCAATTGCATTAATTCTGCACGTTTTACAATCTGTTACAATCTGGACTGCTAAGAGAGGATGTTTCAAGGTGGACTAAGGCAGAGACTCTGAATATTATGAGATAGATGACAAAGAAGAGCTGTAACTTTGCAGGGTTGCTTTATGCGAGGTTCGGCTCGGCTGGCCTTTCCTTACTGGTCAATTTGCGACTTAATCAATAGCTGAATATTGTGGTGAGATAGCTGTGCGCTGTTTGGTGAGCCCATAAAACGTGCAGGGTGTTAATGCTTTCGAGTCCAGTTCTGTCATTATCAAAAAGCACTGCAGGTAAGCAATTACCAAGAGACAAGCTGCTTAATCTTTCCAGGACATTTAAAGTCAGGTTGCAACACGTTGAGCGTTTGACGATGATTTCTTACAGTAATCCGCTGTAATAACATCTCTTGAAATTTCAAAAACGCTTAAAATGGAAATCCAACTTTTTGCTTCAACTTTTAATGAGCTTTCCAACAGAAGAATATATCAAGGAGCTCCTAAGAGACAACATAATGGTTTCTCTCCACCATTTGCACCTGTGTTTTGTAAATGTTTTATGAAACGTCTGGGAAAGAATTAAGACATCACCTCGAATTACTGCTAAGCTTTTTTTGCATTCCAAAAAACACAATAATGATGTTCAAATACGATTCCTTTCTGGCATCAAACATATGCAGAAGATATTGATGGATGCATTTCAAATGATTTTGTTCTAGATGAGTCTTTTCTTTGTGATATTATAATGAGCTAGTTATTTCCTCAGCTCAGCACCCACCACAGATCATTGTCAACACACTTGTTGCATTATATGAAAATCAATAATCCTTTTGACTAGCCCTGCATAGTCGTGCAATCAGAGTGAATACAGTGAATGGTTGAGAAAAGTCTTTTACTGATGAATATGTGGTGCCACACACAAGCACTTTTCTTTACTTATATCATCTTATGCAACCATGGGAATTTAAAACAGATCTTTAAAGTGTTTTTCTTCATGGCCACATTTGCACTAGTCAATTGCACCTTTTTAGACAGCAAAACTGGAGTTTCAGACTTACTCTGCAATGCTGAATATTGCAGGAAGGGTTTGTCATTTGTAAATGGAACATTGTTATTTGGCACATAATAATCAGTGAATTTAAATTAATGTCTTTCATAATCAAAAATAAACCGATTATCATTGCACCTGCAAAAAACTCAGAAACATGGATGGCTATGCCAGAATGTTCTATAAAAATATATTCATATTGTACTGTATAATAAGTATTACTCTCTCTCTCTCTCTCTCTCTCTCTCTCTCTCTCTCTCTCTCTATATATATATATATATATATAGGCTATAGTAACAAAAAAAAAACATTTTTTTAATTAAATTTTTTTTTTAATATATATATATATATATATATATATATATATATATATATATATTTTACAATTTACATTATATATATATTTTTTATATTTTTAATATATTATATTATATTATAAAAAATAAATATTTGGCTGTGTACACTTTTAACTGCAGACATGCACTTCTTGATAAAAAAAATCAGGAAAAATTATTTATTCATCAAAAGAGAATGAGGATCAGAACAAATGTATGTAGAATGCACCTGTTTAAAGGACATTTTGCATGAAAATCTTTTCTGTGCAAGCAAATAGTGTATAAAAAGTATACAAAAATATAGAAATAATAGTGAATGATAACCACCGTCTCACATTCCCTTATACAACAGGCAGTAGTACAATCAACATAAACCCCACCAACAAGATGTGAGCGCTCACATTAGAGGAGAAGAAATGGTTGAATACAAATCTGTTATTAGCTGTAGTAAATCACCACTGCAGCAGTCTGCTAATAGTCACCACCTCATCAAAAGCAACTGAATTCTCTATTATCCATTTTATTTAGCGGAAAAATAAGTCAAGTAGTGCAATGTACGAGGGGATCATCGTGAGCCCAGCTAATTTGAAAACAGCTTTACAGGCAAAAGCTGCATTCAGTCATTACATCCAGTGGAATCTCATCAATGTGCCCTCACATTCACAATACTGACACATTGCATTGCTAGAGACAACGCAAAAGTTCGCACAGCAATTCTGCTGAGAAAACAGTTGATGTGAATGACCATCAAAGTGATTCAGAACACAATTTCCATATCAGAAATATGACCAATTTCTGCAGCCAGGGAAAAGGGGATGGGAGGACCGATCTTTGCATGCCTGTTTTGATTGCTTGGTGGAAAGTGGCCCAAACAGGAGATGATATCTTCTCTGTAAATAAATAAAAAGATGAGTTTCTATGGCAGTGTGCAGGCTCAGCAATACCCTCCCTTCCATCCCCTTAGCTAATAAATATCTTATAAAGAACGTTGGGTTATTTTGCAGTTATCTGCAGAGCAGACCCTGCAACGTCTGGCATAATCTGCTGAAGAGTACTGACAAGGCTCAGTATTTGAGTGATAACTAGGATGGGTGGGGAGTGTTTTATTGATGATGCTGCCAGCGGGTGGTGGAACAGAGCTGTCAGAAAAGGCCTTACTCAGGGATGGCTATCTGGTCACTCCCACCTGGGTGCCACTGAATGACGGCCCATTACACCTCTCATCAGACCAATCTGCCCCCAAGTAATCCCTGCACTGTGTTTGCTAGGAGCCGAGCAAGATTACAGAAGACTTTGCGTTCTTTCTTTTTTTTGTGTTGAACTAAAAATGAAAATTCTGTCATCATTTACTCACCCTCATGTCGGTCCAAAACCATTTTTATTCTTACATGCAATTACAATTCAGCTTCAAAAGCATCATGTATAGAGACAGGAATTGTAAGGCATTTAACGATTCCAATTCCTTTTAAAAATGTTCTTGAATTTGAGGAAGATTCACACACACACACACACACGCACGCACGCACGCACGCACACACACACACACACACACACACACACACACACACACACACACACACACACACACACACACACACACACACACACACACACACACACACACACACACACACACACACACACACACACACACACACACACACTTAATTTGCTCAGGAAACAGTATTTGCATCATTTTGATTTTAATTAAATAATCATATTTTATTGAAATTCCAAAGAATCCACATAAATCTGTTAATTGTAAAAACAACTAAGTTTATTCAATTCATTTGGCTAGCAGTGGAACAAACAATTCGTTAACATGTACTAGATTGGCTTAGTTTAATTTATGTTAAATCTGTGTAAATGGATGGACATTTTATATCCAATTAAATCTTAAATATTATGACAAAATAATGGAGGGTATTTGCTTAATCCAATATACTGCTCTATATCTTCTCCTCACAAAACAAAGTAAAATAGAGCCACCTCTATTCTACCTTCATCCATCCTCAAGAGTTCAGCTTCCTCCCCAATAAAGTGATTGGAGAAACAGTTCACCTCATACACCACCCCATCTGGCTACACATGCTCTTTTTCCCATTGCAGGAGAAAAGGTCATATTTCAAATGGCCAGTACAGCTGCTATCATAGAGCTTTGTACAAGCAGCCAGCAGAGTGTGTTGGGATTACCCAACTTCCAAACCCTCCCATGTAATATCGTTTTCTCTCCAATCCCTTGCTTATTTTGCCCAACAAATGAGATTCCGCCATCTGTGCAGCAAAGAAGCTGCGCAGCTCAAGCTTGTAACGTCCCCTCTGACGATCTTATATTATAAAACCTTCCTCAATCTATGGAGCTAAAGAATGGGCCTATCATTGCTATTTTCTGCCCAATAATGTTGTTTCCATCCATAAGAAAAAGCATTTAAAACCTAAATGGCCAACACGTCTAGGACAAAAAAGAAGCATTGGCCACAAGTGAGCCATAAAGACGTGGCAATGATATTACAACATTCATGGTTTCATGTGATGTAGTGGAAAATGAGTAGCTCTCCACTGAAGGTGGTTAATACATGAAGAAAAACACAAAAGTAAGGTGAACGGAATTGTGGGAAGTTCATTTTGTTGTTGTGAGAGTCAATTAATACATTGAAAATACTTTTAAAGTGTTATAAAAGCTCTGGATCATTAGGTATGCAAACTGTTTCTGCAACATTGATTATAGGAAAGCAACCAGGACCAGAAACTGAGCCACCAGAGGAACAGTATGTCTAATGAAAAAACATAATGGGATAATAGGATCAAAATCTAATGAAAACGAATGTTAAAATAATAGCATTTTAATATTACATTGAATGAATAATGCAAAAAGTGTCTCAGAGGGTTATGTATGGCAATAAATAACTGGCTTCTAATGTGGAATTTATTTATGGGATAATGTACAGTCAGCTGGTCATTAACGCAAAATAAAAGACCTACTTCGACCTGGTGCCCTGATCACCAAGTCTGGGTTTTTAAGCAATATCACACGAGCAGCACAATTGCAATTGCTATATTACTTTTATACAATTATTTTATAAACAATAAGTTAATCTGAGTCATATTTTAGACTATTTTGCTATTTACTGCTATTTGCTTCAACAACACAGTGGCAGAATCGTTGCATACCTCTAATCATGTTTTTCGTTCTTGAGTGACAGTACATTATCTTGCTTATTCCAAATAAATAGAAAAAATAAATGGAGAATGATTATTGAACTGAGTTGAATCATTTTATTACCGTATTTGAGTCAAAAGAGTGCTAAGTAAAACATTAAAATCGATATCACAGCAATTACCCTCTACTAAACCACACTCATCTGACCAAGGACATTTAAAAAGGTTTCTGGATATCAGATCAGAAGAAAAAAAAATCCTCAAAAAAACGATACTCAGAATGATACTGATACTAGTCAGTAATGATACTAACCACAAACTAAACTGTTCTTTGTTGTGAGGAGAGCTTGGAGAATTACACATGGCAGATTTCTTTCTTTGGTATGATCCTCTTCCCCTTTGCTGTCTACCTCACCAAGATGATCCTCCTCACTGGCAAGACATCTGACTCCCATCATACTCTCCAGCCTCACACACAAACCCAGCTCGCTGGAAATGCGTAATCTCACTGTGCTCCCCAGACCCGGTGAGTTGACAGACAGTAAGGGATTCACATTTAAACCTGGACCTCCAGATGTGTAAACAGCTTTTTGTGCACACAGGGGATCAGCCTTGAGAAGGAGTAACTGTGAAGTAAGCTATAAAAGCTGCTCCAAACCGGGGATAGTAAAGCTTCTTCAGAGAGAGTCCCACACACACATGCCTGAAAAAGCAACTCCTTTTCTCCATTTCACTCTGCTCTTTTGGCTAGATGTAATACGTCAAAGTCATGGATATTCATTACACTAGGTAATGACGCTGGCTGGAAGAGCACCTATTTATAAGACATTTCAAGCAAGGCTGAGTCTTGAAAGTTTCAACAAATACTTTTCTAATAACGCTTACCGTAAGCAGAAGCAAAATCTTCGTCCTTTCGCATCAGCTTCGAACCACAACTTGATTGTTTTTCGATGCATACTGTTAGTCATTATTCATAATTGTACTGCATTCATAAGATATTTATTACCCCCATGTATTGTCATTCTGCCTTCATGATAATCATTAAGTAATTCATTATGCACTGATAAATGGTAATGGGTATAGTGGAAAATGCTGACAGCAAACTTGAGAGGCTTGTAAAACTTATTGGTGGAGGCAATTTACACTGAGTGTAAAGGAAATTAGATGTTATTTACACCCTAGTGTAAATACTAACAAATACTAACTTTTTGCATCTTGTCAGTATCTTATATATACATAGCCTGGGTTTCCCCATGCTGCCTTGCACACAGCGCGATTTTATTCACGCTGCTAGACAGCCTGGATACCATGGACCAGATTTTCCCCTCAAAAAGGGAACCAATCACAGAACGGGGAGGGAGCAGCAAGACGATGACGACGTCTATGCGACACACCGAAGCAGTTTGTTTATATCTATGGATCCAACAGGGCATCAGACACGAAGTTACCTTTCGATGCAGCCTTATATAGTGTTCTGAGTAGTTTAGAACGCAAGTTTATTTCGTCTTCTTCCTCGTCGAATTTCTGTCGCTCTACATACGTCATCTGGTATAATTGAAACGATTGGCTATGAGCTACGTGCAGGCACATTTGATAGACATTCGTAGCGCCCAATAAACGGCTCTGGGCATTCGTAAACCACGCCTCAAATACGAGAAAATGAACATATGGTTCCCAGACCACGTCTCAATGAGAAGAGGTCTGACGTTAGCCAGGCTAATACAGTACATACACGTTCAGAAGTCTCTTATGCTCACCAAGACTGCATTTTTGAATCAAACATACAGTAAAAATAGTAATTTTGTGAAATGTTATTTGAATTTAAAATAACTGCTTTCTATTTTAAAATATTTTACATTTAATTTATTGAATTTTCATCATCATTACTCCAGTCCAGTGTCACATGATCCTTCAGAAATCATTCTAATAATGCTGATTTGGGGTAAAATTCCTTATTATTATCAGAGTTGAAAACAGCTGCTTAATATTTTTTGTGGAAAAAAATATTTTAATTCACTAATAATTCATTCTAACTACCAGGTTGTTCTACATAAGGGAGCAATTCAAATTCTAATTTTATACATATAAATTAAGGCATATAAAACATTTGGCTTCACAAATATCATGTTTCTAAGGGTCAGACATGGTTTGATTTGGTTCTAAATATTCAAATAGAAATTAGATCTGAATTTTAACTTTAACTTTAAAATATACTGATAATTCCTGATGAGAGCAGAGGGATCTGAAAATGCCGCAAGCCTAATGCAAACTCAGGTCATCCACGCAAACATACTAATACACAATCTCGGCACTCCAGGCCACTTCTCCAACATCAAAGTCACATATTTGATAGTTTTGTCTAGTTCTACTAGACTCTTGGGGTGCACTGTGTGGCCAGTGCTATATACACCTGCTGCAAATAAACAATTTCCAGAAACTATGACACATCAAGCACAAACAAACTAAACCAGCTCGGCCTCAAGGCCTCTCTTCTCACCTCTGACGACAATGTTGGTGGATTTCTTTGCAGGATTACCCACGTTGTTACTGGCTACACAGCTGTAAACACCAGCTTCATCCGTGCTGATGGCAGGTATAGTGAGGGTTCCACCGTTGAGAACGCTCTTCTTTGGAAGCTCTTCGCCATTCCGGACCCACGCCAGGGTCGGGTTGGGCTCGCCTCCAGAGATGATGCATACCAGAGTCACTGTCTGCCCAGGGTTGGCCACAATGGGGTCTTCCACAAGCAGCTTAATAGAGGGAGAGGCTAAAACAAAAACAGAACTGGTTAATCTTATCAGCTTCACATGGAAGACCTATTTTCTTACTTAAGGGAATACTCGCACTTGCATCACGTTTCACAACATGCTGACGTTTACATAAGCGAATGCACGTATGACAGCTGTCCGGAAGCGATGGTTTATAGTTTTAAAATGTTAACAGTATTTTACTCACATATGCACATTATTTCGCTTCAGAAGACATTTTATGGATTACGTTCATGTTCGTTTTGCATGGTTTTTGCAGCATACATTTTGGGGCACTTGCATTATATGGACTCACAGAGATGGACAGTGTTGCCAACTATTTTCAAAGGAAAGTAGCTAAAGCCTGCCCAAAAAGTCGCTAAATGTCGCTAGATGACGTCATGCGTCAATTAGCATATTCACTTGTGTTCTAACTGCCTAGTGCGTTTTCTCTCCTAATCCGTGCTCACATACTATATTTTAATATAATATGATATAATATAATATAATATAATATATTGTAATATAATATTAGTCGAATGTCCAATAAAGCTGTTCTCATTTCCTATATATTTTTTTGTCAGACAATAGAACGAGTATGATATAGTGAATGACAATTTTTTTTTATATGTGTAAAATTATCTGAATTGAGAGAGTTTGGTGAAACTAAATTCTTAAAATATAAGTCCATTCACGCCTGTCGGCAGCCGTGTGCTCAACAGAATGTGCTACTGCTCCTCTCAGCCATTCACTGAACAGGGTAGACACAGAGAGAGGTGTGATGGCAGGGAGAAAGCAAGACCTCGCACTCGCTGGCAACATTTGGAAAGTTACTGAGGTTTGTCCAAAAAGACACTAGATTTTTCGCTAGGAGATTTTTTTAAATAAAAAAAAAGTGGCTAAAGGGGTCTGGCAACACTGGAGATGGATTATTTTTCAAAAAAATATTTGTTTGTGTTCATCTAAAGAAAAAAAGTCTAATAATATATATCAGGAATGGCATGAGGGTGAGTAAATGATAAGAGAATATTCATTTTTGGGTGGAGTATCCTTTTAAATCCAGGGGCGTTGGAGCTTCAAAAAAAAATGAGGAAGAAGAAACATAAAACTTACTAGCTTGACTCATGAATATTAATTAAGTGACGTTATAAGATTTTAAAGGAATCAAAAACAGTTTATATGCTTGTTTAGAAGCAATACCAGGTGCACAGCCAACTTCAAGTGAGTAATTACAGCAAATACACAAAGTTCACGTACTGTCACCTCTTGATGACAATTATGGTGGTTTACCTAATTACGCTAATGGGTTTATACTTAAAAAAAGTGGTATTTACAATTATCACCCAAAGAGATTGGTTTACTTGGGCCCATAATGCACCAGGTGACCACATCCAATCTATATAATCAAGGCCTTGTCCCAAAAGCACACTGGCAAGCTGTGATGTAAGGGCTTTCAAGTTGGCAAAGCTATCAGTCAATCCCCGGGATTGTGCCATGATCATCATCATCAGGCAATGTGTTGCCAGAAATGCGCTGAGAGATGGAAAAGAAGTGAGAAAGAAGGATAGTGCAAGAAAATGAGCAGGGTGGTGGGGTGGGAGAGGAAGATAGAGAAACAGAGATGGCCGGA
This sequence comes from Squalius cephalus, assembly GCF_949319135.1. Classification (NCBI taxonomy): domain Eukaryota; kingdom Metazoa; phylum Chordata; class Actinopteri; order Cypriniformes; family Leuciscidae; genus Squalius; species Squalius cephalus. The sequence continues at coordinate 23,104,529 of NC_137141.1, read as the reverse complement.
GGAAAAGGTCCTTCGACTTTAATGGATTCCGTAAAGGTTAGGTCTTCGCCGCAGTAGCATGTGAAGCCCACCGAGACAGATAAGGAGCACAGGAACCCGCAGGGCCATTTCCTTAAGAATATAGTTTTGCCATAGACTGAATTAACTGCAAGGCCAGTGGTGAAAACATTAGCCTAGGGCGGGTTCTTCAGCCATCAACTGACGAAGGAGGAGAAAAGTAGCAGCAGACCTCTAAATGTAACAGGCGTAACATACTCAATAACACATGCAGCACTCACAGCTCGCTGATTATCAGACCACACAGCACTTGTGGTGACAAGAGCCTTAGGGCACTTCCTTTGGAGAGTTGCTTATGTGGTGCTGCTCGCATGTACTTTCTTACTCGTTGGACGGCTCAAATATAGCAGAAGGAGACTAAAATAACAGACAATGCTGTGCACAAGGAGGAGGTATCTTTGGCATCTCTCACCGGTTTTGTTGGTGAGCCGGAATAGCACACTCTTGTCGGGGATGCCACAGACATTGCGGACAGAGGCAGTGCATGTGTAGTTAGCGTAGTCCTGAGGACGCAGGTTCTTTAACTTCAGGATCTTGGTCTCACCCTGCAAGCCAAGAAGATGATCTTGTATAAATCAGGATCTCAACGGGTTTTGCTTCAGGACACAGATTTTACATTAGACATCAAGAGGTGATTCAACAAAGTACCAAAAAGTTGAATATTTAAATATTATACTAATATGAATAATTGGTGTTGTTTTTCTTTTGATAGCTAATATTTTTTATTCAGGATTTACATATATTTTAGCTCTATGGAGTATTTTTGCTTATATTTTGTTATGTTCAAGTCAGCATTAGAGTGATTGGTGCTCTCTTTGGTGAAGTTGCTTCCATTTCAGTGAGTATATACAACTTGTTTTGATGTATACAACTCTACACAACTCTATACAACCTTTTTAGTTTGCGTAAAACAATGCTAAATACAAATAATTAAATGCAACTAACCATATAATGGTGCTAATAAATAAACTGACCTTTTAGAAGGGAGGAGGAGATTTGTTGTTGATCACATAAAAAAAAATCATCTGTCATTTTGGTAGAAGCAGCCAAATAAGTTAACATGAACAAAACAGGGTTTTCATCACTTAATGTCCAATGTAAAATCTGTGTTCAGAAGCAAAACCAGTTTATTATGGCAACTGTGCACTTACAGCGGTTCATAAATAATGGCACTGTTTGATACCAAAACCTTCTGAAGATTCTTGGCTTTTGATCTGCTTTCTAACCTGAGATATTGACAGAAAACTGCAGTGCATCAGCTTCATAGTCATAGTTCTGAAGGGGTTGAAAGATAAAGAAGGCTCTATTGAAAATAACATGTAGTATCTCCTCTAAGTGCACAGACTAATGTTGCATGAATGATTCTCTGTGGGGAATAAGAAGAGCGAAACAGGTCCAGAAATACCCTGCATCTTATGACTAATTACCAAGACAGATCCACTCTGGGCCAATCACTGTGCCATATCGGATATGGCAAAGCTGTGTTTTGAAAGCACTTTTTTTTAACTGTCATTTCTGATGTGCATCCTTCTGGACCAGATAACACTCACAATGTCAAACTGATGCTCTCTCTTTGTCTCTCTTGATAGCTGCGACAACTTTGATGCAAGAGCAATGAAATTCATCACATGTTTTCAACCTTTCATAAAGTTATCTTATATTAAAGTGATCTAGTATTAAATGTCACCATTGATGCACACTATATAATCTATTTTTTATATTACAAACAAATAAATATGATTCCATTTAACTGAAGTGCAGTGCGAATATCATATATTTTGCATCGACCAAGTGGTTGGGAGGGAGCATGAAGAATCATTTTCACACATGAATTGGCACCTCTGAGTCCATTGGGATGTGCTGGAGTAGACTTTACAGAAAGCTTGACTCTTGCATGGACAATACAAGATTTTGACCAAAAATGGATGCACCTCTTGATTGACACCACAAGATTTATTTCCATCAATTTATCCCAATGTCTTACCTGTGTGAAGAAAGGCTCATAGATCTCCACACCCTTGTCCGAACCTTGGGACAGGAACTCCCTCCCTCGTCTCCAGCTGTACCGCACCGGAGGGTTTGAATTGGCAGCACACCGCAGGAACACTGTCCTCTCATAGTAGAACTGCTCCTTTGCCTCGCCTATACTCTGATGGACCGTCACGATGGGGTCATCTAAATCTGAAATGTAAACAGATGGGTTGGTCACGCTCATGCTGATCTAGCATTGCTCAAATCACCCTGAAAACCGCCAGGAGACTTCTGTAGAGATAGTGGAATACAGAAATAGCCATCTAGAACTCTAGCTAGGTATATTTCTGAAAAAGGCTTCAGTATGCAGACATGTAGGACAGAAGTATGGAAATGACAGAATGTAAATAAACAGAAAACTAGGTTACAGGTAAACAAAAACATCCATTTTAGCTTTATTTACACCCTACATTTTACATTAATATTCATGTCCCAATTCTAAAAAGGAAGCTCAATTCAAATGCATATGTCACAGTGGAACAGTTGTGTGCCACTACTAGCATTAAGTTGTTGCTAAATATACCTCAATAATGTAGAATAATTCAAACATTACACAGTGATATATGTGATTTTTCCCTGTTTCTTTCTTTGCTTCGAGATTGAAGGCACAATTTGCTGAATTGCTTAATGAGCCAAAAACGACCTAAATTAAGAAAGAAGCCCATAAAAGAATTGAAATTTACTGGAGCGCAAATCATACAGTAGCCTATTATGGTCCAATATAGACATAAATTGCTTTGCACATTTTTAATACTTAACTCATTAAACACCAGTTAAAATGATTGAGATCCAATGCAGTCAGGTAACACTTTACAATAAAGGTCAAGGAATATATGTTAACATTAGTTAATGCAATACCTAACATATAACAATGAACAGTACATTATCAACCAACATTAATAATGTGTGTTAAATTCTACATATAATAATACATTAACATTTCAAGTTATATAAATTAACAATACTTAATGTATACATTTAAATGATAAACATATTATTAATAAATTAATATCAATCTGCATTAATAAATGCTGTACAATTGTTGTTTATTGTTTGTTTATGCATTAACAATTGATACCAAATTGAATCAAAGTAAAGTGTTACCTGAAATCTCTGTATGGGTATATAAAGATCCAAACACTATTCACCTCTCCACAAACCATTCAAGCATTAACAACAAACATAATGTCTAAAATGATGGACCACTTCGGGGGCCTTTATTTTGGCATCTGAATTGTGAGTATTTTTACAACTGTAATTTTTTTCAAGAGCCACAATAATTACAGTGCTTGAGTGAGGAGCCATGTGCTTTTAGACTGCCCTCAAAGCAATGCAATTTTAGAGAACTCTCAGCAATCAGTAAGCTGTGCCTTTCAACATCTTTCTTTCTCCTGCTTTAAAACATTAATCAACCTGTCCGATAACAATTTGACAGACAGCATTGGTACGACTCATTTCCTGCGTGTCAGGTTATATTTTTAATACTGAACCACAAATTAATTCATTGAACGTCAATGGGGTCCAGGAAAACAAACAAACAAAAAAAAAAAAACACTATTATATGGACAAAAGCATATTTTAAGTTTCACAAAACAAAAAATGACATACAGGTTTGGAATAAAATGAGGGTGAGTAAATGATCACAGAGTTGTCATTTGTGGGTGAACTATCTCTGTCATTTGAGGAAAAAAAATGGATCACTGGATTCAAGGTTTCAGTAGACCACTCTGGAACAAATATAAACTTGAATGTAATCAATATCGCTATTGCCTATCTTGACCGCTTTAAACTAATGACTAGTGAGTGCTGCCACGCTTAGAGACAACACGGGCACTCCAAATCGAAGTACTCAGTTGTTTATCGGCAGTGTGTTGGCTGTTCTTTATCAATGACATGTATCTAGGCTTTGATCACTGCATCAGGAGTAGCATGTCTCTGATCGATAAAAGCAAGTGCCCACCAGCGAATAGTCCACCATGAAGCTGGAATAAAAATGACAAGCTGAGGCCTGTTCTCTAATTCAAGGGTAATGACTTGCTCCTCATTGTCTCCCCACGGCAATGCTGCCTGTCATCGTCCATCGCTCCTTCTATTCATCTCTCTGTGCTACCGTAAATCACTTTACAACATCTATGGCTCCTCCGTGTCTGTAGGGAACAGAGGCAACACACAACTCCTTTTTTGACAGGTTGTGATAGCTTTTGATGGTTCCGATAGCAGAGGAGTAAACCTTTGAAACTTGGAAAAATTCAGGAGCTAGCTTACTGACAATGATGTCTCTTTGAAGAATAATCCTCATTTTCATTTCACTCATTCATTAAAACTCTCATTTTATGCATTTCGTCACATATTCAAAGCCATGCATTTGATTTCAACAAAGTCTACGGTTGCCAAAACTTCAATGAGAAGTGCCTTTAAGTCGATAATGAGGCCATGTTGCATCTCTAAGAAAATAAAAGTGTTCACAGACTCAGAATGATGACGTGTATGAGTGCAAAACTCTTTGAAAGAGACATAGATGAGATATGCTCTTATGATGAGTCACATAAAAAAACTCCCTGTCTGGCTTTTGATGGCTAAGAAATGTGCTAGACACGAAATACAAGAAATAACACATGCTCCATTAGAGCCCTGATAATGTAAGTTCGACCATATCAGAAGTACTGTAATTCATTTCAAACATAAAGCCGTAATGAAACATCTGAAGAGGTAAAGGTTTCCATATATCATACGATACACATTAATATTGGCACCTGAACATATTTTTTGCTGTTTTCTAGTTTTGCATGCATGTTTTTCTTCAGTTGTTAATATAAAATATAAAATGTAGCTAGACTTAAAATGGTTCCTTATACTGTAACATACCACAATATATTATAAACAGTATATACTGTACTATCGCTTAAAAGTTTGGGGTCAGTAAGATTTTTTAAATGTTTTTGAATATATGCTCTTATGCAACAAAGGACACATGTATTTGTTTAGAAATACAGTTAAACAGTAATTTTATATAATATTATTACAATTTAAATGACTGAACAGTAGTGTATATTTATTAACTTTGGAACAGTAGTGTATCTTTATATAAATATATCATATAAATATTATATTATATATTATTTTACATACTATAATATATGTATTATACATATAATAGTATATTAATTATTATAATATTTCAAAAATATAAATATATCATATATAAAACAGTGGAAGATAAAAAGTGACAGCACCAAAAGTCAAAATATTAAAAATAAAATGTAAAAAAATCTGGTTAAATTTCACATATAAAGCAAAGCTATTGCAGATGACTAGCATAACTAACTACAGATAGTGATGGAAATAAACTTAGATTATAGCAATAAAGTAACATGTATTTATTAGTAGTACTGTATTGTTTCCTTAAGCACTTCCTTGTGTCACTGTCCAGTCATTATTTGTTATTGTGTCTGTATCATTAAATGAAACCATAAGTGGATAAGCTATTTAGCATTTACTTTTATTCAAAGTGACCTACTGTAAACTTATTTTAGGAACATTCATTGCTCAAGGGTACAAAGGTTGTGGCTAATGGCTAGCTCCTTAAGAGGCTGAGATTTAGTCACTATAACACCCTGTTTTGTTAGTGAATATTGTGCCAAAGAAAGCATGTAAAATATGCTTGGAATTTGTACAACCGTCTCACTTCGAGCTGCATAAAGCAACTAGTGAGAGACACATTAACGCTTAGAAAACGTTCTGGCCCATTATAAACAATGCTGGAAGGTCATTTGGCCATGATAAATTATTTAGATTACTGTGCCTAACGATTTTTTTTTTTTTTTTTCTTCAGAGAAATGGTTTTGAATAATGGGCACTCATAATAGCTAAACAAGCAAGGGATAAAAAAAAAAAAAAAAAACTTTTTTTTTCTGGTTTTTTTCATAATCATGAAAAAAGGAGACAGAAGTACAAATTTGAAAACAAGTGTTCTATTAACAATCTTAATGGTATATGATTAGAAATTAGAAGTCGACCGATAGTGGATTTTACCGATACCGATATTTAGGTTTGACCGTACATGCTGATAATCGATTATTCAACCGATATTATTTTTTAATGGATACTGGGATTAAAAACAAACAACAAACTCCAAGTAAAACAGTGCTGAACTGAAATGTGCTAAATGAAATAAATATATAAATATGAATATATTAAAATGAGAAGTTCTACAGAACGAACTCTACAGAAAATAATTTAAACATTAAAATGTTACAGGACAAATGTGTGTTTCTTTAGCTATAACCTAGAAACATAGCCTATGTAAATTTCATGGGTAACACTTTGCAAGTTCCATTTGTTAACAAGGATGTATTAGCTAGCTTTCATGAACTATATGCATTATGCAATATACGTTTTTACTGCATGTAATAATATTTGAGCAATACAATTGTACCTTGATCATTCATGTTAGTTCATAGTACATTAACTTAGGTAATAACAGATAAAACTCAATTTAAAATGTATTAGTAAATGTTAAAAATGAACAAACTAACAATACTTCTACAACATTTATTAACCTTAGTTAATGCTAAAATTGTAATCTTATTGTAAAGTGTTACCATTTCATATGAATCATGCTTAAAGATGGCCATATTTAAATATCTGCAAAGGCCAAAGCATTAAAATTACATAAATGTAGACCTATATTACATGTATAGTCTCTCACTTTATTTGCTTCTATTTTAGAACACTTGATGACTATCTAATCAAAATAACAATATGTATTGTAGTGATAAAAACAATAACTGAAATCGAATGCGTTTGTAATTTGTTCATGTTTCTGTCGGCTACATGATGTTGAGAAAGCAATCACGTCACTAGGTTTAAATATTAAACTTCGCCGGCTAATGAATGCATAAAAGTGACCAGCTGGATATAAGATAATGCAAATAGATGGTAACAATTGCGACATAAAACATTTGTGTCAGGTTTGCGTGTGTTTTTTTCACATTGTTTTAACCGCTTGAGGTAGCCACTACTAATGATCATCGTGCTGCGCGCAGCCTCACGCGTTAACTTAAACTATGGAGTTAATATTGTGCCATAATTAAACAAACAAATCCAGCATTTTGCAAACAAACTCGATCTGCTTTGCAAAGGAAAACTCGACTCGCAAACAAACAGAAAGCAATTTGCAAGTACAAAGGTCAATTTGAGCGAAAATGCATTGGAGTAACAAATATGTATTTTGTTTTACAAATATAAATAAATGAGCCTAGATAATATTTCACAAATAAATACAAACCATCCTAAAAATTACATGTAACCTTTGAACAAATACCAAATCTAGTGCATACAAATTCATATCTGTCTGTTATGATTGTGAGACACTTGGCTTTTTATGAGATCTCTCAGCTCGATTTTCTCACAAATGTGTCCAGGCAGATTTTCTCACAAATGCAGTTGAGCAACTTCCTCTTCTAAAACAGTAGATGGCGCTAAACTAGGGGATTAATTTAGCGCTAGTCTCCCGGGAGATTTGAAACTTGCCTTTGCCTACAGCTGAGGAAAATGACCGGTGAACAGCGCTAAATTAATCCCCTAGTTTAGCGCCATCTACTGTTTTAGAAGAGGAAGTTGCTCAACTGCATTTGTGAGAAAATCGAGCCGAGAGATCTCATAAAAAGCCAAGTGTAACAGACAGATATGCATTTGTATGCACTAGATTTGGAATTTGTTCAAAGGTTACATGCAATTTGTAGGATGGTTTGTATATTTATTTGTGAAATATTATCTAGGCTCATTTATTTATATTTGCAAAACAATGCATATGTGTTACTCCACTGCATTTTCGCTCAAATTGACCTTTGTACTTGCACACTGCTTTCTGTTTGTTTGCGAGTCGAGTTTTCCTTTGCAAAGCAGATCGAGTTTGTTTGCGAGTCGAGTTTTCCTTTGCAAAGCAGATCGAGTTTGTTTGCGAGTCGAGTTTTCCTTTGCAAAGCAGATCGAGTTTGTTTGCAAAATGCTGGATTTGTTTGTTTAATTATGGCACAATATTAACTCCATAGTAAACAACTCAGCCAGTGATAGTTTTTATTTGTCCTCTAGAGGCTGCTCTCGCTCTGTATAATGCCAGCAGTCACGCAACCCGGAAAAACTATCGGTGTGGATTTTTGCCGATAACGATAGTTCCACCAATCAACTATCGGTACCGATATATCGGCAAAACCAATGAATCGGTCGACCTCTATTAAAAATGCTCAATTAAAAATCCTTAATTGTAATATAAATAAATATATGATTTGATATAGCATATGTTTAAATGCTACAATCAGAAGGACAACACTTTTTCCTTTTCTATTAGTTTATAAAATTTGAGGTGACAATATACAGTCAACAGTGAACCCAGAGGTGCAGCAAACACTTTTGCTTATACAGTAAGTATCTTTCCAACTGCTTACATGTATGTGATTTGTAACTTAAGGATTTAAGTGAAGAGCTGAATCAAGGTATCCATCTGAAAATCTGAAGAGAGATGCAGACACAGTCAGCAAAGGCTAATACCAAGCTATGACTTGCAAGAGTGTGTGGTTTTCTGCCAACGGGCGGATGAGCTTGTTAACTCACAGTAAACATCCACTCGGATGGATTTGATGGCGGGAGTGCCGAGTCCGTTCTCAGCCTTACAGTAATAACGACCGCCCTGGTGCCTCTGGATGCGGGTTATGCGCAGTGTCTCGTTGAATACGCTGGAGTCCTGGAAGCGGTCAGTAGCACTGCCTGCTGTCTTCGTCCATCGTATCTGACGTGAAACAAAGAGAGAGAGAGAAACAAAAATAACATCAGCTTAAAAAGAGAATCATAAGCTAGAGGTTTAAACTAGTCAAAGTTCACATCTCCTTGTCTGTCTCTGATGAAGCACTTTGGTTCATATATATTTAAACATGGTAAATAATGATATAAAAAAAGGCAAAATTATTGTTGAGTTAAAAAGTTAACATTGAACAGTGTTCTTTTAGTATTTTTTTTATTCACATTCTATTATGGTATTTAATAATATTTTTATTTTTATTTCAATTTTAATTTTAATTTGATATATTTAACGTTATCTATTTAAATTTAACTTAAACTTAAACAATCCAGTTAGTTGTTTTATCTAACTAATTTACTATTTTCAACTAATTTAACTTATTTCCAATTTTCATTTAAGTTAAAGTTTTTCATCTTATATTTATATTTTATTTTATTACAGAGAATTTTATTCTAGATAAGTGCCTTTTTTGCAAGACTTTATTTTATTTTTTATTTAAATTTGGCCAATGGCATAAATTCTTCATAAAGTGTGTGCCTAAAAACTGCAGCACACAAATCGAGAAGGCTCTGTCTGCGTCCCTGCAGATTACACCTACTACAAGTTACGTCTCCCCCAAAGAAACAAGACTAAAACAATCTTTTGAAGTAAATTATTTTATATTTTATGATTGAAATGTTTGTAAGAGGAGCTTATATTGCTTTTAAATCTTATTAAGTATGAAATAACAGCTGGTAGTAAAACATAAAATAAATGATACTATCAAATTATAACAGACTCATGTTAATTATAGTTAAAAACCTACCCTCCACACCTAAACCTACCCCTTCCATAAGGATAAAAGTGACGAGAAAAGTGACTTTTTTTTTTTTTATTCAAGAAATATATGCAAATATATACAGTTATAACAGTTCAAAAACCACTTATATGTAAAGTCAGATATCTATCTAAAGTATTAATAAATAGTTATGAAGAGGACAAATAAAAGACAAGGGATAAAGAGAGAAAATGTTTTAAGTACCATACATTTTCTATAGGGAAACAATAGTAGCAAGAGATAGATAATCAGAAGAAGAAGAGGGAGGACAAAAACAATCAATATATGAGAGAAAGCTGGTTAAATCTGACCTTCAGTGCCATTACAAAGGAATTGTTCATATTGTTTTGGGAATCTATCAAAATTTTTTCATTGGTAGATAAACTAAAAATGTTTAAGCTGTGAGTCTATCAAAAAATGTGAGAGAGTATGCGAACCCATCGATTTCTGTTTATGGATGAAAAAATTGCCAAACAAAATAAAAAAAAGTTGAAAATATATTCTTTAGGTTTGTTGGAGTCAGTGTAATAACAAATAATATCTTTCAAATTAAAAGATTGTGCATATTTCAGCATTTTATTGAAATATTTTATTGAAATAAAGTATATGTTAGGCCAAAACTTCTGAACCAATTTGCAAGAATTGAATAAATGTCATTATCATAAATATATGATAAATTCATAAATAACAAAAATTAATAAATTCAGCTTCGTGACCACAAAACGTACAAGTACTAGGAATATCAACATATTTGGACACCGTTGAATTAACAGGGTATATCTTATGAAATATTTTAAAGTGAACTTCTTTGGTCTTGTTAGGAATAAAATAATTATGAGGCAATAACCATGCTCTTCTCCAGTTGATTTTGCGAATTAAGGCAGCCCAATGGGATCTACCACTAGGGCAAATTTGGTCTCTTTTCTGAATCATCTGGCGGATATAATGATAATACCGTCCAATAACAAAGCAGACTCCTTTGTATCTTTCTGGTTGTATAATATATGGCTCTTAACCAGTTGCACTAGACCTGTAGGCATAGCTTTAAGCATGGCATTATATTCTATAAAAGGAATATGGAAGTCATGGACAGTCATGAAGTGTTCATTAGACATGATGTTATCAGAATTGTCAAATAAAGAAAGGATATCAATTAAACCTATATTAAACCAATTGGAAAAAAAGAGAGATTTGTTCCTAACAGTTATATTCATATTATTCCACATAGGAGTTTTGTGTGGTGAGAAATTGTGAATGTAACACAATTTCCATGCAAGAAGACCCTGCTGATGAAAATTAGAAAGTTTAACCGGGAGTTTATTATACATATAATTACATTTTAAGATAAAAGGGAGGTCTCCGATGCTATTAAAGATATAAAAAGGAGTAAAAAAAAAAAAAAAAACATATAGAATTTGGAGTCATTAAACATCTTCTAATCTAATTTATTTTAAACACATTTATAGTGTTATGAAAATTTAGCACTTTCAGTCCCCCATCACTTCTACAGTTTGAAGCGAGGAAAGTGAAGTAGAAGAAGAGCAGTACTAGTGAGGACATCAGCGATTTCAGAGGGAGGGGCTCTGATAACATCCCGAATGGCATTGTAGGGGGCGTAACTTGAGGTAGGGGGCGTGGTTTGTAGTTCTGCGAGACACAGTCGGACATACTTGGGCAAATCAAGCGGAGCAGAATTCACGTCCCACTGCAGCATTCACTGGTAACAGCCAGGTAATGATAGTTTTTACCCTCTGCTTCGGCATTGTTTGTCACTGCTGTCAAATTAGACTACTATAAAATATCTACATAGAGACAGCATAACTAGGCAATAGCCCTACATTAAGCTTAACAACAAGCAAGTTTGGCGTTGGTGTAAAAAAATCTGTTGTGCCGGGTCAAAAATGCCACCAAAATGAATAAAAATGCCACCAAAATTCAAGATATGAATTTTCCCCACATGAGATTTGATCTTTTTTGTTTTTATATTATGATATATTTAAGCAATATCACACGAACTGCATGTTTTTCTCGAATATCAGCACGATTGCAAATGTAAGATTCCACTTAATACAATAGTTTAATAAACAATAAGTTGATATTAATTTAAAATCATTGTTTTGTCCATTTTGACTGTTTCTTGCTCTATTTCATGAATGAAAATAGTTCAGAACAAAGCAGAAGAGTTGCTTCCCCCTGCAACATACAGAGTGGTGGTCTGTTCCATCATTTCACTGTGTAATGAGTTTAATGAAAAATAGCAACTAAATGACTTAAATGACTTTAGAACATTTCTAACTGTGATGCTACTGTTTATGTTTAAGTTTTGACTTGGAAATGAGCAAATACTCTGCCACAGATCTGATCTCCAGATCAATACATGGCATAAGCTGTATTTGGACGGTAATTATTTCTCAGCAGGATGTCTGTAAGACAAAACCTGTATGTCATGAATTTGTATGCCAATTAATTCACAGAGGACAAAGAAAGGAGTTCTGTCATCTGACTGCCTGTAAGTTTATTTGATGTGGTCTGTCTTGGTATATACGAAAGGTTATAAATCAAACTTTATTTATATAAGTGGCCCATCTCTAACATGATTTTCTCTAATACAAGTCCCCATTTTTCAAAATAGCCTTTTTTGCTTTCCATATCACACAGTGTCAAATAGTATGGCTGTGAAACATAGATATTTTTTTTTCTATCGATTCATTCTTGTAAACTCGTCAATTCAAAATTGATTTAAAATATAACACGAAGCTGAAGCGTGTCTGCAAACAGCAGGAAATTCAGCCCAGTACACCAAGATTTTTGATTCGGAAAGCAGTTAAATCACTGTCTACCAAAGGTAAATGTTGAAATTATATCATGTTCGCTAATGGAATACATTTACAGCCTGAATAGGACTACAGACTATCAAAAAAGGAAATATATTAAATACATAAATGCCAATTTTTAAAACAACGTGACCCTAGTCTATTATTGTCTTACTTAATTGCCTCATTAAAATGTAATATGGCAAACATTTTTCATGGTAAACAAACAAACAAATATTTTGTACATCTCAAATTGCAATTAGCTTACATTTTTGACATCAACACCCACACACAAATATAGTATAACCCAGATGAAAGCATGGAGAGATGAGGGAAAGAACGCAGCACATGGAGCTCACCCGGGCATAGAGGAGAGAGAGAGATAGAGAGAGAGATTCTGTAGCTCCCTCTGTGTACACTCTATCTGCCAACCAGCCAGACAAGTGGAGCAAATTGGCCATTCAGGCCTGGCTTGGCCTTACCGAGTCCTGAGTGAGACTTACTGTGTAGATGACCTACATTACAACAGAACCCCCCTTTATCATCCCTGCTGCTCAAGAACCTCAGAGGCGGGAGCAACTCAGCTTGAGTCCAGCAACAAAGATCAAAGCTCCGCCTTCCTCTTGCAAGTAGCAACTTCTCCTTCACCCCAACTATTAGCCCCGCTCTTACTAATTGAAAGCATTTTCAGCTCTGCAATTTTAAAAGACTATGCACTGCTACGCCTACACTCTTAAAAATGAAGGTTCCAAAAGGGGGGTTTCACAGTGATGCCATAGGAGAATCATTTTGGGTTCACCAAACAGCTCTTAAAAAACGTTTTAATTATCTATAGAACCTGTTTCATACATAAAGAAACTTTTTTTGCTGTGGAAAGGTTCTACAAAGACCCTTGGGTGCCAATAAAGAATCTTCATTTTTAAGAGCGTGGTCCTCGGTTTTCCTTTCACGAAGGTCTATGAAGAAAAAAAAAACAGCGGTTTGAAGCCCAACAGAGTCGTAACCTTTGGAAGTGGCAGAATGAAATCCATTTCATGCTTTGCTGAGGATGGAGGGTGGGCAGATTTGTTTACACACGTATTGGATGTTGGTCGGGAATAACGGCGTATTGGAACTCGTGGGGCTTAGATACGCCGGCTTTCTTTGTGAGCTCAGACAGGAAATAAGGCAGCTAAAGAAAAGTGCTTAGCCCTGTACGTCTGCATGTATTGAGGTGGGCTATAGCTGACAGCGCACAAATAGGAATTTCTACTTTCAGAGGGGACAAAGTGAAACTGAATAATTCTTCATGCATTATGTGGCAGCAATTCAGTACAACACGTAAGAAAAGATGACCCAGGCAAATCCTTAAGACTTATTGTACTTTAACTTCCTTCATTTAATGTATAAATTCGCAACTTTGGGAATGAATGAAATAAAAAAGTAGGACATAAATCAAAAACCTCTGTTTTATTATTTGTTTCAGTGTTAGTAGAGAGCATGACTCAAGCGATATGTTGGGGTAGAGAGTGAAAACAATTTGACAGCAGCCCACTGTCTTCACAACCAAAGTGTCTCCATAAATAGTCATACAACAGTGGAAATGACAGTCCTCCAGAACCCATGCCATGTAATAGAAAGGAAAATATTGTTTCAGAGTAAAGGAAGGAAAGGACATTTTCAAATTACAGTTATTGTAACTCAGGATTTCACTTTAAAGGTCTAGTTCACCTCTGAAATATCTGTCCTCAATAACTAATGTCCCTCCTAATGTCGTTCCAAACCTGTATGACTCTCTGTATTCTGTTGTTTTGTCCATACAAGGAAAGTCAATGGGGTCCAATATATTTGTTTTGGATTCATTTTATCCAATATATGAAAAAAAAAATGTTTTAACACAAAAAATATATACAGTCGTGCTCAGAATTAATCATACCCCTGGTAAATATGATCAAAAATGGCTGTAAAAATAAATCTGCATCGTTTATCCTTTTGATCTTTCATTCAAAAAATTGCCAATATCCTAACCTTTCATTGAAGTAAAAGAATTGAAAGTGGGGGGGAAATCACATTATAAAATAAATGTTTTTCTCCAAAACACGTTGGCCACAATTATTCATACCCTTTTATTAAATGCCTTTTTGCAATCTCCTTTTGCTAAGATAACTGCTCTGAGTCTTCTCCTATAATGCGGTCTTTGGTGTTTTATGCCCCCAACGGCGCCTTCCAGGCAGCGAGGGGATGGGTAGGTTTAAGGTTGAGGGTAGGGTTAGCTGCCTCTAAGGAGCCATTGGGGGCTTAAAACACCATCGAGCCTATAATGCCTGATGAGTTTACACCTGACAAGAGATCAGAGACCATTCCTCCATACAGAATCTCTCCAGATCCTTCAGATTCCCAGATCCATGTTGGTGCTTCTTCTCTTCAGTTCAGCCCACTCATCAGGTCAGGGAACTGGGACGGTCATGGCAGAAGCTTCATTTTGTGCTCCCTAACACATTTTTGTGTTGATTTTGATGTTTGTTTTGGATCGTTGTCCTGATGGAAGATCCAACCACGGCCCATTATAAGATTTCTAGCAGAAGGCGTCAGGTTTTGATTTTTTATCTGTTGATATTTGATAGAATCCACGATGCCATGTATCTGAATAAGAAGTCCAGGACCTCCAGCAGAAAAATATGCCCACAACATTAAAGATCCAATGGTATATTAAATTGTACACATGGGGTACTTTTTATCCTTGTGTGCACCAAACCCATCTAGCGTGTTTGCTGGCAAAAAGCTCTTTTTTTAGTTTCATCTGACCACAGAACCCTGTGCCGTTTGAAGTTCCAGTCGTGTCTGACAACTGAATATGCTGGAGTTTGTTTTTGGAGGAGCGAGGAGCATTTTTCTTGAAAACCTCCCAAACAACATGTGGGGATGTAGGGGTTGTTTGATTTTTTTTAAATAGGCTTTCTGACCCCAAGACTCAACTAATCTCTGCAATTCTCCATCTGTGCTTATTGAAGAGTCTTTGGCCACTCAAACTTTCATCCTCACCGTCCATTAGGACGATATAGACACACGTCCTCTTCCAGGCAGATTCGTAACATCTTTAGTTAATTAGAACTTCTTAATTATTGTACTGATGGTGGAAATGGGGATTTTCAATTCTTTAGCTATTTTCTTACAGCCACTCTCTATTTTGTGATGCTCAACAATCTTTTGCTGCACATCAGAACTATATTCTTTGGTTTTACTCATTGTGAGGGATGATTCAGGGAATTTGGCCTTTGTGTTTCCTCATAGTGAAACACGAAGTCATAGCTGGACAATTTCATGTTCCTAGTCACCCTGGTGTGCTAAAAAAAGGTAAATATTAATGGGATTATACTTCAGAGATATTTTATTCATAAAAGATTCTAGGGGTATGAATAATTGTGGCCAACGTGTTTTGGAGAAAAACATTTATTTCATAATGTGATTAATTCTGAGCACGACTGTATATTTTGAAGAATATTTTTAATTTTATCCATAAACTGAAATTCAATGGGGTCCAAGTTTTCAAGTGTAAACTTAATCCATGCAACTCCAATCTTCTGAAGTGATCCAGTTACTTTATGATGAAAACTTATATTTAAGTGGATATTCACTAGCAAATCAAATCAAAGATCAACAATATCGTGAGACATCAATAACAAAAAAAACTCATGTATGGAGCTCTTTCATGCTGCCTTTATGGAGCTTGAAACTGATGGACAATGACTTTAACATTCATCAAATATCTTATTTTTAGTTCCGCAAAAGAAAGAAAAACGGCATAAGGGTGAGTAAATGATGACAGAATTTTCATTTATGGGTGAACTATCCCTATAAAGGATTTGGTAATGTCATAAAATAGGTGTATATGTGACCCTGGATCACAAAACCAGTCATAAGTCGCACGTCACGAGTATATTTGAGGCAATAGCCAACAATACATTGTATGGGTCAAAATTATCGGGGGGTTTTTTATGCCAAAAATCATTAGGATGTTAAGTAAAGATCATGTTCCATGAAGATACTACCGTAAATATATAAAACATTTATTTTTGTAAGTGAATGCACCCTCAGCATTCCAGATTTTCAAATAGTTGTATATCGGCCAAATATTTATATCATAGCAAACCATGCATCAATGGAAAGCTTATTTATTCAGCTTTCAGATGATGTATAAATCTCAATGTAAAAAAATTGACCCATGTGACTGGTTTTGTGGTCCAGGGTCACATATAAAAAACAAAATAGTAACTATGAAAAATGAAGGTACTCTTTTTTTTATTTTTTTTATTTTTTAAGCACAAACATTTTTCGTTCATCCTCATAAATTTGTCAAGTCTGAGATTTCTTCCCCTGCCAGCATTAAGTGGATCAGTGCCACGGAGCGCCTGAGCCAGAACGCTGATGGGAGTTCTGTGACGACGGGCCCAGTGTCAAATGCAGACAGAATGCGCCCATAAAAAGAGCTATATATAGCCTCCAGCCCCCTCGGTCTATCATAAAGCAGCCCTGGGTGTATCTTTCTCTGGCCCACTCACTGTCTGTGGGATCTATGGGAACTGGTTCAGTAATGGAAGAGCTGAAACAAAGAGTTGATGAAACCTTAGACAGGAATGTTTTGAGGGTTTACATTAATTACCGATCAATATGCTTTGCTGCATGGTAAGAAATACATCTAAGATGACCCTGTTGCTAATTTTGAAGAGAAAAATTCTGGAATAGAGCCATAAATAAAACTGTGGTAATTAGGACACAAAGCGAGTGTGTCTGGTCACAATTCGCAGTGCTAGACGACGGACAAGACCAGTATAAATATATTTTTTGTCATATATCTAGTTGTGTGTCATTTTGACTCATATTTGGTCAATTCACTGGTTGGTCCTGCTTCAAAGTTGAAATAAAATATAAAATAAAAAACTAAATACAATAATATAAAATAAAACAAAACAAAAAAGTACTGTCCATTATTTGTATTGCGAAATATCCATGTAACAATACACAAATGCAGCTTTAAATTTAAACAAGTTGACAAGACATGATATCTTGTGAAACGTCTTGGGAAACAATCAAATTTAAAAAATCTGCCAGAATATGCTGCTGGGAATAATTCTGAATGGACGTCAACAGAGAAAGACGTTTATGGCCAGATGGTGTAGTTACGGCATTAAACAGCAGGGGCTAAAGAGCTCCTGCTGAACTTGAACTATTGGTAGCATATGTACAGACCCTTTCCAAAAAAATTTTATATCATGGAAAAGTTTATTTATTTCCATAATTCCATTCAAAATGTTAAACTTCCATAGATTAT
Organism: Squalius cephalus; assembly: GCF_949319135.1. Classification (NCBI taxonomy): domain Eukaryota; kingdom Metazoa; phylum Chordata; class Actinopteri; order Cypriniformes; family Leuciscidae; genus Squalius; species Squalius cephalus. Next base: position 23,086,707 of record NC_137141.1, on the reverse strand, counting down.
AGATTCAGGGCCCACAACTTAAACGATTTCAAGTATTTAGTTGTTTATTTGTACATAATTTGGGCTTCCAGCTCATAAAACCCACGAAAACAGGATTTAAAAAAAAAATAGAATATTACATGAAATCACACAGTAATTACACAGTGATACCATGGTCATTGAACCAGGTTTTGGTTCTTTTGGCAGTGTGGGCAGGTGCAAATCCTGCTGGAAAATGAAGGAAGCATGAAGTGCTCTGAAAATATCCTGGTAGATGGACCAAAGTCCTCTTTTCTGATGAGAGCAAATTTTGCATCTCATTTGGAAACCAAGGTCCCAGAGTCTGGAGGAAGAATAGAGAGGCACACAATCCAAGAAGTCCAGTGTGAAGTTTCCACAGTCTGTGTTGGTTTGGGGAGCCATGTCATCGGCTGGTGTTGGTCCACTGTGCTGTCCACTCAACGCAGCCGTCTACCAGGACATTTTCAGAGCACTTCATGCTTCCTTCATTTTCCAGCAGGATTTGCACCTGCCCACACTGCCAAAAGAACCAAAACCTGGTTCAATGACCATGGTATCACTGTGTAATTACTGTGTGATTTCATGTAATATTCAAATTTTTTGAAATCCTGTTTTCGTGGGTTTTATGAGCTGGAAGCCCAAATTATGTACAAATAAACAACTAAATACTTGAAATCGTTTAAGTTGTGGGCCCTGATTCTATAATCTATGGAAGTTTAACGTTTTGAATGGAATTATGGAAATAAATAAACTTTTCCATGATATAAAAATTTTTTGGAAAGGGTTTGTACTGTATATATTGTTTGACTGGGCTTGACTGGGACAATTATAAAAAAGTAAAAATTAAAAATTTGTGATATTAAAATTTAGTTTCTAACAATTACACATGGTGGTCTTAGACACTTCTTCCATTTCATAACAAAACTGTATGATTTTTTGATTGTACTGTCTCACAGAACTGAGCTGTGCTAGTACCCAGTTTAAATTTTAGATAATAAATGTTCCTGTAGTACATTTATGACAGCCTAATGCATTACATGATAGGATGGTCCAGAAAGTCATATTTCATGTTTACTGTCATTAACGGCCCAAAAGCAGAGATGGCAAGACTGCTTTAAAGTGGAAAAAAGTATATAATTCATTAAAAATCTTTCCTTATTTACACTTGAAGGGTTGGGGTCGGAATCCCTTGCCTCTTCAAATTTACATTCACATTTTTAATCAATAATAATCAATAAACAAGTATATGCATGTTATCCTAATCATTTCTATATTCATTTAATGAATCATACATATATATTTCTGTGAGTGTTTAACCATTCTCTTGTAGGTGCATTCCAAAGTATGTCCTTGGGTTGTGTTCACAGCCAGGGGCCTTTGAGGTTAACTCTCTTGAGATTCAGAGAGTGATTTAAAGGACTCAGTACCCCGGTGTTGTGTATTCCCCTTTCTTAGTCGACCTGCATAAGTTAAAGGTCAACCTATACGTAGAATAACATGATGTTTGTTAAGTATATTTCCTCATGTGCATTTCTCCAGAGAGTAAAAAGGATGACGGTCTTTCCTGATTCCCTAAGGAGTGAAATGTGTTATCAGTTTGTTATGGTGAGCTGCTTTTTAGATAATGAACACAGGCCTTCCTTAGCCTTGACGAGGACTGTTGTTCGTTAGTGTTGTGTGTGTGCGTTTGGCATTCTTTGCAGGTGCTGGACTCTGTGATGTGCGATTTATGGATTCAAAGATACCACTCTCAGGACCGGGGAGGTCACTGTGGACGTACATCTCGGAGTTGGGAGACAACAGTCCTGATTAACGACGATATGCCCATTTATCTATCTGTTGCTGATTATTGTTAGACGTAATGATCTCTTGACCAATCAGAAGTGAATGTTTATGGAATGCATGTCCTTGGAAAATGTATAATTGGTGTACGATTTTGTGTAAGGTAGAGTTAGCTTGCGACCTCCTCGTGAGACTTTGACGCTGGCTCTACCAATTTAACTGCAAACTATTCTTCAGTAAATTTTACTTATTTGATTGAACTTCACGACTCCTGGTCTTCTTTCATCATATCTGGTCCTGGGTCTGAAAACTGTACCCCCCTTACACACTCAAGGTAAGGGAGTCAGCAAAAGTCGGAGATGAGATGAGAAGTGGCACAAGTTCATTTATTCAAAATGAGGCTGCCAGCAAAAATCTTCCTATCTTTCTACAATGAAGACTGGGAGGCAAATGCAGCATAGAACATTCAAAATGCATTAGGGTTTTCACAGCCAAAAAAAAAAAAACGTCCTCTGCATGAACCAACACAACTCAAAACGTACTTGCATAAACAATTAAAATAACAAACTGCCTGAATTTTAGTCATCAAACATGTAATTTATAAGCATAAATTGATCCATAAATTGTATTTTGGTTGAATTTGATAGTGTTTATGTTTTATGTAGGACACAAAACCTACAAACCAAACGCAACAGTCGGGTTCCGGAAGTATAAATACCATTCATTTTCTCCATAAGAGAATTGATTTTTAATAATAAATGATAAACCTTTAAAGACAAACCTACTGTGAGGTTGTTAATATATGGTATATTGAAGCCATCAACATGCATCATTTCTGCCTTATTTAAAAAAAAAAAGAAATAATCATGTGATAAATTCCTGGTGATAAACTACATTACCCATGATGCCCAATCAAGACAAGCAAAAAGAACCGCCCACTCCCATATTTATATTTCTCCATCATTTTCAATTAGATTAATTACAGCTGTTAAGTACACAGTCGTGTACCTTCGTCTTTTTGTCTGATTTTCAAATACTTTTTTGCTTCAAATCAGTTTACAATGTTGAGATTCACCTCATAGCTGGTTGGTGTGGTTCACAGCTTATGACTCTTTAACAAAGACTTCTACACCATAACTAGACCCAATAATGAGAATTTTACAAGCAGCATATATTTATCACTAATATCTCACTAAATGTTTTACCAGTGCCCAATTTTGTTTTACAGCTATTTACGACTAACTCGAGAGAGAAAAACTAAAAAACTAAAAACGTCTCCAGAAGTGAAATGGCCGATTTCAATTCACAATACTTCCAGGGAGTCCTACGGCATCGATCATCTGACATTAAGATGAATGGGAATGTTACCAGATAGATTTCTTCAGGTAATATAGACCTTCTTGCTCCCCTCCAGGTCTGGGGCACATGGGGTGGCAGCTTCCTCCAGTGGCTCTGCGTCCCAGGGCCGCATTGTGCATGCAAACCGCCGGAGGAGAGATGCACTTAGCACTTAACGGCAGCGGTGACGAGGCACCATTACCTTCAGGTGTACCTCATCCCGCACTGCCCACCCTATTCATCTCTTGTGCCTCTGCTCCGGTCAGGAACCTGGCTGCAGGGCAGCGAACAAAATGGACAGCGCGGCTCTGATGTGAGGAAAAGAACGTCACAGGACCACTAAAGAATGCAAACTCCTTACAGAAAGTGTGTAGAATGCAAAATGAAGGCTTACCTCAAAACTATGACACCACAGCGCCAGGAGGATTTTTTTAGCAAACATTTAGATTTTACGACTCTTCCTAGCTTTCTGAGGTCTGACAGTGCTCCTCAGGGAATCACTCAGCTCTTCTGCAGTCGTGCAGATTCAGTGATTTCCCTCGTGGCCGTCTCTTCCCCTGCACTAACTCAGTGAGACTGTTCTTCCTCTCCACTGAAAATGCAGCACTGAGACCAAGATGAGAGGCGTAGAGTGCTGCCTATCTAAAACAGCACACAGGCTATGGGACTGATAAGCCCTCTGCAAGATATGGCGAGGAGTGGGGCGTTGAGAGAATTAAGACCACTTGAGTGAGGGTGAAATGGAGAGTACTGCAGCAAGTCCAGGAGCGTAACAGATGAATGATACATACAGGGAGTGCATGAAGTAGAAACACAGAATGTTGTTATCATCCTGTGATAATCAAAATGTTATATTATTCAGGATTATATTGCGTCCTCTTGAGCTAAGAAGCATAACATTGATTTAGGATGCACAGTAGCAACGAATATAGCAGAATTCCTACCTATTTTGTCACTAGCTCATATCTGAGAAACATATAGGGTAGAGGAGAGTAGAGGAGAATGGTATTCCTACAATTAAACATTTCAGGATGAGAAGAAAGCGACTGTAACATAGGACGGTAGGAAATATGACTTAAAAATTCTGCCCCACATAAGTGGTAAGCTGCGTCATGACAAAGAGTAAGTTGAATCATTGCGGAATACTTGAATAATTTACATCTCAAATCAAAATATGAATATAAATGAGAAAAAGCAGTTTTCTAAAACACAATCCGATTTCCAAGTCCTATTTTCCTGCAAATTATTCACATTTTCAGAATATTTTGGTAATAGCATTTGTAATATTATTTCCTGCATATGGATACAAAGCTTCACACTTTACCCCTAAGATACCATTTTGGAATTTCTTCATATATAATTAAACTAAATTGAATTAATCTAAACTAATTTAAACAATTTTATACACATGCAATTCATTAACTTGTGTTAGAAAAATATATTTTGACAACATATATTATCTTTGTACTTTGCATCTTCGACATGCAAAAAAAATTCTTAAAATTTCTCATGTGCATCTCTGGCAGGATGTTGTATGTGATGGACTTGCATGTGAAAAACGGTGCACAGTTTTCTATATTTAGGAGGCGGCACATCTTACCCCGCTCACTTCATTTTGTGCCAGTCATCACACTATAATAAATATACTAGTTCACTGAGTATCAAATTCTACTATATTGTATTTTTCAACACCACAGAATGTTTTGTAACTCAAATTTAGTTTCCATTTCCAACCATTTTCATCTATGTAGCACACTTTATGAAGCTATTTTTTCTTATTTAGATTTATGAGGTACCCTTTTAATTCCACTTCCTTGACTCTATTTTAATTCAGAATAAGATAGAATACTTGCAATTTGATTCCAAACGTGAAGATTTATAATCGGTGCATCCGAAATCACATACTGTCTGAGTAGGTACTACATCTGAATTTGAACTTACATCATGACTGCTACAAAAGTACATTCTATATGGTATGAATGTGGGCAGTATGAATGAAATTCAAATGTACCACATCCACCATGTTGTTACTGTCACATGACGTGACCTGTCAGCGTCAGTTGCGTCGCTTCACTTTCATTCATAAATCATCTCATGGCCTCATGGGATAGTAAAGTCCATCACATGTACACTGTCACCTGATGGAGTTTTGGTTCCTTGCCACAGTCGCCTTTGGCTTTTGGCTTGCTTAGTTGGGGACACTTAATATTCAACAGTATTATTGATCTGCCTGCTTTGACACCATTATATGATTATACCATAATATGACGATGACATCACTGTTTCTCCAGAACGGCCTAATATATAAATTAAACTTCAGAATCTCTGCTGAAGTAGTAGGTCACCTGGGTACTTTTCATTTACTTTATGTATTCAGACATACTACTCTGTTGGCGTACTGTTTTCTCGCATACTAGTTGGGAAGTATTCGGTTTCGGACACAGCGAATGAAATTTTCAAATTCTAATCTTGTGCAAATATCCCATCTCACCCACTAGAAGTCCTGCGATGATCATGCTGATGATGGAAAAACAACAAAGGTCAGTAAACACAGAGAGCCTCACCTGTGGCCGTGGATGCCCAGACACCAGACAGGTCAACTCCAAAGTCTCCCCCTCCCGGATGGTGTACACCCTCTCTGTGTAGCGTTCCTCCTCAATGTTGCATGCGTGACCGGAGTGGATGATCCGAACGTTTGGGGGAGCTGCATTAGGGAAGAAATGAAAAAGTGATATAGTTCAGTTTGCCGGATCATTTGAGGTTGCATCATCAACCAGCCACACTGCAGAAATCTGTCATGGAGGGAAATAAAATCCCTGCCACATGAGACTGATGCTTTCAGCCAAATCAAATTCAAGGTGAGGCACTGCAATCATTCACCTCACTGTAATTTGCACTACACCAGTTGCTCTGTATGTAGAAAAATATTGGACTTGCATTTTCAAGCAATTTCACAGACAAAAATACCCTCATCTAAGCATTACCTTATAGTACATCTCGAAGATGCGTAGGCGACTGATGAAGAAAAGTGCCTGTATTATTGATTTCCCCTCTAAGCAGGAGAACGGAGCTCGCTGCACTGCAGTGTGGTTGCTTGATGATGTTTCCTCCACTAATATCCACTTACCAATCACTTCAAGGTTGCTATTTTTTTAACACAAACTCACATATTCTAATTGATGCCAATTCAGGTCTTCCATTGTTAACTGCATTATTGTAAAGATTCATTACAGTGATATAGGAAAAAGTACCACAGTATCTCTAAGCTTAAAATAATAATTGAAAGCCACTTCAATTCTTATAAAAATGCATTTTTAAACGAGTAAGCAAGCATCAGTTTTACGGAGTAACAAAATGAAAAGTACCAACGCAAGTAACGTAGTGAAGGAAAGGGGGCAACAAAGACAATCTCAATCACAACAAGGAGATAAAGGGGCGGGAAACATGTAAAAAGACTGACGACCATAAATAATAAAAATGACACAAGGACGTTATTGAAACTCTAACTTTACTTAGCTGATTATTGTTGATTTGTTTGTTTGTCATAAATTTAGTAAGCGACTTTTAATGATTTAAATGAATTAAACGATTTAATGAAATTATAAATTAAATGTATGTTAATGTTTTAAGAACATATAGCCTCAATGTAGTTAGCTACTTTTTGTTACTAGCTTATATGGATCGATACAGTTTCAAAGAAGTTCCCCAACACTGGTGAGCACTGTTATTATGACTCTATGGTTTTGTTATATTTCTGTTGTTTTGGGAGTGTCTGAGTGTGTCTGTCAAGGAACGTCTTCTGATTTGTTCCTGCGGGCCTGATTGGTGCACAGTACTTTAAAAAGCACACCATCACACACTCGACACACTCTGGAGTCATCTTGTGTTCAGAGCAGGGAGAGTTTGATTGCATAGAGCAGAGTTTGTGTCGAGATTTTAAAATAAGTTTAAGTTTAAAATGTTTTGTTTGTTATTTTGGCCCAGTCAGCTCCTGAATCTAGAGTCCCAATTTAAGACAATAAATTCATCATTGTTGGTCCAAACTCACTGCATTCCAGAGTCTTTCATGTTGCACCCTTTTTTTCCCTTGACGGGGCGTAACAAGCACACAGAAGTTATCAGGACTGACACCACCTGGAATGAAGACATCTCAGAGATCTAATAGTGCTCACCAGGCTACTGCAAAGAGTTTAGGAAATGACAGGAAACTGTGCCAGAATGCATTGTGTTGCAAGGTCTCCTTCTGGATGCCAGATGAAACAAAAGGGGGGAGAAAAAAAAAACACATACAAAAAAGCATTCTCTTCCAGTGTGCCAGCTGCCTGCTCTGCATCGTCCTAGTTTTAGTCCTTACCATCTATTTTTAGAAAGTCAGTGTCTATCTCACAACCCACCATATGACTGTGCTAATGTCCTTCCATATGACGTCAAGAATTCAGGAAGCAGACATCACTGAACAGGCCTCAAAGGGACTCGCAGAAGGTGGTCTTTGGATTATTATTGATTAAAGAGGCAGCATCGAGTGCTTTCTGACGTCTGCACTACGACATCTGGATGCTCCCTGCAGACTGGAGACCGCTCATATATGCAGAGGTGGATTATCTTATCTATATGAGTTACGCGATAACGTCATGAGGGAATTATTTGACATAAGCATTACAAACAGATATTCATCTCAGGCATCTCAACATGCCAGGGCATATCACTGTTTGCTAATCTTTCAAGTGTCAACACAAATGCAGTCATATTTTCACACCAGACCAATGTCCTAACCATAGACTGTAAAAAATAGGTCCTAACATGTGTTTAGTACACCCTACTTGAGTCATCTTAGAAATTATTTTTTAACATAGATTGCACTGTGCTATTTCCAGCTAAATGAATAAAAATAAGTATGTCAACATATTCTAGACTTGTGATGGTCTGGAATATTTCAAACCAAAATGGCCACTTGGTTACTAGTTACTGTACAGTAACTATACCCTCATGTAATGATTCGATGCATAACACGATACTAAACTCACCATATAATATTATTGCGATACTCCAAGACATACGGTAAAAGGTTAACAAATTTTTTTACTGTTGATTAAAATGCTAAATTTGTTATTACATTGGGGGTGGAAATGAATAGGCTTGGACTTGATGCTAGTAAACCAATGCACAGGACAATAGTGACACTAGAATACAAATATTCATGATTCTGAAAATACAGAATTATTTTAGACCAATATGCTTGCTCTCTGTCACTGACTATATATATTTAAAATAATGTAGGCCACTTTTTACTGGTAACATAAGACATTTGGCATTATCAGGACCCATAAATATTCCCCCATTGCATTATAATACATTTTATTCAACGTTATATAGTTTAATGTAGTACGGACACTAAAACTCTTTAAACTTTTCATTTTGAGTGAACTATACACAATATAGTCAGTTTGTCACTATTCAAGATACATATTGTGGCACTTTTGTATTGCGATATATTGTGACACAATATATTTTTTACACCCCTAGTTACATCCTCAGATCTTAAGCATTCAAGAGTCGACAATATGACAACATTTCTATAAATAGAGGAAACATTAAATAAATATATTTTTTCTGTCTATTTTGGGACAGGGTGAATAGGTTTTTCTTTATGAATCCTGTCAAGCATGAAAAAACAACAAATTCTAAATGTTAGATAAGAGTAGAACTTGGCAAGTTGGCTCCTCTGAAGACCTAAATTATGTCACTTCCTCCCTCCATATCTCATAAGTGTTGTGGAAGAGGGAAGTCAAAACTCACATACACGTATTAAATTATTTAATTAACCATATCAATTTAATAAACTATTTAATTAGCGTCAAAAATCATTTCAATGATCAATGATCATTTCAGCTCTATACAGTCTGTGAAGTCTGTCCAGGACCATGGTGCTACATAAGACAAACACTGGACGCAGGACTACTAAACTAAACTGTAGGCTATATAATTAAATTATATTAAATAGACTAAACAAAAGAGTTAAATAAGAGCTAAAAAAGGAACTAATAATAAGAACTAAAATATGAATTGAACATTTATACGCACACAAAGTGTGTGCATACCTGAGTAGACAGTGCAAACAGCATGAGACAGTACAAATTTGGCATAGAACAGGGCATGGTAATAAATAGACAAAACAGTTGTAGGGAGTTTTTGATTGTGCAAATGTACAAAGTTTATGTTCAAAGATTGATCAAGTTCATGTGAATGTATGTGTGTGAGTGTAGTTGTCAGGTCAGTCACATGGAGTTGAGGAGTCTGATGGCTTGGGGGAAGAAACTGTCACACAATCTGACCATGAGTGCCTGAATCTTTCTGTACCTAGGTTTTATATAAATATAAGTGATCTAGTATGAATGAATGGAATAGATATACAGCACAGTATACAGTATTTTATCATTTATCATTTAATTGTGTTAATACAATTAAAATATATTTTAAATGTCTATGACTCTGAAATGCATTAATGAATATAACGTAAATTATATAATAAAATATAAAAATACTGTAATTAATTGAATTAATATAATATAAAAATTTATAGAAATATTTCTGCTTCTTCAAATCTGTCATGGAATGAATCCCCTAACAGAATATTTTAGCCCAACCCTCATGACATTTTAGTCATTAATCAATTAGCATTTCTTAATTCTGTCCAATGGATTTCCTCTGCTGGAACTGAAAAGCCCCGTAGATCAGATCATGTTTCCATAGCATCCATATGCACAACAAATCAACACTCCAATCTCTTGTCATCACATTACATGTCAGGTATAGCACCGTCTAGAGAATGTGAGTACATATTCTATGAAATAAATAAGGCTGAACTCTCAGTTTAATTTCCTGGAGTGTTATTAGTATCTCCGAAAGCAGCCGATGGGCCGCATGTTGGAGTTTCCTGCCCAGATCAATCAAACCGGCGGCTGTGTGATTGCCTCATCCACTCTGGAGGGTGATTCAAGTTTGGCTCTGTATCGCAGTCAAACCTGCGTGGGAAATTGAAGCGCTTTTGGATGTCCTTCCAATCAAACAAGCTTTGATTTCAATGGTAATATCTGCCTGCTTCCCCACCCAAAATTGTTCATGTGCCTGCAGTCCCATTGAGAGGAACAAGGATTTATGATGACTGTCTGATACAATTAAGAAAAGCTTTAGTTTAAAAGTGATCGATTCATGTTAATTTCTAATTCATCCAGAAAACCAGTGAGTACAACAAGGACAAGTCACTTATATAATACATAAAATGGGTATCAATAAACTGAATCGGTGGAGTCTCCAATAAATAACAGTTAACATGGATACACATAGGAGGTTTCAGTGGACTGGGTGGGCAATATACACAAAATATTCATGATATAGCCTATTTGCAATTATTTTTTGCATTATTAATGTGCTTTTTCTTTGGCCCTAAGTTTAATAAAGAGTGTTTCATCAGAATAATCACTAATTTACTTTAAAGGTTGTTTGCTTGAAATGATTAGGGGAAAAAAATCAATCCCTTCCAGAGCAAACTGAATAAAAAACATATTGAGAGCTATATCAAATATTGTAGAAAGGCTAAAAAAAAGATGTCAAGACCAGCCCTGCTGTGTAGTATGATGAAAATTGCTAGTTACATTTGCGTTCTGATCACGTTACAAAAGTGAACATCTCACATGGTATTACAGAACACATTCAAATTTAGAGTCATAGTTATGGGAATAAACACTCTAATGAACACTGATGGAAAGCCATTCTCAGTTGCCGCTACCAACAATAATGGAAACAGACATAAAAGCATAAAGCTGTCGGAGAGACTTTTTTATTCCTGTGCAGCAGACACATTTGTTAATAATTTGAGAAGTCTGGCATTGGATTCTGGATGAAAAAGAACACAAAACGCTACACGGATACAATGAACATAAAGGACATATTTTCATCTTTCAGGTAAAGTAACTATTCTGTCAAATTATTACATTCACATAAGTTTTTTTTTTAAAAGAAAGTAATGTATGTTAAAATAAATAGATTTTTAGCTTAGCTTAACAGCACATATTCTCAATGTTTGTTTAACAAATAAAATTAATTCTCAGTCATTAAAAAAGAAATGTATTTAATAAAGACCAATTAACCAGAAAGTACTTAGTAGCAGTCTATTAAACCTTTAACAAATTAATGTATTTAACAAATTAATGTTTTTTTTTAGAGTAAATATATTATAAATGTAATATGTATTATGATGGATGGATTGATAGTCAAGAATTAATATAATATAATATAATATAATATAATATAATATAATATAATATAATATAATATAATATAATATAATATAATATAATATAATATAATAGCATTGGCATTTGCAAAACTGTATGTGTTGACCGCTAATGCTCATGTAAAAAAAAAAAAAAGTGTTTAAATGTCAAAAATGTCAGTGGGGTGCAGCAACAGAGCATAACCCCTCTGTTTGCAAACATTAATCCTTTTTTACAGAACAGATTCCTTTTGCTCAATCACTCTAATCAGACACAGGCAGAGGAGGATAATAGCCCTATTGGGTGGAGCGAGCTATTGGGCGGAGTGAGCTTATCACTTTGATACACATGCTATGACAACTGCGGTTGCCCGAGCCCCTTTGCTGTCCAGCTGTGAGGATTAACCCCCAGCCAACCTGGCAACCCACTTGTTCATACAATGCATAGCATTCTACAGCCTGAGGGGATGTGAGACACACGGAAGAGGACAAACCCGCTGTGCATTTGTCAATATAAAGTGCATACAGTGTATAACCTGAGTTAACTCCTCTACAGCAGGGTTGCATTGAAGAAAATTAGCGTCCAGGTCTTGGGTGTGTCGTTTGATGATGCGTTCATTTTGATGACTAATAATGGAAGAGAGGGGCAGCACTGGATGGCAAACCCGGCGGGCCGAGGGCTGATGGAATTTCCTTCCTCCTTCATTTGCAGAGGAGCTCGATTGAATAAGCACTGCAAAACGAGTCATTACTTTTCATTAGCCTGGCACTAATTCTGTAAAGGCCCATATACACATTCACATCTGAATTGACAGTGCTATTTCAAATATCCGATTATTTCTAATGGTTAATATTAATCATGCTGGGAACATGGCTAATTGTGGAGGAGCTCAGAGGCACCACCCAAGGCCTTGAAGCTCAATTGACAATGAGTGCACAAAGTGTCTTCTATCATTATAAAGGGCTGCATTTTGAGTACTTATATTTCCAAGAGGAGGAACAAAAACAACCGATATAACTTCTAGCCAAGGATGAATCGTGACAAAGGAAAATGTTTTCGTGCTATCCGTACGCCAGTGTTTCTTCAACTTTATGAAACGCAAGTACACAAGTAAATTCCTACCGACAGCACAGCTGCAGTCTTCTGTTCAGTTCAACTCACACTGAACTCAACACATGCTTGGTAATTCACTTCAAAACTCATGATGGCTAAAACAATTATGAGCATGTCTTGTCTGAATGCAATGTGTCAAAATGCAGACACTTTCAAAAGAGTGGATTAATTCATTTTATTATCAAATGTTGATAAATCATCACAAACCACGCAAAGTTAAGCTATTTAACAATTTTTTTCTAAATTATATACAACATCTAGCACTGGTATGTAAGAATTGACTGAGTGTCAAATAACATTAATCACTTTTTAAAATTCAAGTATACGATTTAAAGATTAGTTACAACATATTGTATTATCAATCATTTTAATATGCTGATCAGGGCTGTGTTTAAGTCCAATTTTGTATGCCCTTCCCTAACTTCACTCCATCTCATTCACTCGGCTGTACGCCATTGCTTACGTTGCACGAGTGCCCACTACTGGCAGAACCCTTAAAATGTGTTAAAATGGAACGCACTAAGTCCTTGATCCCTTGGAATATATGCAATGGAGATGATTTATTATTTACATTTTTTTCCCCCTCATGAATTTGTTATACACACCATTCTATAGGCTGGTATGTATGTTTGGGCTGTTAAAAAAATCAATATAAACAAATATTAAATATAAATATATTAATATATACAGAACTGAAGTGTACATGTTGAGTATACTCGCTTCCTCGTTCAAAATCGAGGGATCAAGGGTCTGTCCAAATATACTTCCCTCCTCCACTTGACAAAATTGAACACACTTCAAAATGGCGGTGGGGGTTCCCCCGAGGGTATGTATATGTATGTATAAAAGATTTAAAAGCAGCCATGGTGCTTTGTGGAAACCATGATACATTTTTTTCAGAATTCTTTGATGAATATAACAGTATTTATTTAAAAAAGAAATCTTTTGTAACACTATGAAAGTCTTTACTGTCACTTTTGATCAATTTAATGCGTCGTTGCTGAATCAAACTATTCATTTTCTACAAAAAACAAAACTTACTAACCCCAAACTTTTAAACGGTAGTGTATATCAAAACAGGATTAATTATTTAACAGAATGAATTAATTAACAGAATTAATTTGAATTATTCAGGTTTCTATAATTTCAATTTTTTTTTCCCTATTTTATGAGGCATGAGACTTACAGAACATTTCACAGGCTCTCACATATTTTAGCGGGTCACTGTTGTTGCCACATTATCATTGCCGAGATATTTTCTTTAATAAGAGGGATTTTGACACTATAACATGCACAGTTAAACAAAGATGATGTCAATAATACAAAATGCCTAGCTATGCTTTTTAGAAGAACAGCTTTGTCCTTTTTTTGTGCTCATTTACCACCGCATCAGCTCTGAGTCAACTGCTAGGATCATAATAGGTCACTCTTTCTATTCCGCAAGCATCCGAGCTGATACGAGTATGCTTTTTTTTTTTTTTAAACCTTACTAGTCACCTTTGACCTTTTGATCCATAAGGCCTCATTAATCATAGTGAATCTGATTAAAATAAACTCCACCATCCTGGTCATATGCTTTAACTTAATTTCAACTTTATTTGAAAAGTTTTTTTTAGCATGAGGGCCAGCTTTGCTGAGTCTGAGGACAAGCTCAGTTGACGTCGGTCTGCTTTGTGGCTTTCAGCTGACAAGTCTGGTTTGTTTGGCTTTTGAAATAGTAATGAATTATATCTAGATTCACGTCAGCGTAGTGGGTGACCTTTCAGGCTAGAATCGGCAAACTGTGCATGCAGCTTCTGCATATTCTAACAAGTATTGCTCACACATTTTTGATTTTTCGCATTCTTTGATCTATTGGTCTGGAACGAAAAAGATGTCTTAATGATAAATGAGATTTTACATTTTCTGTTTAAAGCTGTCAAACTTGTGACGTAGCCCCAGGCTACCTGTGCTGAAGTATGTTCTCATCTTTCTGTCCTTTCTTAAGAACAGAACAGTTTTTTTTCTCATCTACTACATTATACAAAGACATGCATTTGGTTTCATCTTCATATTATGAAGTAGATGAGACTAAACGTCTACAACACAACAAAATGCCAAGACGACTACAGATATGTATCCCTATATCGTAGCTCTTTCATCATTCTTTTTTAAGTTGTACATTAATTCAAAGTGATTAAAGCCGACCTCAAATGGATGCTCATTTCGTTTAAAGTCTATCTCACAGCAATGATTCTGATGCAAAGCTTGTTGTTGTGATTCTAATTACATCACCAGTGTACTTGCCAACGATAAAACCTTTTGGGACATACATTCTATTTCAAATTTGTTTTCATCATCTCATAGTGAACCAGCCATCAGTTCAGGCAGTCTTATTCTAGTCTAAATTCATACTATATTATTAGCCATACTAAAATAATTTCTCTGTGTAATTAGGACAGGCAATATTGCTGGCCTGCTTTTAAGGTGAACATGACAATGCACCCAAATATCCAAAGTAAAAAGAGTGTGTGAAGGAGACACAAACCATGACTCATCGACATTTTATGAAAACCAGTGCCATTTCCAGTTTGAGATGAAGTACATTTTTGTAGGATTTTAAACATTTCATTACATTTCACATAAATTGTTTAAAAAAAAATTGTTTTAAACTCACTCGAAGACGTCACTTGTTTCATTACTGAATGAATCAGCATCTTGAACAAATCTCTTGAATGAATGATTCAATGACAAATACATGTTTAACAGTCACTTGCTGCCACCTAATGGTGTAATGATTTAATTGATACATTATTTATTTGAAGCGTCAAGTTACATTCAAACAGTGATTTACTCTATTTTGACCGCTACTGCAGACATCAGCGTTTATTTCCCAACTATAAACCTTTATCTCAGCACTTCTGTGATAATTTGATTTATTGTAACAGAAATAATGGTACTGTGTGGTTGAAAAAACTCATTTTCATTTATATACATGACTGTGTTCTCTGGATCAACACAAACGCAGATCTGAGTGTTCTCTATCATCGTATTTATCAAAGGTTTAATAGACACCTGAATCGTTGTCGTTTAGGAATAAGATTGTGTGGGTGTTTGAATCGAGCTTGCAATCTTTTAATGATTAATCTTGCAGCTCTAATATATATAATGTATGCAGGTATAAATATATATCAAGTTAAAAAGTTATTGATTTTTTTTATGTTTTTTGTAAAATGTCTCAACACAATTGGCACCAGTTTTGAAGAGCAACTCAAAACAATCTGTGACCGTCACAATACAACTCAAATCAGATTAACATTATTTGTTTGTGCACACACTGAAGTGTGGGGTCGATGTGAGATATACTGTATATAAAAGCAAAATTATCTCTGATCAGCTCTGCATGTCTCTCTCAGTCAAAGCTAGTTTTGCAGAGCGCAGTGCATATCTGCGAGATCCATATTTCAATCACGTCTCAGGTTCCACGCCTCCAATCTGAACGTTCCACTTTACCAATATAGTACTTCTGGGCAATAACAAGTACGCCTCCAAATGCTAAACAACCGGCACAATTTCCTCCTGCTGCACTGAGACAAATGCATTGATTTATCATCACCACTATCAAAGCTACCTCAAAACACAGGGAGTCTGGGCCTGTTTGAACACAACACCTGATCATGAGGGGGACAGTAATGAAATTTGGAAAAGCTGCTTACGGCTTACGGAGAAGCTAATCCGTTGATGCAGCATGCTGTCCACATGAAAAGTGATGATTAGATTATGGTTTGCATTCAATGCTGTAGAGAGCAAATATGGTGCAAAAATATGTCATCCAAGAAATAATGGCTTGATGTAATTATATTGCTTCATATATGCATAAACCCCAACCTTCCACTTCTGGTGGGACGCCATATGCTCTTGTCACAGCAATTGCTATTGTTGTCATTGCTGTTTGTGGTATCAGCATTATTTGGCATTGTTGATGTGCAGAAAAAGTGAAACTAAAACTCAAATATAAAAAAGGAAAAATGCATAATAAATATTTTAAAATACATTAGTATATAACTAATAATATAATATAATATAATATAATATAATATAATATAATATAATATAATATAATATAATATAATATCTGCTGGAGTTAGTTTGCTGGTTAACTGATTGAAGCTAAACATAAGCACATAAGTATATATAATTAGCTTAACATTTACAGCATTGATCAGAGACTCCAGCAGATATCCTCATATAACCTATAAATGTTACATAAAATGTTTGTGATCTACAATTTGTTGACATATTACAAGCTGAAATCGATGTTGGAATAAAACCATAGCGGTTTACACACTTGAACGGATTTTGTTAAACTTTGTAGGGCACTTTGAAAGTCTGCCTAAGGGGTAAAAATGGTTTATTGGTGGGAATATGATTCAGTAGAGACAGATAATATGCATGTCCTTGAAATCTGACTTCATTGCACTTTGCCTGATGTCAGTCCTGCCCAAACACCTGGCTCTGGATCCTCCAAGCAGTCTTAAATCGGACTTAAAAGCTCTGGCTGCACAGGCAGATGGTGTGGGTGGTCCACTGAGGGCTATAGACTCAGATAAGCCCAGGGTGAATTTATTTCCCTGGCCAAATTTTTTATTTTTTTTGCTTTTTCTTTCTTTACTCTCTCTCTATCTCACACACACACACACACACACACACACACACACACACACACACACACACACACACACACACACACACACACACACACTGTAAAATACTGTATGTTGTCAGGTAACCTAAAAAACTGCACTTTATGTGGAAACATCTAAATTAAGTTTATTCAAGTCAAAATTGAATTTAATGGGACAGAATCATCAACCTAAACCCATTAGTTTATACGCAAGCATTTTTCAATGTTCAGATCAGGAAGGAATAAATCCTTAATATAACAATTTTCCATTTCTTGAAGAGACAACCATCATGAAATTGCAAATTGTCAGAGCTCCAACTTCAAGGTCCTTTTTTTACTGTGACACAAGGCCGTTCAAGTCATTTATTCATTAAGTGTGACAGTGGGTATTCTTTAAGGATGCTATGATTTTAGCTATAAACCTATTATGGTTTGACATTGAATGATATAGTAAGACAGTGTTTTGCATGACCTTCATTTATGCTTTGTATTAAAAGATAACTTTTTAAATACTTCCACTTAGAACAAAAGCACTGTCCTTTACAATGCATTTCTGAATATTTAAAAATTAAAGCTTAGAACTGGCTATTTTTTAATAGTACAGTACTTGATGTAGTTTTTAATTTTGTTACTGTCAAACTTATTATTGTTGATGTGTTTGTATTTGTTTTTAACAACAGTAAAAGGTGAAAATATCACCTTTACCAATTTGTCACAACGTTACCATAAATCTTAATTAGCATCTGTTTGAGCACAAGCATAAGGACACCGTTTGATTAATATCCTATAATATTCCTGTAGTCAAGATAAATTGTGCTGTTGCAAGATGCTCATCAGTCCCTTGCAGATCTGTGAAAAGACCCTGTCATCTACAAACGCACACCACCCAATAGAATTTAAATGTAATTAAATCCAATCTACAAACTGCAGTCCAATTCAAACATAAATAGTCAAATGCAGACAACTCTCTAAGCTCACTTTCATGAAATTGAGCATTTAAGATGCTGCTCACAGACTTTGTCAGACTCATAATCTTTCGTCTTTTGTCGAATGCCTCAGTTTTTCTGAACACATTCGATTTGATTCAAGCAGACATGCCGAGAATTAAGAGTCTTAGACATGCAAAACTATATTAATATTGAAAATCAAATAAAAATCAAATAAAATGTGTCTTCCACTGAAAGTGACAGTGGACAGCAGCAGTCCATCTTGCAGCCTCTGCCTTTAACTATGATCAGCTCCAGTGGTCCTGGCTTACAAAGATCATCAGTCTCCTGAGATCTCTCATATTGCAGGAAGATGGCAGCGCATACAGAAGCCATCTGCCCCGAAATCCAGATGATGCACAGTAAGTAGAGATGACAATGTCATTCTTGCACAATTGCCATTTTTATGCCTTTCATTACTTTGCACATTTTGCATGTAAATCTTAAGTTAGACACACAACGCTCCATAAGCTGCCAGTGCTGTGCAATTACGACTGTGTGTGTGTGTGTGTGTGTGTGTGTGTGTGTGTGTGTGTGTGTTTGTGTGAGTGTGTAACACAGTCTTAAGCCAGCAAATCACACATGGCACGGCGGTTACATAACAAACCCAGACTATTTTAAGCACTTCAAATAATAGAGGAAAGGTAATTCTGTGGTCTTCATTTTTCTATGTGAATGAGCACATAAAGGGGATGCTTAAAGAGTGCTGTAATCTTGTTTTGATATGACATACAGAACATATAGAAAAACCAAAACCTTAAAAAAAAAATTACAAAAAATAGTAGTAAACGTTTTGCAAAGAAAAAAACATCAGCTCTCCTTGCAAACAAAAGAAGATGATGTAAATAGTTAAACAGTCTCATTTGAGCACCATAATGCATTTTTCAGCTATTTCTAGAGTTAATAATGTGACTGTGTTAAATGTTGGAACCAAAAAAAAAAAAAATGAAATCAACATACAAAAAATGCAAAACATAACCCCCCCCCAAAAAAACCCCTGATATTCTCAATCCATAAAAGCACTAGGATCATCTTCACACTCGCAAACATATATACAGAAGGCATTTTCTGATAATTCTTAAAAAAAAAAAAAAAAATCTCTAAACACTTGAAAGCACACCGCAAAATTACACCATTCATCTTCCGTGGCAAAAAGGCCACTGGAGGAGAGGAAATGAGGAGAAATGCAAACATGAGAATAAACCCGTCAGGTGGAAAACATACTTTGGTTCTGTTATTAATTAAAAGCTTCATGTGCATTTCTTAGGCGCCCACCCCATTTATCTCACTCCAATTTAAAACATGAACATGCATTCATGAATCTGTTTGAAAGTTTAAATGGTGCGTGGCCTTCCACAAGCCAATGGCACAAGTTTGCAGTGTTGACAGCTTCTTAAACGGTTTCAAAAAGTGATCTAATTCCAGACAAGAGGTACACACACACAAATATATTTGAATATGTGGTTTACGGTGACTCTCCATAGGCGTAATAGATTTTATAGGGTACAAATTGTATATCCTAACCCTTACACTAACCCTACCCCTAAACCTACCCATCACAGAAAACGTTTGGCATTTAAAAAAACAAAAAAAAAAAACACTGTTTGGTATGTTTTTAATCCATTTGGTTTACGAGGACAAAGGAAGTTTATAAAAGTTTTTTATTACATTTTTTAACCCCCAAAATGTTTTTCAAAAATGTAAGCTAAAAATATTATTTACTATTCTCTCTCTCTCTTATGCTCATCAGGACTGAATGTATTTGATTAAAAACAATAAAAACAGTAATATTGTGAAATATTTATGTTATCTATCTTAATATATTTTAAAATGCCAATTTTTTCCTGTGGTGATAGCAAAGCTGAATTTTCAGCAGCCATTGCTTCAGTCTTCAGTGTCACATGATCCTTCAGAGCTCATTCTATGTTGCTTTGGTGCTCAAGAAACATCGTATTATCAATTTTGAAAACAGTGTTGTTCTGCTTAATATTTGTGAAAATTGTGATACAATTTTTTCAGGATTCTTTGATGAATGCAAAGTTCACATGAACAGTGTTTATTTGAAATTATAATCTTTTGTAACATTATAAATGTTTTTACTGTCACTTTTGAATTTAATGCCTCCTGCCACTTGTCAATTTTGAATAAAGGATCAATTTCTTAAACAAAATCTTACTGACCAATTTATATTTATGACCCTAAACCTGTAAATATAAAAACTAAACAAAACACAAAGCAATTTTATATTTTCTTTAAGACATTATTTTGTATGCTGTCTTCATTGTTAATATACCCCCAAATTATATATAATTATAAACTACATGTGGGGACCTTTGATTCTATACTATATCTTTATGTAATTCATTATTATGATTTTTATTTTATTTTATTTTTTTATGAAAACTTACAAATTATCACCTTGGAACAAAGTCAAATCTCTTACAGTCAAATCCTATGGAATTCTGCCAACACACGGTATGAAACCAAACCGGCATTTGGTCAGTGATTATTTACACATGAGCCCACTATGTTTGAACAGGTAATATTAGTCAGCTTAGCCATAGATAAGTCATGGATACATATTTATTCCTTTAAAACTATACTAGCTGTACTTTCAAGACCATATTTGTAAGGTGTAGTAGTTTTCAATTAACGTTGACCTGGAATAGGTCATGAGCTGCCAGAAGTAGCACACACGATTAAAGACTGAATCTGGTATTTACAGGACAGAGGGGTAAACCCTTGATTTTCTCCCTCCAAGGACATATAGTCGTTCTCTAGCAATTCAATTTACACAAATTGAAGTCATTCTCTTTTTTTATTTTTAAATTTGCCCTCCAGAGTAATGAAGCAGATAAAATGGAAAGGCAGAAAGCATGAGTCTGTAGATGGGGAATGCCATTACATTGTTGTCCGCTGCCATTCTGTCCTAGAACTGCACCTAAGTACTTTCATTAGAGCGATACTTAATGTAATAGTGCCATAAACTACTCAAAAGTTAAAAGTGTCAATTAGAGCACCTCTAGAACAGCTCCTCATGCCAAATTGGCCATGATGAGAGTAAGTGGAAGCCTCCAAAGAAAGTGTTTTATTCACAGTGGCGTCTCAAGTTACTCTATTCGCTGCAGTCACAGCATTTAGTGATGGGCCAAAGAAATGTACTGTTGCTTTCTTTTAAAGTGTCCCATTTGTCCACCCCCAAATTTCTTACTTAAAGGGGTGCTATAATGCCCCTTGTTACAATATGTAAAATGAGTCTCTGATGTCCCCAGAGTGTGTATGTGAAGTTTTAGCTCAAAATAACCCACAGATAATTTTTTTGCAGCATGTTAAAATTGTCCCTTTTTGTACGGTGGCCCAGTAGTGCACAACACAACGAAATTTAAAAAGCAAACATAAGTTCACAACACAACGAAATTAAGCCACAACACAATGAAATTAATCCACAACACAACGGAAATGAGCCACAACACAACGGAAAATGTACAACAAAAATGGAAATAAGTCACAACACAACGGAAAATGTACAACACCACAAAATAAAGCCGCAACACAACGGAAATGCTCCCGACCACTAGAGGGCTCTCGGAGCGCGATAAAGTTAGTTTTCCTTGCTATTGTTCTATAGAGTCGGCAGTCTTAATTTATCAACACCACGATTAGTTTTTACAGTATGCAACCATTGTATATCGACATAAAATATACTTCAAAATCACAGCTGCGTATTTATACTGGAGAATGCTTTGATGCACTACCACAGCGCATCCCTAAGGGAACGTCTGGCAATTCCACCAAGTGGTTAAACGTATAATTTATAATATAATTTGATAAATAAAAATAAAACTATTTGGTGAATTGCATAATTACAGGAAGGTAATGGCACAATTTCACCTGTAATAAGTCAGTCTGGTCACTAGGATCCTACCACAAACTTTGGGATATGAAAAAAAAAAAAAAAACCTTTAGGTGAATTACAGTAGGCCTAATGTTTTTCTAACAAACAAATTGTGTACTGTGCATATAGGGAGCTATTGGCACAATTTCACCTGTTGTAAGTCAGTCTGGTTAATAGGAACTAACCTTTGAAACATGATAAAAGAAAAAAAACTTTTATTATATTACAGAAATTTCCTAAAAAAATTATTGTTTACTGTAATGAAGGGAGGTATTGGAAAAAAATCAGCTGTAGTAAGTCAGTCTACTACCAATACAATCAAGCTTTGGATTTGGAACATGTCTGTTTTTGAATGTTAAAAGTAATTTTAATTAATACAAATTATATGTTTTAACAACTTGAAAGAATAGGCGGACATTCCCTCGCATTTCCGTTGTGTTTCGGCTTTATTTCGTTGTGTTGTGGC
This sequence comes from Squalius cephalus, assembly GCF_949319135.1. Taxonomy (NCBI): domain Eukaryota; kingdom Metazoa; phylum Chordata; class Actinopteri; order Cypriniformes; family Leuciscidae; genus Squalius; species Squalius cephalus. The sequence continues at coordinate 23,064,191 of NC_137141.1, read as the reverse complement.
TTATTTCCATTGTGTTGTGGCTCATTTCCGTTGTGTTGTACATTTTCCGTTGTGTTGTGGCTCATTTCCGTTTTGTTGTGTTGTGAACTTATGTTTGCTTTTTAAATTTCGCTGTGTTGTGCACTACTGGGCCACCGTATTTTTGAGGGTCAGTAAAAACGTGTTGTTTCGTGTGTCCCTTTAAATGCAAATGAGCTGCTGCTCCCAGCACAGAGGGCGGAGCTTCAAGAGCTTGTGTGTGTGTGTGTGTGTGTGTGTGTGTGTGTGTTTGTGTGTGTGTGTGTGTGTGTGTGTGTGTGTGTGTGTGTGTGTGTGTGTGTGTGTGTGTGTGTGTGTGTGTGTGTGTTAGCAGCTCCAATTACCTCATGCAGACAAGCACTAAAATGTCAGAAACTGTTCTGCCTTTTATGTTTAAACTGGAGTCTGACAATCAATGATGGAGACTCAAGAAGAAGTGGCAACATGTAGAATGCAACAAGACATTTCTGAATGGTTAGTTGAAGAATTTATGTTGCTGATGTGGAGTTAACTATCTTCAATTTGCATATTCGGTCATGATAATCAATAAAATTGCTCTATGGGAACTGTTGTAAGATGCCTACAGAGTGACATGCTATTGCATTTGTGTTATGTACTGGTCTGGATTGCAAAAAATGTGAAAAGACGGATGCGACAGCTTGAGCAGTCTCACAGATGTGCTTTACTACAACAACTCTTCCTCTTCTCAACACTGTTTGCGTGTTCCCGGGGGCGGGGTTTATTGTAAAATATCTCCCTTTGCTTTGAACTTTGAGCTTTGTAACTTTGCAGATGTTGTTTATGCTCAAAAAACATTACACACTAACTGAAGTTAGAAAAGTGAAATCATAATCAACCACCCCTTTAAGTTAATTTTTCATCTCTGTTTTTTGTATTTATTTAAAATTAGACAATTATGATATTATTTTAATCTTATATCTGTTATTTAACAGTTGAGATAGTTCATAATGCTGATCTAACCAGCAGAAGACACTAGTCGGGTTTAAATCCCAGTTGTTGTAACACTGCGTTACAATGTGCCCCTAACTATGCTATTCTGATATGAATTCTATTGAGAAACCATGAGAAAAAAGGTGAATAAAGACTGAGTCAATGTTCAGAAATGATTCATTATTATCATGTTTTAAACTATGCTGTATAGCTGTGTTTTGCTGTTTGTTGTCAAACTCAAAAATTACTTTATTTTTAATTATTAAAAAATGCCTTTGTTTTATATGAAAAAGGTTAATAATTGTATTTTATTGACAACATATTTCAGTTTATCTTGGATAATTTTTTGATTAGATCAGATAACGTTTGAAGCTATCATATCTGGTCATGTTACAATGTGCCCCTCACGTGTTACAACATGCTAAGTTGTCACATTTCACTTACACTATTTCGGGGTAAATCAAGAAAAAAGTATAAACTGTTTTAATGAAACAAAACCACATAATTGTACAAGAAATTAATGTGGGGATAAATAAATACTCTGAACCCTAAGTGAATTTACACAAACTGAGAAAGTCAAAAAGTGTTAGGTTGTGCCCCGCTCTCCCCTAGTTGTGAGTGATTTACTGAAAAGCAAGTGGGCACTAGTCATATTCGAATTACTGCTTAATGACATTTGCTTGCCCGATCGACTGCTGATACAGCATGTTGGCAGAGCATTTGATTTAGTTGTATACTGCACTCTAGATAGGAAGAGGTAAAGTTACAGTCAATCAAGCGTATGTTAGCAAAACAAGATGGAACCATATAGCTCAGACAACTTAATTTTTAATTGAATATCAGTTGCACCTGTCATTCATTTCATTGATTGGTTTGTTTGTGTATTTAAGCTCTGTGTTTCCTTCAGTTCATATTTTTTTTCTCGTCTAATATACACAGTTGTTCTGTTCCTGATTTCTAGTTGAGAGTGTTTTGTTTTGAGGTTTTGTTAAATAAAATCATAACTGCTGCGTATAGATCCATTTCTCATCTTTAGTTTTAACCAAAGCTGACAATAAGTGCCAATAATATAAATATAAAAAACAACTGTAATTCTATGGCCCTAGTCCTGAGACATAACACAGGTATGGCAGTAAAAAACAGAGGAGAACACGATGGGAAGGAAGAGAAAGAGAAAGAAAAGGAAAAGAACATTCTTTAGAGAGCAGGCCTTTAGGCGGTCTTCACTACCAATTTATTTGTCTAGTAATTATGCTGTGCTATCTGTTTTTGTTTTCTTGTTTATTTCTTTGGTTGTCAGGAGAACTCTTTGTCAGGCTATGTCAGTGTTATCCTAAAAAGGATTCACAGTGGGGGGAGAACTGGGAGGTAAATTGAAACAACACCATGAGAGTCTTGCATTAGAAAGCAGTAATTTCGGCATCTGTAAATGAAGTGTTTAAAGTGTAATTGTGTTTGGTTCACCAAAGTGTGCTCCTATTGCACAGCCTTTAGTTTTTTTGTATCGTGTTCAACCATCAAAAGCACATTTTGTATTTTCAAGAATCTCATTTAAAACTGGGAAGAACTTTAAAGCAATAACGTTACGTGCACACTCCTAATGTAAACCGGTTGGAACTGAGGGTCAACATAATTGTGCCCAGTTCATTAATTAAAATTTGCTTTAAATCGTATGCTATCTTCTCTGACCATCTGATCTCAACCCATTCAGGCTGTTCGTGAAACTAAGCAGAGAAAAGAGAACACAGCGGTGCTGAAAATGGCAAGGGCGACTCATTGAAATACAGCACTTTGCTCTCCTTTTCATATGCTAATTCCCTGCAAAGGGCAGAGATGATGAGGGCAGTGTTTAAGAATAATGATGGAGAACATTTGCCCTCTTTGGACCACAACCAATCTGACGCCCTTCTGCTATTTTCATCACATGTACATTGTCTTAAAATGTCATCTCCAGCACATTAACGACGCAGGGTAATTTGCTTTGCTTGGGAACTCATCACATGGTCACAGTGAGCAAAGGCAGACAATGAAAAAGTGAGCTTCACCTTTGAGAGTAGTTACTTTGGAGCAGAAGCAGGTCATGATTTTTTTTTTTTCATATTTCACTTTCTTTAGCTAAACCTGTTGAACTGTTTTGAAGAGTGCAAGTGCTTTACCATACCAGCAACATCTCCTGATGCTATGATGCTACAGTATGATGTTCTTAACATACAGAATCCACTCCATTCATGACTATATCAAAAACTTTTTTTATATTATGCTAATTCTATATTATACAGATACATCGTTAAAATATGGGTATTTTAGTTTCGGCCAAGTCTTACTCTTTCTAAATATATTTATTAATGTTTATTAATGTCTTTATTAAAAATAGTGATGCCCAAACCAAGAATATCTTCTAATACTTTATCTTTTTGCTTGAACATTTTTGAAATTCAGAAGAATTTAAGTGAACTGATTTATTTAAACATGTACATTTTGCATTTAAAAAAGTTTGTTGGAATTTCTCACCTTAAATGCAGGTCAAAAACTTTATTTCAGTTATTTATAAATAATAAGTACCCTTAATGTCCCTCCACTTAAAGTGTCTCGGGAACAGGACTAAGGACTTTCCATTTTTATTCTATTCTACTTGCATTTTGAATCTTGTTCATTCCTCATCAATATGTTCCAGGCATAGTTGCAATGTAAGGTGCTCCACAGAGCTCATCTTAATGCCTGATTGGCAATTTTTTTCCAGATAGGAGTGACACCTGTAATCTTTGTGAGCAGTGCTCTTAGCATAGACCAGGCATTTCCTTGAGACCTGACTTAAAGGGTTAGTTCACACAAAAATGAAAATTATTCACCCTCAAGCCATCCTAGGTGTATATGACTTTCTTCTTTCAGCTCACAATCGGAGTTATATTAAAAAAATATCCTGGATCTTCCAAGCTTTATAATGAACTTAGATTTTGAAGCCCCCCAAAAAACCCTGCATCCATCCATCATAAAAGTAATACACACGGCTCCAGGGGGGTAATAAATGCGTTTTTGTAAGAAAAATATCCTTATTTATAACTTTATTAACTATTATCACTGGCTTCCGGTAACGGCTGTACACAATTCTAGTTCCGACCGAAAAGTCAACTCTGACCTGACGTATGATGTACTGTAGGTTGAAGGAGTAGCTTAAAGGGATAGTTCACCCAAAAATGAAAATTCTGTCATCATTTACTCTCCCTCAAGTTGTTCCAAACCTGTATGATTTCCTTTCTTCTGCTAAACACAAAAGAAGATATTTTAAAGAAGGTTGGTAATTAAACAGTTGCTGGTCCCCATTGACATCCATAGTATTTTTTTTTTCTACTATGGAAGTCAATGGGGTCCATCAGTCGTTTGGTTACCGACTTTCTTCAAAATATCTTCTTTTGTGTTCAGCAGAAGAAAGAAAGTCATACAGGTTTGGAACAACTTGAGGGAGAGTAAATGATGACAGAATTTTCATTTTTGGGTGAACTATCCCTTTAAGCTTAGGTGAGAGTAGACGCATCTCGCCGTTCAAACAAATAAAGCGGGGCAACAAACTCAAGCTCCTCAGACATTTCTCTTTAAAAATGTGACTTCTAATTCAAGACAGGTGTTTTTTTTTGCTCTATCCTCTGCGCTTCTGCGTTCATCAATACATCATGCATCGGGTCAGAGTTCACTCTTCGGCCGGAACTGCCATTCGTCTTAAATGGAAACATGTTTAAATGGAAAACCCATCAATCTGTAATTTTTTAGATTCAATTAATGTAAATGTAAATGTTAAATACCAAAAAAAAAAAAAAAAGTAAAATATTTTGTTGGATAAATACATATAATGCCCAAAGTCCTCAATCAAGTTTGTTTTTTTGGTACTTTGTAGAAAATGTTCGGGCAACTCTGATTCCCAACCAGGGATACAAGCAAATTCCACAGGGAAACATTTAGGGTACGTTTACACGACAACTATGTACTAAAAACGTTTTTCATGTACAGACGACGTTGTCAAAGCGATCCCCACAGATCCGCGAAAACGATTAAAAACACTGTATTATGCTGCCAGGCCAGTAGTTGGCGAAATCACTTTGTAAATAAAAAACTACATGCCCATCGACTGCACACGTAATATGCATGCACATGGTGTCACCATTTTCAGAAATTAGCATTTTCTTTTAGTTTACACCGAGAAAATAACAGTATCGTTTTCAAAAACATGCACATGATTGAACCCTGTTTTCAAAAGATTGTGTTTTCAGGCCCCCAAACAACATTTTTTGCAACATTTAGCAACATTTTATGGACTTTATGGTTTCACCATAAAAAGTCTTCTCACACTGTGCTTAACCCGGGTTCTCGTCGTTCTAAACCTAGCTTTTAACCTCTGGTAATGGAACGTGTCACACTTGTAATTCAGAAGCGGCGGTAGCACCGCTTTTTTCCCGGTGTTATGAAATCGTTCTCTGGAGCTCCACTTTTTGACAATTGACAATTCTTCCCTTTATAGTTCAGAAAGTCTACTCAGAATAAACGTGATAGTACAGTCAGTAAAAGTATAATATGTAATGATAATATGTGCCATGCCATGTCTTTATGTTAAACATATTGTGTGTGGTGTTCCACCAAACACTGACACCGCAAATATGCAAATAAGAATGTTAACCTTGGGTTTATGAATAACAAGTGTGAAATGGCAGCATATGAATACCAGGAAAATTATGAGCAGTGTGAAACATGTGTTAACTATTTCAAGTATTAAAGACCCTAAAGTGAATCATCGTAAAAATGGAAATTTTAATAATATTAATGACAATACTGAATGAGGGCTGTGGGGTCCATAAGAACAAAAAGTTGGGAACACTGATCTAGACTGCAGATTAGTGTTAATATTGGCAGACTGCACTCCAAGACAACTGATCTTAAAATCAGTGGAGGTCAGCAAAAAGTCCTTGTAACGAAGAAAATCAGCTAATGTTTCACATTTATTTCTACTTGCGTGGCAGTGGTTCTGTTTTCCAAATGATAACAAATATGCTATACTGTGTCTTATTCTTATATTATTTATTATTGTACAGATCTCAGTTTTTTATGGCAGCAATTTAAGAACATTGCTGCCATAAAAAACTGAGATCTGTACAATAATAAATAATATAAATAATAATAAAATAAAGTATAGCATATTTGTTATCATTTGGAAAACAGAACCACTTATACTGTAGCAATCATCTAAGATCTAGGTAGTTCATCTCAGTTCACTACAGTTCACCATGAAGATACATCTTGAAGCACATTCATAATTCATAATCTTGGATCATTCACTTTGATCTCACAGAAAACCCAATTATTATTCTAAAGGAAACAATATGATCATAAAGATAACAGAGTGGCAAAAAAACCTTTGTGGAGGAATAATTTATGAGGTGCATCACAAACACAAATCTGCGTGTACACAATCAAAGTTACAGTATGTGCTGATGCAGGCACACAGGCTGTTTTTCATCATAGAGCATAAATTCACACTCCAAAGACCAGCTGAGGAACAACTGCAGTAAATAACCGCAATGGCTGCCTGACCAAATAGAATGGTATATATTAAGTAATAAAAAAAAAACCTCAGAACAGAAAGAGGGTTATTTGTTGTTTTTATAATGTTTATTTATTTTGTTTGTGTTCTGACCTCTATTCGAAATTAAGGCAACAACTGATATTTCTCTTTTAAGTGTTTCAGTTTGCTGTTTTTGTTTTTTTATCATTTATATTTACGTCCTACGTTTTAAATATATTTTCGTTAAATTTCTTCTTTTTTTTAAAAAAAGATAAGGTTGTTAGTTATATTATAGATTATTTATTTTGTTTGCATTCTGATCTCAGAAAAGTTCATGCAGTGTGGGCCTAAAAAAAAGTACAAACCTAAAAAAGTACTTGATTTGTAATGTTCTTAAGTATTAAAAGTAAAAAGTACTGATCGATGAACGTTTATTTTGTAATATTAAACTGGCCCCCAGACAGAGCCTGGTTTCTCCCTAGGTTTTTTCTCTCCATTCTGTCACCATTCAAACGCGCATAGACTATAAATGTAATACGCAAGTGCATGGCTTCACCGTTTTTACAGATTCGCGTTTTTGAAGTTTACACAGAGAGGTCGGTAACGGAACGGTATCGTTTTCAAAAACTCATTTTCATAAACTTGCACTTCAAAGTTTGCATTCTCAGCCCACCAAAAAGGCGTTGTCATGTAAATAAACAGCCAGAATGATTTTTAAACGGAAAGGAATCAAAGCTGAACTTCTTAATAACTTTCTACTAGAGATGAAAACAATCTTTGTTGCATTAATTTCCTGTTATCACTGTAAAGCTGCTTTGAAAACAATCTGTATTGTAAAAAGCGCTATGTAAATAAAGGTCACTTGACTTGTATACTTTTAAATGTATAATTTTATACTATATTTTATATAATCCTACTGCTAAAAATACATGGGAGATGGGGTGGGGGTGTTGTTGGGTCTGACATCATTATGAAGAATTATTATGAACTGTCAAGTAGCCAACACTAGTCAATAAGAAGATTAGTGGATGCAGATACTGTACATATATGTATTGATCTGCAAATAACTGTTTTATTTTATAACCAAAATTTGTCATACACAATCAAAACAATATTAAAATATCAATTTAGGTTTCTGATACTTCATGTGTGCAAATGTAGACTTGGAAATTAAGCTTTTTCCCCGAAGTCATTTAATTCACGGTACCGGACACCAGTTATTTTGCCAAGAGATCTCTTATTTGTTTTTTATATGTGTCAAGACATAGGAAAGAAAGACAATTTTCTGGAGAGATGGACTTCATTCCAGCTTTCTCTGTTCAAAATGCGTGTCGACAAACAATATAAAAATAGATGTCACATAGAACAAAATGCATAACATTTTAAGAAGAATGCCATGAAAACTTAATAGTTTTATATCATCTGAAACTGCTACGGCAGTGGGAAAGATGCATGGGCATTAATTTGCATTATTTTATAGTTTTATTTAGTTTTGACCTAAAACCTACCCCGTTGAGATGGTGATACACAAATGTGGACATGTCCGCATTCAAGTGTTACAGTGGCCTTAAACAGCTCGCCCTTTTACAGCAGATTTAGTTCACAAACAAATGACAGCAGTGACCAAAATATGATTTTCATTTACCATAACAAATCCTAAAATTAGGAGGTACCATCAGACACGTTCGCGCTCAAGCTCTGAGGATCTCCAGCTCTTGGCTCATTTTGAATCAGACTTATGAATTCAGTGAATTGTTAACTGGAGACTTGCTCTGACTGGATCATTTGAAGCGAGTTGTTGACTCGAGAACAGATGCAATCGGATCAGTCCAATTCGTGAATGAATCATTCGGTGCACTTCCCAAACCGATTTAACATGGTTCAATGAAAAGAATCAGTTTGTTCACGAATCAGACATTGCGTCTTGGAGAGGGTGACAATTTCTTCAGTTCAAAATAACGAGGAACAACATGTTTTTAGGAAATGTAGTGAAGTAAAAGTAAAAGTTTCTCAAAATAAAAATACTCCGGTAAAGTACAGATACTTGAAAAATGGACTTAAGTACAGCAGTGAAGTAAAAATACTTGTTACTGTCCACCACAAAAGAACAGTAAGGAATGGGTTCCAGTTATATTTCCACTTAATCTTGGTTTGGTACGGCACAATTACAAACTGTTCCCGGCCCGGAATTTAATAATACAATTAAAAGAAATATCTGATCATCCTTCATAACGCAGTCATTTACATCTTATATCATCTGTAAACTCTTGCATTACCAAGGCAACAACTAACGCATTTGTATTACATTCCAAAGCATTCTGTTATCAGCTCCACAGTGGAAAATGAAACCATATCTGTACCGGCTAAGTCGGATCGGCACGCAATGAACCAGTTAAGTAATGAGAATGGTTTAGTCCGACGGTGAAAAAGCAACTTTTGTTACAAATGATTGAAGCTGAGTGATCTAGTACTATAAAACACTAAATATTTTAATGAATTGGTTTTCGGGGAAAATATATTAAATAGAAAAATAAAACAAAATGAAGCATTTCACTTTTGTAACTCACTGTATTTTCATAACTCTGACAGCATTGCTTCATAGAGCCTTGCTCATGTCGGTAAGCTGATTAGATATTTGATCATGACCAGATCTGTCCAATCCCAAATATACAGATTACTTTTGATCTCACTAAGATGCTAAGAGAAGTATTATTGTCTGGCATAATCATATTTTGTGCTTCCATCATCATTTTGCTTAAAATCAAGAGAAAGAGGAAACTATTACAGCCTCTGTTTGACTCTGTCATGTGTACAGTAACATCTTTTTCTAAATTTGTTTACAATGATCATTTTGTTGGCTTGATTGGTTTCTTTATAATGTCCTTGAGATTTCACCCAATTACAGAGAATGAATTATAGATTCCTGCATAAAATCTTCCACTGGGATACAATAAAAGTGTTTTCTGCAACACTCCTAGTGCTTATGTAAAAACAATGCCTACATAAAAGAAAAGGCAGAAATATATTAGCATGAGACAGACAGGATGCAACGACTTCTTCGTAAATCTGTGAGCATGGCCTTAAGTTAACCAGCTTTCAGCTTGTGAAATTTTAATTAAGGAGAGCATCCTCACACAAGTCATGGTAACTCTCAGGATAACCTGCAGCACAGGCCTACCAGACTTTCACATCTAACGACTAGCCTCCTCCCAACAAAGATAAACGATAAACAATTCATATCCTCTCTGAATTGAGAGATATTTTTTTATCTGTCGTCCATGACCTGAAATGTGGATATCAGTTTTCCGAGACAGTTTCGAAATGTCTTCACGTTTTCAAAGAAAGTGAAACCTTCTCGGAAATCAACTCAAACAGAGCGGTGAACCACAAAATGAAGCCTGCCCGCTTTGCTTGCAGTAATGTGCACTACTTTATACTCATTAGCACTCATTAACACTTATTAACACTCATTCTCACAAAATCTACAGCTAATGGCTTGATAAACGTAAGCGGAGTGCCTGCGCTAATAGAAAAACTCAAAGGGTCGATGCATAAAAATTTACGGATTTTCGCGTTGACAAATGTCGCTTACATCTGCCCTGAAGGTTCACTGATGCAGTTGCAAAACTCACTTCTTTCCATGAATGTTTAATAAGTTTAAACTACAAGCTATTTTCATTTAACGTGAAACACAAAAGTCTATAAGAATGTTTGTTATAAAAAATAGAGAGCAAATATCATTCCAAATCAATAAAGCACCATGGACAGGTATAGCTCCCAATCCTTTTACACTCTTTTCATTTCCCTTGATTGAAATTAAAAAAAAGAAATAAATACCTTACAAGGAGCATTTATTTCAGTTCAAACCTCAAAGCCTGTGCCAAAGGGGAACACAGATGTGCAGAGATGTTTTTATTTATTTATTTATTTTGCACAGGGCTCAGCAGGAAATGGTTCTGTAATAATGCTTCCCCAGAGACCTTCACTGAAGCATTAACAATGTGAAGTCCAAGGTCTTGCTGAGGTTATTTTGTGCTGTTCCATTGGTTGTTGGAACATTCTTTGAGTCCACACACACAGGTTTGATCAAGGCACACTCACTGTTCATGCATAGTTCAGCAAAGCTCTTGTCAGGAAACATCTACACTTGACATTTTTGAAGAAAATATGAGTGGTGCTTGCCTGTGCAAATCTTGCCCTCTCAGTGCCAGTGTGTTGTGAGTGGTTTAAAGGGTGTTGCTCTGCAGTTGCTAAGGTGTTCTGGGTGTTCAAAGTTTTTCTTTAAAGGATTCTTTTTTTCTTAAAGTTTTTTTTTGTTTTTGTGCCAGTTTTATCAGTTGCCAGGCAAAAAAAATCGAATTACTTGGTGAAGTAACAGCATAACTCCTCTCATAATTTGAGGCATTTTAAATGTATTTATTTAATTAATTAATTATATTTCTATTTCAATGGAGGAATAAGCATTTTTAGGTTGTGTTCACACTTGTAGTTCGGTTCGCTTCGCTTGTTTGGTCCAGATAAAAAAACAAAAAAAAAACAAAAAAAAAAACTTTTAGTCCTGGTCCGCTTAGCGTTCAGATTGGCGTTCTTATCACCGAACCTAAAGGCATAGGGATACGTTCACAACCTGATTTTTTGGGCTTTTGTGACCTATTGGCTATTTTGAGACGGAACTTACCGCACATCCAAAACAATGGTGTGTGCTGGGATAAACGCGCTCAATGCATGTGCATGCATATGAGGGTATTTTGCCCACATGAGAACTCGTGAAAAGCATATAAAATGTGTAAAAGAGTCAAAACAGCGGCAGGAATCCCTCCGCCACACACACACACAAATGATCTGCTGTGAGGAGATGCCTGTACCGAACTGTGATGGGCAACATCGTGACTATGACGAAAAAAACAGGTATGCGTGAGCATTCTGTCCTTTTTAGGGTCGCATCTTCCTGTTTTTGGTTCTTTTACAGTACGTCATGTTATTCGAACCGTACCAGAGTTCGTTGTCTTATCATGTCTTAAGACGCCTGTCTGAAACCAGTTTCCTTAGGAGGTACTAAATCTAAATAATTCGGTTCTAAATCATTTGGCTTGATGTTATGATGTCTTAGAATGACTAACTAAATAAATAAACTGGGTAATAAGGTAGCTTTTGGACATAGCCCACATTTTTTAAATAAATAAATAAACTGGGCAGTAAGGTAGCTTCTGGACATAGCTCACATTTTGGATGTCTTCCCAATCTAACCCATCTGGTTTTCATCAGCTCGATAGTAGAGTGCTCCATGACCTCAATCAGATGTGTCAAATAAGGGATTCATACAAAATATGCAGTGCTGGGCATATCAGATACCGTTAGAGAGTAGATTTTGACTTTACTTTGCAGTAAGACATTGTAACCTCAAACATTAGTTTCTGTCAATCACCATCTGCTAGAGGCTATTCGGTTCAGAACAGCTTTACAAATCAGTAAGAATGGAGCGACTACCAAAGTCTATAAATATAATAAATATAGGATTGGAGATGTGAAAAGCACATCTTGAATATTGTGCATTAGTAGTTGTCATGTATTATATTAGCAGTAAAAAGGTCATTATTTGAGACTGGTATGAATATGCTATAACTGTGTAGTTATTAGTTACTCATGCAATGTACAGGATGCCATCAGTCGTAAATTTACTGTCCAAAGTGTTCTTAAGGGAATACACAGTTCTTGTGACTGATGTCTTTTGTTTTTATGGTTCTGTATGGCACTTTGAGAGTCACTACTCTAGCCTTTCTGCTTTCAGGACTTTAGCTCACACTCAAGAGAGGGAGGCAACATCCATTGATTATTTTTTCCCCATGTTACTGTACTTCCAGCCATTAAATATTCATTAACATATGCATTTTACCAAATCTTAGCAATGTATTGCTATTATTAGTCTTTGCCTTTTCGGCCCAGTATTATTCTTGGCCACTATAACTCGCCCTATATGAGCAACAATGATTTCTTTCAAAACGGCAGTGGGTTGCAGTAATGCATTGCATGGTTAATCATCCACCTGTAATGTGAAAAAAAGTACAAACCCACAGGAGCAGAAAGCCTACAATACACTAACACAAAAAAGGTATTACAAAGGAGGAAAAAACTGTGGTCCTCAGTATGAAAGCTTTAAGCCTGATAAAACCTTACAAAATTAGCAAGACAGCTAAGCATATGCGAAGCTTTTGCTGTGTCACATCTTTAGAAAACTATTAGAAGAATAGTGTATATTACAAGATTTGTTCAAGATGGTACTACACAAAAGTGTTGTAATATTTATATGGGCCCCCAGTGAAACTGGCAAATCTTTATAAACGAGTGCCAGTGGATGTGTGGTTCTCAAATGTTTTTCAAAAACAAGTAGTCAAAGCCAGAAGCATCCTGCCTATTCAAACAAGCCGGTAGATATTTTTGAGCCATGCATTTTGAATGCAAAATCCAACATAAATTATTCGCATCTTTAATTAAGTTACACGACACGATTATTATTGCAAGTAGAAATAGCATCAAAATGCTGTGGTGAAAAAACGCTCAGCAGAAAGTGTGCCAGTCAAATCAATTCACACCTTCTGCAGATCAATTGCTTTCAACAGAAAATTCTGTCAACATCTAACCATCCACATGCCACTCAAAACTCCTGAGATATCTTTCCTTATGGAACACAAGGAGCTGTTATTATTTAAATCTCAAAACTGCTTTCCATTCAACAGAATTCATTGTTAAATTCAGTTGTGATTTTGCTGGTGTTTATAAAAAAAAAAGATTATATGACTAAATTATGTTGGGTTTGAACTCCTTTGAACGTACGTACATACATCACATAAATATACTGAAATATTCTGTATAATTTTTATTTATATATAGATAACATTCAAACTTTTTTCCCGCAAGACTTACATTGATCAAAAGTGACAGTAAAGACATTTACACTGATAAAACAATTTCCATTTTAAACAAATGCTATATTCTTTTGAACTTCTGATTCATCAAAAAATCCTGAAAAATATTATCATGGTTTTTCTAAATAACAAATAATAATAATAATAATATTCATCCTTTCTGAAGGATCATGAGTTAATGAAGACTGTGATGGCTGCTGAAAATTCAGCTTTGCTATCACAGGAATACATTATATTTTACAATATATTTAAAGAAAAAAGTTATTATAAATTGTAAAAAAATATTTCACAGTATTACTGTTTTTACTGGATATTTGATCTTGAAATTTTACCGACCCCAAGCTCTCCCAACCCCCATTTCTGTTTAGCAGTTGTGTTAAGTTTGTTGTACATTGCCCGAGTCTTTCAAAGTTTACAGAACATGGCACACTAAATGTGCTACACAAACCAGGAGTGGAGGGTTGATAAATAATGCAGAGAAATGTGTAAAGAAGGTTGTTGTATTCCACATTAACAGTAATGCTTAACAACCGTAATGTGCATTGTGCATCCCAAGGTTACTCGGCTGATGATTGCCATGGTGTAGAAAAGCATGTAGAAGGACTGGAGTAATTGACCGTCTTTGCACAATAAGACCCATCGCATAAAGATCTACATTGTGGCCTGCAACATATGCTACTGTGCAACTCAACATCATTCACAAGTTCAACTGTTCCCCTTCAGAAATTGCACTTGGAAATGTAAGAGAATTTTGAATATTGTATAACTATTTCTATACCTTTTTAATGTCTGCTTGTAAGAGGTGTGAATTATTTACAGTAGAAGCCAGATGAACTGAGAATGGCCCTTTCACAGTGGTCAGTCCAATCTGGAGGAAACTGTCACAGGCAATTGGCTAACTCTGTTTAACAATGTCATAATGTATATGAATGCTATTTTCATTCCACCTCCCACCCCCCCTAAACCTCCCCCTCCCCGGCCACCTCAAATATACTTCCAGCTTGCAAAGTCCAATATTACACAACAGGAGACTGTCAGTTTGTGTGACCATATGGTACATTTTAGATGTGGAAAAATGCAGCCATCAAATTTTAATTAAACTATTAAAGTATGTACTATTTCTAAAGTAAAAGCAGTGCTTGACCTCTCTTTCTGAAGGGTCCAGTTTGAACCAATGTACAATGAAACTAAAGCAGTCTGTTGTGGCCAGATAAGCAGAATGCATTTGATTATTCAGTGTTAGTAAAATATAAGCAATTCTTCTATGGACAGATGGGATGTTGAAGCTAAAAAATACTTAAATATTAGCAGCTCGGATTAACACTGGAAAAGCAGAGAATGGACGCATTTAGCTGAAGTGTGTGATACTATCAGCTGACCACGACTGACTGTGACAGAGTTGAGCCTGAAATTAATGGAGAGGCTGCATATGAAATATGAAACAGAGAGCCATCACACAGGGTAAATAACATAAATATCAGAAAAATATCCATATTTATCCAATCAAAACATGCTGACATTAGATCCAACATTGGACCAACAGTTGTACTGAATTACATGAACTAAAAGCTTATCGACCTCTTAGATGTCTTACTATCGGAGCCCTCTTTTTCATTTCGGCCTAAGTGGCCTGTTGGGATGCTGTAATATAGTACATTAGTCTTGCTGTACAATAAAACATTTATTAGTCTTTCCAGTTAGCATCTTCATCAAAGTTGATTGCGGTGTAATTCTTACTGACTTCGAAAAATAAGACGAGTTCAGGTATTTTTATATTTGCATCTCTGTTCACCAAAACGTAACATCGCCAACAGCCTTCTTAATATTTTCTCTATTTGATTATAAAATCAGTGCAAGTAGATTAAAGCTAACCTGAAAGTCCACACTCTTCAAATTACTTTGTTTTGTTAAACATATCCTTTGATCAGGCAAATGCAACAAGGGAAAAAAAAGAAATGTGAACGCCAAGACATTAATTGATTAGGAGAGTGATATGAGTTAAGCATATTTGAAGTTGAAAAGAACAGGAAAAACATGTTGTCACTAAGAGGCAGTGTGCAAAGAAGGTCTGTTAACTTTTTTTTGCAAATCCTTAAATGTGTTAGAAAAGACAAAATACAAAAGACCTAACTGTTGTTCCTCGCTTAAAAGGTATATGACCACTCCAGACTCATATGCTCAACTTGAACGACAACTACCACCTTACGAAGTAAAGTGAGCCTCGTAAAATGCATCAGAGACTCACTGGAAATGATATACGCAGATAAAAATTCCATGAAATCAAGGCACCTCTATCCACATTACCAGCACGGAAGAATGGGTAAATTGCTGCCAAACATCAAAAGTATGTATTTTTTCTTCACAAAAACAGTACATACTTTTAGGGCATATAAGAAGGCGAATTGGGACACAGCGTTCCTGTCACTCCGATTCAAATTCCAATTTAACTTCCAATTCAAATACCAACTCTTGAACTTAAAGGGAGCAAATTCTTTCATTGTGGTGAACGTGTTAATCCAAAACATTTAATGATCAATATGTAGGGGTGGAGGTACAGTATGTAGAATGATTGCTGTTTGAATCTGAGAAATCTGCAAGTGCAGGATCCATGCTGACCAACTTAGTATTTATCAATTCAATGTTCAAAAACCCATCATGATTCACCATGCAGCATCCATGGAGTAAACTAAGAGGGCATGAACCAGCATCCAACTCCTAAAAATGAAGTACAACCCACAACATGTTGACTGCAGTTAAAAATTTACACAGGTCATTACACAGGAATCATTTGTTTGTTCATATGCCACTTATAAATAGAAAGCAAGCCAACACACTGTGAAAAATGAACATAATCACACCATTTGACCACTGAATGTCGACTACTGGAAATATCACAGATCCCAGATTATCACATCTAGCGAACGTGCCATATTTAATATGACATCAGTCTAATCTGTATAAGGAAAATGAAAATAATAGCCTGAGGTTATCACCAACTGTCTACTCTAGGGTCATCATGGATCCCACAATATAAATAAATGGATAAATGTACATTTTAAATTCTAAAAAATAATGGACCACGTGTCCACTGTGCTTGACTTAAGGTGCTCACAACCAACCTGTAGCAAAAATGTTGCACTGATTCTTGCCCTTATTTTCTTTTTTTTTTTTTACCAATCCAAACAGTCTTCCATTAAGTAACAGTAAATCTGCCCTTGTAATCCATGTGACGTCAGCTAAAATCGGTCTCCCAGCCGACGCTTTATAGGTATAGCCCTCATCCCATTATGACCAACCCCTTGTAATATTCTGCAGGCAGAAGGATGCTGAACCATTTCTATGTAGGTTTCTATGACTGAACGGTTGACACGAGCAGCCTAACCTACATAAAATTCTGTCAAAGGAAATTTAACAACCTTACATCATATGCTACTGCAAATCACACATCACAACAAATGTGCTTTCATGGCTATTCAACATAGCTATTTAGCTATTGAGCTTAGAGGACAAAATTCATCAAATATTCATCAAGTATTTGAACTATACACATGCTATAGAGAAAGCACATATATGTTTAGAATTGTTTTTGATTCAAAACCTTAGATACAGTCACTGTAAAAATGTTAGATAAATAAATGTGAAAATACTGCACTAAAAACCTGTTAATTTGTTAAATGTAAGTTATCTTAATGTATACAGTAAAACTAATATTATGTTGATATAATAAATGATAGTATATTATATTATAAATTGTGATATAATTTTTCTATAAAATATTATTAAAAATGTGATGTTGAAATGAAGTACAGTGTGAATTACCTTAAAATTTACATAACAAATATATTTAACAAGGTAATATGTGATACACATTTACATTTAATTATTAAAATGATGTTGTTTATTAATAGAAAGTATGAGTAGTATGAGTATAAAAGTACCATAAAGTAAAATATTGATTACATTCATTAATTGCTTCTAATTTTTGGAAAAGAGATTGGGAACCATCACATTTACAGATTTATTTCAAAAGTTTCCTCTTATTTTTATCGGTTATACACATTGAATCTACAGTGTTTTTTTTACTGCATTTTATATTATTCAGTTTATGTTTACTGCTTTGTTTTGTGTAATGTGTAATTCCGAAAGTGTTCTGTATTGGGTAAACTATGCTCTGTCTTTATGTATTAATTTGTTGGTAAAGCCACTTTGATTATCTCTAAGTCATTATGGGTCGTTCCACTGTACAACCTGTGTCATTAGCAAATTATATAAGCCAGTTCAGTAACATACAGGTTTTAATAGCTCAAATAAGTATATCAACATATATTTAACGACATATATGTATAGATCTGACAGATTGAATTATAAAAGTCACCAAATTGCGCACAGTGTAGCCCTTGTGACAACTTCCCCATGTGGAAAATAGCCGTCAGTCTGCCCATATACCTAAATACTTTGCAGCAACGTTTACCACAGTGATGGTCACAGATCTTTATGCGTTGATCAAGCAATGCATCTCCTAGTAATAAAGATATTTCAAAACATCCTATCAATAACGGTAATCATGCATGGCAACGTAGCCTATTTCATGCATAAACCCAATACGAGGCAGACTGGGGCCACAGGCTAGCCCACAGTGCACCTGTAACGCAGGAACTGTCAATTGACATGTGAGCTAGGGCCTACATCACACGGGATATCATTGAGAATGAACATCCACATCTACCATCTACCTCGCAAGGTCACGACAGTTCTGTAAAGGCTATTGTACGTAGCCGCTACGTCTGTTTGTCTTACCGTATATTCCCTGGCAAAAAACGCCTTCAAATAGTGCGGCCAATAACCACAGGAGAGCAAAGATAATATCCATCTTTACGTTAGTCTGAACATATCCAGCTCCTCAGGCGGCGAACAGTTGAAGGCAGTACGTGCAGTCCAAATCTCCCACCTCGCGTGACCGTATCATCAAGAAACAGCTGAAGTAGTGTCAGTCCGAGATGTCTCACAAGTCATTTCTTGCCAATTCAATGCAGATGTTCTCACCAAATTGGTCTAGGCGGAGATATAAATCTGTGACAGATAAGGAGGACGAGCATCAAACCTTCAGAGCGGGTCTCCTCCTCACACCTTCGCCGGCATTAAGCACCGACGCGGCTGGCGAAAGTAAATGACAGCGCCATGGGAAACACGCGCGCTATTAATCGGTTACGCGCACTGGCATCCACCTCATCGACGTTCCCAAAAGATAATACTGCGGAATTTAATGCGAAAGATAACCAATAATCGACGAGACCGCCTCTCTCATCCCTTCGTGCGTTCAGGATGCCGGTGAGGCAGAAAGGCACGCCGAAAAAAAGCTGCTCCTTGATGCTGATGGGAGCGCTACTATAGTAACACTATGATTCTTCGTCTCCAGCGTATAAACAGATGAATCCGCTATTTCATTAGAGCTGTGTGGGCCAGCTTTACTTCTCGGAAGTCTTTGGTCCCGGCTTGAAAAAAAAGGAGAAACAATGACACACACATGTGTCAGGTTAGGTTGCCTATATTCAGGATAAACCGTAATTTAGACTGGATGAAATGTGAAGGGTGGTCGGGCACGCTGCGCCATACGTACTGCGCTGGAACGCCGGAGCCCAGCTGGCTGACTACGTCAAAGAGCGCGTGAGTGAGTGAGTGAGTGAGCGCGCTCGGATCTCATTTGTATGAGAAGCACTCTCGCGCTGAGAACGTTCGCAGCAGAGCAACGTGAACTTCATTATAAATTAAAGGCCGCTAGTCTAAATGGTATACATGCTTTCTGACGTTTGTTCGTTCGTTTGCCTTTTTTCTCTCATTGAAACGGAAGATGATATCTGCTATTAATTTCGCCTCTCACCTCCTCCCTTGTCGACTTTATAACTATCAAATGAATGATTTTTCCTTCCATTATCAACATATCGACCGCAACAATGCCAGTAGATGCGAGGCTACATTCTGTTAAACACTTCACCATTAAATGCAGGCGATGTTAATATGCTCGAATATATATTCAAGCTAATACAATCTGTTACTAAAACGAACTGATGATGATGATGACACAGGTGGTTCAAGAGAAGGTCACATGATGACTCACTTGCAACCGTAAACAATGATCAGACACTAAAATAAAACATTAACCAAACTAAAATACCACAAAATACTCAAATGTACAAAATGTTATGATTTTAATAGACTGAGAATGGACATTTTACTGTAACATTTTACTGTAACATTATGTTGGCCAGTTAATAATTAATTCACACTTTTTACAACTAAACAATTTACCACAATGTTTTTGTAATAAGTATACATATTGCCTTATTTAAACACATTTTCAAACAAATTTTAAATATAAATGTGTAAAAACCTTGTCATGTTTCACTAAACTTTTATGATGGTCATTCAGTGTTTAATAGGTACTTACTAACTGTTATTCAACACTTTACCAGAAGTGGGCCAGTGTGGCCAGTGTTCCAGGGGCCTTGAACTGAAAAGCAAACTTCTGAAAATGTAAATATACAGTACAGATGAACAGCGAATGTGTGCAAGTAATATAATAAAAGCTAAACAATACATTGTGCCCCAGGGTCTCGTGTGACTGTAATCCTTGATCACAGTAGCTCCTGTTCATGCATCACCCTGATTGAATATCGTGAGCTTAGAATTATAAGGTTCTATCTCTGTTTAGGGTAGTTCCGAGATATTGAGCATCAAAGTTTTTACATCCCAGCTGGCACAACTGAGATGGAACCTTTTTATTTTATTAATAACTACTAACAAAATATTTTTTTTTACAAAAATAACACCACACAGGCATTAATAAACACCTAATGGATCAGATTATGTCAAAAACTCAATTTCGACCAAAAGTGGAGATAGAACCTTATAATTCTTAAAGTTCACAATATGTCTTAACTTAATTGTAAAAATCTAGTAATCTGTACTATTCACATTCTGTGCTTTGTTTACTAAGAAAACCCAGGTTAAGATTAATTGATTGGTTTGAGTGTGGTTTTTGAGGCGGGGAAAATCTTAATGGACTTTTCACTCATTTCCTCCACTTCTGCAGTTATTTTTCTCTGTTTGCATTCACTCATTTCCCAAAGTCATCTTGAATGTTGAAATTTATACAAATTTGAGAGAACATCACATAAGCTGACTTCATAAATTGATGTTGATTTTCCTAAAATGTTTTTAGTCACCATTATGGTGATTAGTGATCCCTTTGGTTGGGCACTTGGAACTTCATTTATACTATTGTAATTCTCTTCCCATTGATGCAGCGATTGCAACAAGAAATCACTTATTCCATTTCAGGTTTCAAAGGAAGATATATATATATATATATATATATATATATATATATATATATATATATATATATATATATCCTATTTCGTGTAAGTGAACTATACTAACTAAGCATTTGTCAGTACCACATACTATTCCTATTTCACTTTACTTGTTTTTTTTAAGGCAATCGGTTTGCATGCTTTTTTTAAGTAAGTCCAACTAATTAGATTTTACAGTGTACATTATGAACATTACATCTGTATTATCGATATGAATATTTCATATTTATATGAAATATGCAATCAAATGATCAATCGAGTGCTATGGATTACAGAATCTTAATAATACTGTAAACTTTGTCAGGGCTTTACAGCCATATAGGATTAGTTGGTCAACAAATTGTGTACTGAACATATACTGCCATCTTCTGGAATAAGAAAAAATAAAGTTACATGAAAATACATGGTGACATGCAAAACAGCTCAAATTGATTACATTTTCTATAAAAATAATATTATTCTTATTAATTCACTACTTAACATTCAAATATTGTAGCTGAATATAATTAGTGTGATTATGGATTTAAGAACTACACAAATTAGAAATTACATAAAATGTTGTTGGTGGTCATCTAGACTTATCTGAAACATGTAATCATTTAACATATAAGTGATTGCAAATGCTGTTTAAACTGTATTATGTGAAAACACCATATAGCAATAGCATTGAAGAACATGAATAGGCCAAAATATTTTTATGATATTTTTGGGTTACTTGACAGTCTTTATTTAATTGTCATTAAATGGAAAAGAGTGGCCAGGAAGTTCTTCAACAACCCATGGAAGAAAGTAAGTTGTACATATGATGTACAAAGATGAAAACTGAGTAAATGATGACAACATTTTATTTTTTTAGATCATTTTAAGAGAATAACTATTTGATTTATGTTTTCTGTTTTCACAATACCCAACCTTTCTTTTGTGTTGCTCACTTTAAAAAATAAAAACATTTATTCCAATTTCCTGTTCATTCCCCATTTTCCATTTCAGTGTAACTGGCTACCTCACTAATGACACTTACAAGGTAACAGGGAAATGTTGACAGGAAACAGGCTCTCAATTTTTCATGTCCTTAAAAGCAAAATGCACTTAAAAATTGGTGCAAATTGTATAAAAGGACAAGATTTTGTTTTTCCAATCTATCTTTTATTACAGCTATTTGATTAACGCTTTTATTGTTAGATTTGTGGCAAATTCAATGTTATGGCAGTGGCACTGGGTGTGAAATTTGTTTTTGAAAGTCTTTTATTCTCACTAACGCTGCAATAATTTGATCAAAAATACAGTAAAAACTGTGAAATATTACAATTTAAAATAACCGTATATATATATATATATATATATATATATATAAATGTTATTTATTCCTGTGATGGCAAAGTTGAATTAACTCCAGTCTTCAGTGTCACATGATCCTTCAGAAATCTTTATAATATGCTGATTTGGTGCTCAAGAAGTGTTTCTTATTATTCATGTCAGTTGTACTGCTTAATATTTTTGTGAAAATCATGATATATAATTTTCAGGATTCAAATAAATAGAAAGTTCAAAAGAACATTTATTTGAAATTGAAATCTTCTGTAACATTACATTAACATTACATTACAAATGTCTTTACTGTCAATTTTAATCAATTAAATAAATCCATCTGAACAGTAGTGGTTGGACAGTCTATACATATTTATACTACCAAGGTTCTTTTTTTCCTTTTTTTTTTTGTCAGGTTAATTGCTGGGCTTCAGCTAAAGCTAGATACTTTACAAAGCTACACAACAGACATGACAGCTGCATGTGTGGTGTAGTCACCCATGTTATTGTTTAATTAGGGTGTGTTAGAAATGTGTGTGTCAGAGAGTTGAGGCAAATTAGCGCTGGGTTAAAATTAGCCATCGCAGTGGTGAGCTGAGATTGACGAGACAGCCGCTCCCCAGAAACCTCAGAGCTGTCCAGGTCATTATGCAGCATCACTAACTCCATCCATCCAACAACGGCAAGCTCACATAACTGCCTGTTAATGGTGAACAGTTCTGTGAGCTGTGAAGCTGAGGAACCTTGACATGAGGGAGTGGATGCGAACATATTTCTGATACAGATTATTTTATATTTTAATGAGGTTCACTCGTTATAAGCATCCACATACAACAACTATCCGCTCTTCAACCTCTTTTAATTAACACTCAGTTCTTGCTTCTGAAAGGATACACGCTGAGTTGATGTATACAACATAGGTGATAAGACCTTGATGTACATTATAAGAACATTGCCCCTTTCATGAATAGTTCTCGGTATTATTTTTGCTTTTCAGACTCACTTGGATCAATTTGATAAGCTACATCAAATGTAAATGTAGACTAGAGTATTCACAAAGAATTCCATTTAAACGTATTTTGTGTGTACACATCTTTAACAAGGTGACCTGGGAGGTAGATTAATTGAGTATGAAATTTAAACGCTGACATTTCTGTGATATATTCAGCTAAGTATTTTCAGAATTTTAACATATTGAACATGTTCATAGATGTACACTGAGAACAGTGTTGGTTAAGTTACTCTAAGAAAAGTAATTAATTACTAGCTACTAATTACATCTTCAACAGTGTAATTAGATTACTGTACTAATTATTCTCTATAAGAAGCATTGCATATACTTATTACTCATTACTTTATAAAACCCATTTCAGCCTCGACCAGTTGAATACAAGGATAGACATGAAACTGCTTTCAATAAATAACAGGCATACAATTGCAGAAATTATTCTTGAACTGACTTTATTAAAAGGGAGAAGGTTACATTGAAAACATACATTAGATAGTCAATAGTCTATACAGTATTGTAATGCAATTACATCAGAAGAAACTGCAATTAAATAATAGAAAAAATAAGAGTAATCCCTTACTTTACTTTTTCAAGGGAAAAGTAATTAAATTACAGTAATTAATTAGTAATGCATTACAATAATCCAGCATGGGATTTTGTTATTGTATTATTGTAAACTACATTAAAAGTTTGGGGGTCAGTAAGATTTAAAAAAAAATATATATAATAATAATAATTAGTAGCTGGATTCAGCAAGGATGCATTAAATTGATTAAAAGTGACCACAAAGATCACTAATGTATCAAAAGATTCTATTTCAAATAAATGCTGTTCTTTAAACTTTCTATTGATCAAAGAATCCCGGTTTCTACAAATATATTAAGCATTACAACTGTTTTCATCATTGATGATAATGATAAGAAATGTTTATTGAGCACCAAATCAGCATATTAGAATGATTTCTGAAGGATCATATGACAATGAAGACTGGAGTAATAATGCTGAAAATTAAGCTTTTTTTTTCTGAAAATTAATATTTTGAGAATATATTAAAATAGTGAAAAGTTATGTTTAAATTGCAATAATATTTGACAATATTACTGTTTTTACTGTATTTAAAAAAAAAAAAAAAAAAAAAAAGTCTCTGTGAACATGAGAGACTTGACATGGGAAATATCATGGTTATTTATTGAAACCTAATGAGATCAGAGAAACCTTCAAATCTATAATCAGATTGGACTGTGAGCCAAATATCCTTAACCAATTTCTCTGAGCTCCTGACAGAGACTTCATCAAGTCTACTATTGATTTTTTGATTTGCACACAACATTTAAGTGGTGAAAAGTGTTATGCTTGTGTAATGGAGCAAAGCTGGGTCATCAGTTACAGTACATTGGATGTCATTCTTAGACACGTCTTCCTTAGAAATTAAACATCTCTACAGTATTAAACATCGTTCTCCTATTATGTGGCTATAGTTTAAGTCGTTCACAGAAGAAAAAAGCACCAGTGCTCTAACTCACAAGCTTTCCAGGGTTTGAGAGATCGAGTGCTTGTCTGAGCAAGTCTGTCAGTTACTGTACATCTGTCACTTAAGATACATCTTCCTTGAAATGCAAATGGATCTCCAGGCCAGTGGGATGACAGCCCTGCATCTTGGCTCACTAAGGTGTGTCCCTCATTATCTGGGTTGTGAAAAAATAGAAATCTTTTTAAACGTCTTCAAGAAACCAACCACTCGAATGATTACATTATCACCCAAGTCCTCTTTCACTCTTTCTACAGTATACAACACGTGTGTGAAATTGGTTTGATATTTTTATAATAGAAGGTATAATGTTATCATGAAATGAATTATGAATTTGAACTGCATTAATAATTAATTGATAAAGATGAAGATCAACTGAATGGACTATTAAAAAGAGTAGATACATAAGTTAATATCAAATAAATGATTATCATTTTTGTATAGACTATTCAACACAGTTGGGAGTCACATTTTCTTATATATAATCATTGTGATTCCATTTTATTTTTCCCTACACAAATCAAAAGTAGTTGCAGTACTGAAACCCATATTTGTAGTGATCTTGTAGTAAATATTTGTCAATCAGTCCAAGGTGTTCAGCTCTCTAATCAAATTATTTCTCCACACTTTGTCTCACCTCACATACATCTGTCATAATAGCCTCATTATTTATTTACAGTGTGAAAATAACTCTGGATGTTTAAGCTCTAAATTATTTCTCATACATAGCTTTAAAATAAAGACTTCAGTTGTAGACTAATGGCTAAATATCTGACCTGATAACTGTGAGGCTAGGATAGATATACACTGATGTGCTAAAACATTATGACCACCTGCCTAATATGCTGTTGGTCCTTTGCGTGCTGGCAGAACAGTGCCGATCCACTGAGGCATGGACTCTACAAGACCCCTAAAGCAGCAGACATTAGCAGTAGATCCTTCAAGTCATGTAGGTTACGAGGAGGAGCGCTGTGGATCAAACTAGTTGATCCCTGATGATGCTCTGGGAAATTTGAAGGCCAGAGCAACACCTTCAAACCATTTCTGAACAATGTGTGCAGTGTGGAAGGGTTCATTATCCTGCTGAAAGAGACCACTTCCACCAGGGAACACAATTTTCTTGAAGGCTGTATCTGGTCAGCAACATTGTTTAGGTAGGTGGCATATGTCAAATTTACGTCCACATGAATGGCCAGCCCCAGGGTTTCCCAGCAGAACATTGCCCAGAGCATCACACTTTCTCCACTGGCTTGTCATAATCCCAGAGTGCATCCTGGTGCTACACTTCCCCAGGTAAATGGCACACACGTACACGGCTGTCAGTGTCCACATGATATAAAAGAAAACGGGATTCATCGGACCAGGCAACCTTGTTCCATTGCTCCAAGGTCCCTTTCTGACGCTAGCATGCCCACGCGCTTTCGACGATGGATGGGATGCAGTAGTGTGCGATGCACTGTATGTTTTGACACATTCCACCCATCACATCATTAAAATTTTGTGTGACTTGTGCCACAGTAGACCTTCTGTTGGTTCAGACCAGACGGGATAGCCTTCGTGGCACCGCTGAGCCCTGAGCACCTATCACCCTGTCGTTGGTAAATTCTCACCACTGCTGAATGGTAGCGACCCACGAGCTTTGCCGTTTCAGAGGTACTCTGATCCCGTCCCTTGCCAACAATTTGGCCCTTGTCAAAGTCGTTCAGATCTTTATTCCTGCCCATTTCTCCTGCATTCAACACATTGTTTACGAGAACTGATTGTTTGCTTATCTACCCAGACTTTAATATATAGCCTTGTTAGGAGATGATCAATGATATTCACTTTACCTGTGACTGGTCATAATGTTTTGGCTCATCAGTGTATATACATAGATGCCTCATTAGTGGCTGTTTCAATGGGCACTTTACCTTAGCTGTCGGCCATACTGGAACAGACCAAAAAACACTCAAGAGCAAGTTGAATATGTCTGCAACAGTATTTATGCATGTATAATAGGCTTCAGCACATGAAAGACAAAACGAAGGTGTTAGCTAACACAACCTAGTTGTGTTATAGTTTAAAACACTGTAGTATTGAGTTTATAATACTAACCAACACATTCTCACCTGTGAAAGGTTATCCCATTTCTTCGGGAATTTAAATCTCAGCAATTTTTACAACCAGAGGCTGTGCAATGTTATGACATCTTGGAAAACTCTGAATTTTATTGTGACGACAGCATGTGAAATGTTGACAGTTCCAAGATGGCGGACGAGTCAACGTGTATGGAGTGGTCGAATGTGGCACCGTATACAAATTTATACACATCAAAATCAAAATGATCAGACATGAAGGCAACAATGACACCACACCTGCCACAATTTTGACAAGGGAGCCTGCCTTACTGCCACACTCTAAAGCAAGCTTGTCCCCAAGCAAAATGCAGGAAAGGAAGTGTGGTAAGATACCTCACACTAAATGAACCAGCTGACATCTGAAAAGATGAGATATTACTTCTAAGCAACTGACTTCCAAGGACTGTGCAAGCCAAAGGAGGTGCGGTGACATCCAGTCGATATCTGCTGAATGTGTGTGGCATAATCCAGCTGGGTGAATCACAAATACATCAGACACCCATGACTAAATCCCACGGGGTTGTCATTCCTCTAATGGAATGAGCCCAGGGCCACTGGGGGCTGCAAATTGTTAGATCCCACACCAGTCATTTCCATCATCCAATAAAATGAAATGGGCGCCTGAGTCTAAACTGAGTCTTATTTCAGTCTGTGTAAAGGTATAAAGCATATACTGGGTAAAGGCAATGCAACCTTCATTCCTCCTCTGATGAGGAAAGGTCCAAGGGAGTACAGCTGTAGGACAAAGCACGGTCCCACTTTATATTAGGTGTATTTAACTATGTACATAAAATATATATATATATATTTATGTGCAATGTACTTACTGTGTTCATGTTGTATTCAGGGTTACACATTTTCCATTTCAAAATTCCATACTTTTCCAAATTCAAATGTCCAACCCTCTGTGTAGATGTTATAGACCACATTTAACATAAATGGTTCATACAGCATGATTTTCAGCATTAAATTTGGTATATAGTACAGTCATCTGTAAATAATCTTATCTTCTCAATTTTGTTTGTTGGTTTTCTTTAAGTGATAACATCCACTTACATGAAGAAACCTAAACACTTTATAACCTGCATACTGTATATTCACCTCTGACACGTCTGTTTGATGCTGTAATCATGGTTTGATGTTTAATGATCACCAAACAGCAAAGTACAGTAGGATTTAAATGATCGTTTGCTCCTTACTTAGTGAAGTTCAAAAGAGATTTGCCAAAGTCTTAGGCAATGATGAAAGTGATGAAAATGTGTGCCTGTCAAAAAATGACAGTAAAAACATTTATAATGTTACAAATGGTCTCTGTTCTTGTTAACAAATGTTGTTCTTTTAAACTTTATGGCCCGGTTTCACATAGATTAAGCCAGGATCAGGCCTTAGTTCAATTAGGATATTTAAAGTAGCTTATTTAGTAGCAGGATATATTTAATAGCTTTTATAAATGTGCCTTAGAAAAAACATTACTGGTGTGAATCTTAAAAACAAAACAATGACACTGACATATTTTAAGGTATGTCAAAGCAAGTTTCTTTCGGTTAAAACAGCTCAAACATGAGAAACTGTGAAACCGGCCATATATTCATCAAACAAACCTGAAAAAAATCATCACGGTTTCTCTACAAAAAATATTAAGCATCACTAATGTTTTCATCAATGATAACAATAGGAAATGTTGTGCCGAATCAGCATGTTAGAACAATTTCTGAAAGATCATGTGACACTGAATACCGAAGTAATGGCTGCTGAAAATTCAGCTTTATCATTGTAGGAAAAATTTACATTTTTAAATATATTACAATAGAAAACGTATTTTAAAGTGTAATAATATTTCCCAATATTGCTGTTTTTACTGTATTTTTGATCAAATAAATACAGCCTTGATGGATTTTGTTTATAAATCATAAAATATCATATTTGAAATATACTGTAGATCTACTGATACTTAATAACTACATATTAATTCAAGATCCTAATATATTTTAAAGCTACATTGTGTGATATTTTCCCCCATCTAGCGGTGAAATTGTATATGACTACCCAGTGAATATTTGTTTCTGTTCCTCTCAATTCCAAGGGCGTTTTAACTCCTACGGTGGCCGTATTATTCCAAGATTAACATGGCTTCCAGTTATCGACTTCGTCCATGACAATAATAAACAATACGCCTAAAATGAATAAAACTACAGGACAGATGTCAGGAGGTAAACGTCACCCTTGGAATCGGCTATCCCAGCATAATCAGATTAGGCTAACGTTACAATGTGTACAAAGTAAGTTAAAAGCAATTAAAAATAACTAAAATTTACCTTGTCCTTTTTTTTTATATAGCTTAAAAAATTGCGCCTTTAAAACTATTCATCACCTGTGATCCGTCGCAGCCATAGACTGTAAAAAAATGATTTTTTATGCAGCACAGATTTATGTTACAAGGTAAACAATACTTTTTCACCATTGACGCGAGGATGAAGTTATACTAGAGGTCGTTCTGGCATTATGCACAACCATGCTATGGTTAGACAAGCAACTATAAAACTTCGAATTTACACAAATGAATTACAACAGGCTGAATTACCTGTCGAGAAGAAAGCAGGCAACCTCGGCGTCCGTTTTAAAATCTTTTCTCCTCATGAGCTCTTTCCATCTGGGAAAAGTTACTCCAATATTGACTATGGTCTTGCTGATTTGTCTGTCGCGTTGACATTTTAATTCTCTCTTTCAAGTGTGAGCACGCACGCACACACACACACACACACACACACACCACACTATCTTTCAAATCTGCCGGCACTCGCGAGCTCTCGAGTAATCTCCCCCTCGCATTCGTCACGGTGTCACTGAGTGAAAAACGCAAAAGGCGAAGCTTGAATTTACAGGTATGTCCCTCTTTGGCTAATGTAGTTTCAAGATGGAGGGGCAACATGGCGACCGGCATTCGAACCCCTCACCCGTATGTACTTTCAATGGCAGATTATAAACTTAAGAGAATACTTTATTACTTGAAAGAAGTAAATATACATTAATGAGCACATATATTTTTGAAAGAACTAAGTGTTTTTGCTAAGAATCAACTAAAAAAGTTACACAGTGTAGCTTTAAGGTTACATTATTCTAAACTTCAATTTCTTTCCAGCAGAGTGCACCATTGTATCACAAATATTATAAAAGAATATATTGAACAGAAGGTTTAGCTTGTCAAAAAAAGACTATTTAAAGTCTATAAGACCTTGTGGGGATCAAAGACAAACACATTGATGAAACTTATCATCTTAATAAACCTACGTTTTACAATTTTAGATTTAGAGTCAGATCCTCAAAAAGGCAGCTTGAAATTGTCACCTGTAAGATATCCATGGCCTTCAGCAAAGACAACATTCTTCTAGTTGGGGACAATATTATTGACTTGAATGCACAATGATAACTGAACTAAGCTGGATGATGACATCACGTTTCTCCAGTGCTGCTGTATAGATGAATTTAACTCATTCCATAATTGATTAACTTAATACAGTTATTGAACCGATTTCAGCTGAACAATGACTGTATATTGTCTTTTTAGAGCTGCTTTACAGCAGAATGGAATTCTGTTTGCATCAGTGAATTGTTATTTTCCTGGTTATCACTGTAAAGCTAATTTGAAACTACTGTATTAATATATAACTTCTGTATTGATGTCATTTTCTGATCTGTATGTTAAAAGCGATATAAATAAAGGTGACTTGACTTGGTTTACTTTACAGTATAAAACACTGTAATGTTGGTCATCAAGACAAGAACATTAAAAGTATTTCAGTCAAGGAAAGGTCTGATGGAGACACTGATAACCTTTCTTTCAAATAGTAATTACATCTTAGTGACGTTTTAAAAGAACCAATCTATGCTATAAATGTCTCTTTTCAAGACATTTATACACTGCCATTCAAACGTTTGGGGTGGGTAAGATTTTTTTAAATTATTATTGTCTGTTCTTTAACCAAATTCCTGTGATAGTAAAGCTATCTTTAAGATAATTTTCAGGATCATTACTCCAGTCTTCAGTCTCACGTGATCCTTCAGAAATCATTCTAATAAGCTAATTTGCTACTCAAAAAACATTTTTTTATTATTGTCAATGTTGAAAACAGTTGATCTGCTCAATATTTATTTATTTTGTAAACAGTGATTCTTCAAGGTTTGTTAGGTTCAAAAGAAAAGCATTTATTTGAAACAAATGTTTTGAAATATTATAAATGTCTCTATTGTCACTTTTGATCAATTTGGTGTTACTCATGGTAAATCAAGAAAACAAGAGATTCAAACTAGGGATGCATCAATACCATTTTTTCAGAACTGATCCGATCCCAAAAATTGTGAGTATCGACCGATATCGATCCGATACTGATCCAATACCAGCGCAGTTTAAATCAAGTAGAATTTCTATAACTCTGTGTGTTGAACTGTGTGTGTTAAACACAATATACTAAATACAGACAACTTCATTATAAAGAAAAACAACAACAACAAAAAAAATATATATATATATGATCATAATCTATGTCAAAAATGATATTAATAACTAGATAAGTGGATAATTCAGCAGTAAAAGTTACTTTTTTATATATAATTGTATAAAATTTGAACATTTAGTGAAAAAAACATTATTCAGTGGGGAACAAATAAGAGACAATAAGTGTAGCACTAAATCTGGTAAAATGTTACACAGTGCTCTTTGTATTGTTGTAAAGTACAGTCATGAAAAACAAGTAGGCTATTATAAAATTAAGACATATTTTTTACATATATAAAAAATTCACAGACAACATATGTTCACATTCATGGCACAATTCAAACGGGACCAGAAAATAATTATTTTCTCCCATTCACTTGCATTGACGGTTTTTCAACTTTGAGGTCCAGCGGGGTTTTACGGAAGGGGCGGGACTTACCAGCTCTATACAGTGCGGCACAAAGCGCTTATGCGCATCCCGTACGCAGAATGATGCTCTTGAAGCAACATGGAGTCACAGCGCGCAGCGCTTCGAGTCCGCATTTAAAAGTTCAAAGCACAAAGGAAAGATATATTGATGCGTAGTGTATTATTCACTATCTATCTATCCAATAATCCTTTCTGGATTTTGACCCAGTGACTTGATGTTGTACACCTAAAAGTATATTCATATGAATATTTCTGTGTCTTTAGATTGGATATTCTGTCCTCTCTTGAAGACTGAACAATCTAGTGACAAACACAACTCCCAATACAGCCAATAGGCCTACTTGGGTGCCATGTGCCTACATTAAGTGTGTGTGTGTGTGTATACATACATATATGTCTACTGTATATAAATAGAGTATATCTTTTTATTCATATCTACATTTTATTTTAATTTTAATTATTTCGTCATGTGCTTTTGTCATTTTGTTATATTTCTTATTTTATTTCAGTTTTAGTAATTTTACAACTTCAACTTATTTCCAAAGGCAGAACTGTTTTTTGCACGTTCTCAAGCTGCCTCTGGGTGGCAGTGTTTGTCAACAGAAAACTCTCACTGAGCCTATCAGAAAGTGATGTGTCTGTAGGCCCATGTGTATCAGTACAATGTGCATGTAAGAAGGAGGATGTCTTTCCTCATGGGAGGATTTTGTAATCAGTGGTCAACTATTTAAACAATAATAATTTGTTACACTTATATAGCAATTTTCTCAGCACTCAAAGCGCTTTGCATGGAAGGGGGAATCTCCTCAACCACCACCAATGTGCAGCATCCAGCTGGATGATGCGACGGCAGCCATAGTGCGCCAGAACACCCATCACACACCAGCTTATTGGTGTAGAGGGCGAGTGATGAAGCCAATCAGTATATATGGGGATGATGATGGACAGAAGCCAATGGGCAAATTTTGGCGTAGATGCAGGGCTTAAATGCTAACTCTTTTTTTTCAAAGGACATCCTGGGATTTTTAATGACCACAGAGAGTCAGGACCTCGATTTAACGTCTCATCTGAAGGACGGGGCTTTTTTGACAGTATACTGTCCCCATTACTATACTGGGGCGTTAGAACCATAAGCAGCAACCTTTTCCCAGGAGGACTCCCATCCATATAGGCCTACTGAGTCTGACCAGGCTCAACCCTGCTTAGCTTCAGTGGGCAACCAGTCTTTGTACTGTGGTTTGTACCCACAGGGCTACAATGGTTCAGTTTTTATTATTGCTTTTCTTTGTATTGCAGCTACTGTTTGTCCTCTCAGCTGAAGTAGTAGAGGGCTGAATTTTATTCCACAGATTTCTGAAAAAGGGAACCGAAAAGCCAGTTTGAGAACATGTAGTCAGCGCAGCTCATTATATAGGCTATACTCCGCAGACAAACATGTAAACACACAAACAAACTTAGGAATTTTAAAATGAGTTGAAGAAAGAGATTACCACTTCACACATCTCTCTGCCCCTTTCTTTCTTTTTTCTTTCTTGTGTAGGTTAATGAAAGACTTCTGTCTTGGTTCAATGTTTCATAAAACACTGTCTCCTACAGGGAACATCTCTCTCTAAAGAATGAACTCGCCAGTAAAAAATGCTCATTAGCGCTAAAGAAAAAATCCATTCTTTCAAACCACCAAAACTGAAACTCCAGATGTTATGTAAATTAGCCAAACACGTCTTTTTTTAGGAGCCATAATAGAGGCATAAAGATCTGTCTGAGATTATTTGTGACAACACACACTCACACGCTTTACACCTCAATACAGTGAATTCTCCTGGTGAATGATTCATTCACAAAAAAAACAAAAAACACTCCGTTGCAAGAATGCCACCTGAGCATTTCTAGAGGCAATTAGGGAAAAAATTCAGTGTTAAAACTGGCTATTGTCATAACGTTAGGAAGTGAGGCTGACCTGTAACTCATTAGCAGAACGGATCCTGTCATAGAGTGAAACACTACCACCGAATGCTGCGAGACTTAATATCCGCTTTCCTCTCACCCCCACATGCAATCTTCCAAACACAACATTTAAATGACATTTTAAGGGCGAAAACCTACAAAGCTACTCTATTGACTCACTGTCTTAAATATCCTTACTTAGGCCAACTTTGTTTTACAAATTGCTTTAAGATTTAAAGTTCACATAAAATCCAGATGGACATTTATATTGGTGTGAACAGGACTTTGCCCTCCTAATGCATGTTCATGGTCTTATTATGTGATTTATTGATGCATATTGGACAAAATACATTTATCAAAACGCTCTGAAACAATTTTTTGACTGTTATTTGTTTTAATGTCTCTCCTCCGAACTTGAAATAGTTAGCCTTACCCTAACCCCAGGTAAACGGAATCCCTGGATATATTGCTTCCCGGTTCACATTGCTCATAATTTACCCGGGGGTAACAATTAATCCTGGGTATTCATCATAAGCTGCCATTACACACTACATTCCTAAACCCTGGGTTAAGATTCTTATTTGCATATTTGCGGTGTCATTGTCAAACGCAACACTCAACCTGTTTACATAAAGGCTCTGGCAGTGCACATCCTCATATTATATAGCCAATTTCTGATTGTTTATTGCCGACAAATTTAACCTGAATGGACTTTTCGGACTATAAAGTTAAGAATGTAATGGCCTCTTCTTTACTCTAACAGTCTCTTCTTTATTCTAATTGTCTATTCTTTACTCTAATTGTCGTGTTTTCTGTCACCATTTTACATTTTTCCCTCAAACGCTGAAATAAATGTTTATACAATGCGCAGTGTTTCCGTGCATGTGAATATAAGACATGCGGTTGGCAGTTAATGCTAATATTAATATTAAGGCTTTAACATTCTAATAATACTAATTTTCAGTTCGAAACATTGTTTCACACTGTACACATGTGGCACCACAAAAGTGGTCCTATCCCTGCACTGGAGAAACTTTTCATAACTCTGCGTAAAAAGCAGTGCTAACCCCTCTTCTAAATTACTGTGAAACATTCCTTTACCCGGGGATAAAATGTGGTTTATATTGACGAGACCCCGGGGTTAAGCACAGCACTATTGAGTCTTATGGAGTGAATTTTCCCCAATTCAATTAATTCCTGATGGATATTAAAGTCCCATCCTACTTTATTTTCTCATTTAATTTGTGAACATTGTTTCATTTTGACTTCAAAAGTTTTACTTACTAATACCTCTCTCTCTCTCTCTCTGTGTGTGTGTGTGTGTGTGTGTGTGTGTGTGTGTGTGTGTGTGTGTGTGTGTGTTTGAGAGAGAATGTGAGAGAGAGAAAAAAAGAGAAAGAGAGAGGCTGACAGACAGAAAGATAGATACAGAAAGACAGATAAAAGCAGTGATCTGGATCAAAGGATATAAGGAGGAGAAATGGTCATCTGGGACAGACAGAAACACAAGTGTGTAGCAGTAGCTACAGCAATAGGATTCATTTAGGCAACAATAGGAGGCCTGAACTTCACACCATAAACATGAATTCCTAGATGCTGCATTAGCAACTGCTCTTAACTACTGTCATAATTCTGCAAAGGTATTGACTGGAAAGGTCAAGATCTGCCGTAAACAGAAGAATTTACAGATGCAGCCTGCAATTACATTTACAGCTTGTGACATAAACAGGCTGATTTTCACAAAATTTGGTTCATAAATGTCAGACAATTCAGCTTATTGCAGATAACATAAAATCAGTGGCGGTTCTACATTGAATTACACCCTGGGCGAGACCCCCTTCAAGCGCCTCACCCACCC
Source organism: Squalius cephalus (assembly GCF_949319135.1). Lineage (NCBI taxonomy): Eukaryota > Metazoa > Chordata > Actinopteri > Cypriniformes > Leuciscidae > Squalius > Squalius cephalus. The sequence goes on along the minus strand of NC_137141.1, from coordinate 23,028,693 downwards.
ACCCATATAATTTTTGGCAGATCATGTTTTGCTTGTTTTAAGCAAAAACTAAATTTTTATTTATTTCCCCAGAAAACAAGACTTCATATATTATGTCATTTTACTACTTTAGTAAAATAACGTTATGCATCTTTATTTAAGAAATGTTTGATATTTGGACTGGAAACAAGACAAAAATACTAAGTAAGAAAAGCATTTTTTGCAGTGTAATAACTGAACTTGTCACAGTTTTGTTGCAAAGCACAATATTATGGTGAAATTAGATCTCGTGTTTGAGTTAAAACCGAATTATTGTTAAGCATAGCAAGAATCATAGCAAAAAGGCTAACAAATAAGAGTTATACCCACCCATGGTAATCATACAGAGAAAACATAGTTGCATACCTTTATCTTTCGCTCGTTTCTAAATTGGGCACCTGATGGCTTTGACCTTTCTTGTCCATCTCTTATTTGGCACTCATCGACAATCAACAGATTTCCCCTGATCCCCCCCCCATACCAACTGTCACTCACGACGAGTCACGACCAGAAGTCAAGACTAAACCAATTCACCTTGGTGGTGGTGACCAAGTAATCGTTTTTACCTATTTTTATTAGCCATTCAGACAATTCAGAAAAACAAAAATGTGCAGGAAATATAGAGGCCTGTATTTATAATATTATGAATGAAATGTGCGTTATTTGGAAGAAAGTCGAGGTGTGACTGACTTAGATAACTATATGGATCCCCCGTTTCCTCAGGCTTCCTTTACGATCGCACACGGAGGCTTTTAAGTCTGCGTTGCAATCTCTCCTGAAGCTGAAGAATGGTGTATCAACCTCCTACTAATTTCAAAGCACCATGCTAATACAGCTAGTTAAACAATAGTGACAGTGGCGGGGTAGGCTGTAACACACACACACACACACACACACACACACCCATATGAATGTGCACGTACAGACATGCACACACAAACGCACACTTGTGCATGCACAAACACACAAAATATGCACATACACTCCCCATACTCACACATATTTTATTGTTGCAGCCATTCATTTAAAATAAAAATGTTGTTAATAAAAACCCTTAGTTTTTGTGCATTTTGTCTAGGCTACCTGTTACAACTTACCCCAGTATGTGTTACAACCTACCCCAGTAGTGTGGTTTTTTTTTTTTTTTCATATTAAATCATACTACCATCCCAAAGTTTGGGGCCAGTAAGATTTTTTAAATATTTTTGAAAGAATATGCTCACCAAGGCTGCATTTATTTGATAAAAAATACAGTAAATAAATACAGTAATATAGTGAGATATTATTACAATACATAACTGTTTTCTATATTTTTATCGTTTTAATAATTAAAGTCCCCATGAAATCGAAATGTACGTTTTTTGGCTTTGTTTTATCTATAAGATAGAGTGCTCCAAAACAATGTCAAAATTAGCATTTAGAAGATATTAGCGTTCGAAACTTACTGTCTCCCACTTTCGCCAATATTTATCAATGATTTTGATGACATCACTCTGCACTTCAGTTTACCATCAGATTTTCTGTCCAGTCAAATGCTCTCTAAAATCAAGAGTCCACTGTCCCCTACACTATAAATAGAAGCTGCTGCTGAAATCAGTCACTTGTTCACACAATTACTATTTGGTGAATGGCACATAATGCACTATATAGGGGATAGGGAATGATTCAGACAGAGTATATGCTTTCCATTGGGCGAATGAAGTCTGGTTTTGTGTTAGTGTCATGCGCGAGTCGGCACACAGACCACAACATGTCTGGGACCTATTTGAATTCTACACAGAATGCCATATTTTAAAGCAATATGGAGGAGATTAGGAGGAGAAACGGTAAGGCATTAGAATAACAGCACTGAGGAGTGGGCTAGAAGAGATAACACCGGTGCCATTCCTGCGCGTTTCAGGCACTTCAGTTTAGGGGTGGGTGTGCGATATGGCAAAAATATCATATCACGATTTTTTTTCAGGAAGATCAAGTTTCACCATTTTATCACGATTATTTTTCCATGTATGTTTTACTATTTCGCAAGTGACCGAGCATTACAGCCAACTAATGTCCCTATTTTAAAAGCAAAGCCTTAAAAGGTAAAAAAAATATCAAATAAAAAAGAATGGCTAAGTGCCGAAGATGAAAATCTTTGTTATTATTTTCTTTGTTATTAAAAGATAAGAACAAAGATACACATTACATATACACAACATATAATATAGCTACAAATGAAATAAACATGCTTTATTATTATTTTCCGCTACAGGTGTGTTTAACAGAAGCAATCAAGAAAGAAATTAAATGAACAAATATAAAAATAAAACAATACATAGACTTCACTGTATAAATTATACATTGATAGCCTACTTATTAAACCTAGGCTACTATTAAAGTTCTCAGAGCAGTGAGTGATTTTCTCTTTGTTGTTTTAACATTGAAGGTTGTTCTAAGCCTGCTCGCGTGCTGTAGTTTCAAAGTGTAGCCTATAGGCTACAACGTCATTGAACATGTTGTTGCTGTTCTTGTTGCATTTTCACGGATTTAACCAGCAGATGTCCTCAGCATGCTATGTTTTGAGTGAAGTTAGTGTAATCGATCTAATAATCTAACTGAATTTAGCTGACGGAATAAAAACATAAAACATAAAAACACCACATAGTCTATATCCTATCACCGCAACTTCAAAGGAAGCAAGACATGTTGTCGAAACGAGCGCTGGATATTTGAGGTAATACTTCTCACCGTTTATTCAGAGGGTATGAACGATTGTTCCCTTTCGAGGGAACTCGCGATGCGTCAACGACGCTTTGGGAACGCCTCCGCGTGATTACGTCTGAAGCACGTATGTCAACTAGTCCAATAGGAAGAATGAGCGTCACGGGCGGGTGACGTCATGACCAGGAAAGGATAAAAGCACATCCGGTGCAACCAGCGTTAGCTTTTCTGCCTCAGCAAAGCGCTATATGTCAAAACTGTCTGTATATTTACTGTTTGTTTGTCACTATATATATATATCACTATGGCGAAACAACTATTCAAGCAGTGTGTTCCTCCCTGCCCTCGTTTCCTTACGGGTGGGGATACACACGAGCTTTGTGTAGTTTGTTTGGGAGCGGAGCATGCTATGTCAGCCTTCGAGGGGGCTGACTGTCAACATTGTGAGCTTCTCCCGCTCCGCATGCTCCGCTCCCGCCTGTCCATGTTTGACGAGAGTGGGCAGGCTCGCGAACCTCAGGGTGCTGGACCCGCCGCTGCCGAGGCAGCCCGGAGAAAGCAGACCTGGGGTTCGCAAATGGATCTCTCGGCGGGGTTGGAGACGGGCTCCGCCTTATCTCCTCCCTTACCCGGGGGATCCAGTGCTCTCTTCCCGGTGTCAGAAGCCCGCCCCGCGGTTTCTTTTGCCCAGGAAGAGAGCCCCATGCTTCAGTGCTCTAGCTCCGAGGAGGTAGATGTGCTGAGCATGGCCAGTGACACAAACACACGAGAAGAGAATACGCCATCTTCTTCTCCCGCACATAATGAGCTTGTAGAGGTGATTACACGCGCTGTTGAGAAATTACATATTGAATGGCCATCTGAAAATAAAGACACTCGCCCTAAAAGCAAACTTGACGAGCGTTTTTTATTGTCTAGTGTTTCATCTCCCTCACGGGCACTTCCATTTTTTCCCGATCTGCATAGTGAGATAAGTAGATCGTGGAATAAACCATATTCGTCACGTCTCTTCAGTCCTCAAGTGCACACATATTCTGATATAAGGGGACTGAAGGAATATGGTTATGGGTCGATGCCGCCGGCAGAACAGACGCTCGCGAGCTATCTGTCTCCCGCGTCAGCATCGTCCCTGAAATCACCCGTGTTGCCCACTAAACCGCTAAAAAATACATCTGCATTAGTGGGCAAAGCTTATACAGCAGCTGGTCAAGCTGGAGCCTGCCTGCACACCATGGCAGTGCTTCAGGCTTATCAGGCGGATTTATTAGGGGATATTGACAAGAGTGAGGGGGTCAGTCCCGACGATATTCAAGAGCTTCGTCGGGCAACAGATCTTTCTCTCAGAGCTACGAAGGAGACCGATCGTGCTATTGGGCGGTCTATGGCAGCCCTTGTAGCTACTGAGAGACATTTATGGCTTAATCTAGCTGAGATTAAAGACAAAGATCGTGCTTTTTTATTAGATGCACCACTCTCTCCATCTGGTCTTTTTGGCGATGCGGTCAATACGGTTGTTGAACGTTTTTAAGAAACAAAGAAGCAATCTGAGGCATTTAAAAAATTCATCCCTCGTAAAGTCAAAGCCCCTGAGGAACTAGCACTTCAAAATTTACTCGTGCACAGCAAAAGGAGAGTGTCGCGTCTCGGGCTCCCCCTTTAAAACCTTGGGGACCGAGCCGTCATTCTCAGCCGAAGTCTTCTATGTCTAAGCCGGATCTGAGGACCGTTCTTATGGCTAAGAAGGCTTCGGCTCAAAAGAGGTCCTGACGCCCTCAGTGTCAGACCATTGAGGACAGCCCCTGCCGGGGTGGAACGGTGTTCACCTCTTTTTACGGTGCCCGTTCCATTTCGGGGTCCTCAGGAAGCCGTTCTGCCAACCCTGCCACCCTTGGTGCTTCAGGGTGCAGCGGTTTCCAGCGAGTTTCTGACCCAGCGTCAACTCGACGTTGCGTCAGACTCGCGCCCTCTGAGGTGGGTTCAAAGACAGTCACTTCGGTTGTTTCCTGCCAGTATGCTTCAGGTCACCGAAGTAGCTGTTCCTTTAATACCAGAGGCCAGTCTCGAGAGACTGGTACCCTTAGTAAATTTTCTGACAGAGTGGAAGAATCTGACGAATATATCTCCTTGGGTCCTGCAAACAATAGAGAAAGGTTACCGAATTCAGTTTGGTTCTCCTCCGCCTCGCTTCAACGGGGTGCTACCCACGTTAGTACACCCCGAGCAGGCTCTGGTAATGGAGCAAGAAGTAGAATCTCTTTTAGCGAAAGGAGCTATAGAGCAGGTGTACTCGCCCGACAGAGAATCGGGGTTTTACAGCCGATACTTCATTGTTCCGAAAAAGGATGGGGGGTTGCTTCCCATTTTAGATCTTCGTCTGTTGAATCGTGCAGTCATGAAACTCAAGTTCAAGATGCTCACACTCAAACAGATCGTGACTCAAATCAGATCCGAGGACTGGTTTGTCACGATAGATTTAAAGGACGCTTACTTCCATGTCTCCATCCTCCCTCAACACAGGAAGTTCCTGAGGTTTTCTTTCGGGGGCAAAGAATACCAATATCGGGTGCTTCCATTTGGCCTGGCTCTATCACCCCGCAAGTTCACGAAGTGCGTAGATGCAGCTCTGGCCCCGCTCAGGCTGCAGGGCATACGCATTCTGAACTACATCGACGACTGGCTTATTCTGGCGGAATCAGAGCAGTTAGCGGTTCGGCATCGAGATGTCGTCCTCGCTCACATGAAGAAATTGGGGTTGAGACTCAATACCAAGAAGAGTGTGCTATCTCCACTACAGAGAACCACTTTCCTTGATGTGGTATGGGATTCAGTCACGATGCGGGCCACATTATCGCCCGTTCGTGTAGCTGCTATCCTCGTAGCCACGAAAGAGTTGAGGCTAGGCCAGTCACGCACTGTGAGACAGTTCGAGAGACTGTTGGGTCTCTTGGCAGCAGCGTCCAATGTGATCCCCTTTGGCCTGCTGTACATGAGACCTTTGCAGTGGTGGCTCAGGACCAGAGGGTTCTCCCCGAGGGGAAACCCACTTCGTATGATCAAGATCACGCGGCGGTGTCTCCGCGCCTTGGTTATATGGAGGAAACATTGGTTCCTGTCCCAGGGTCCGGTGTTGGGAGCTCTTTGCCATCGAGTTGCGATCTCGACAGATGCTTCCCTCACCAGCTGGGGAGCGGTAATGGAAGGCCGCTCAGCTCAGGGTCTGTGGAGGGGTCATCATCTTTCGTGGCACATAAATTGCCTGGAGATGATGGCTGTCTTCAATGCGTTGAAACATTTCCTTCCAGACCTGAGGGGCCATCATGTGCTTGTCCGCACAGACAACACATCGGTGGTCTCTTATATAAATCGTCAGGGGGGTCTGCGCTGGCACACCAGATCCTCCTGTGGTCTCTGGGCAAATTACACTCTCTGAGGGCAGTGTATATACCAGGGGCTCAGAATATAGGAGCAGACTCCCTGTCGAGGCAGGGGCTGAGGCCAGGGGATTGGAGACTCCACCCCGAGGCGGTGGAGCTCATATGGGACTTTTACGGCCGTGCAGAAGTGGATCTTTTTGCGTCTCAGCATACGACGCATTGTCCACTTTGGTTTTCCCTCACTCAGCCAGCCCCCCTGGGGCTGGACGCTATGGTACAGACATGGCCGAGGCTGCGTCTGTATACTTTTCCCCCTGTTGCTCTGCTCCCAGGAGTTCTGGAGAGAGTCCGCCAGGACGGAATAAGTCTACTGCTTGTAGCGCCACGTTGGCCGAGCCGGTTTTGGTTTGCGGATCTAATTCATCTCCTCAACGGCCCTCCCTTGGAGATCCCGATCAGGAGAGACCTTCTGTCTCAGGCAGGGGGCACTATATTTCACCCCCGGCCAGACGTTTGGAAACTATGGGTTTGGCCTCTGAGGGGGCCCAACTTATAGAGAGTGGTCTCTCAACCGAGGTTGTTGAGACCATTCTTAGCTCCAGAGCTCCAGCTACGAGGAAATTATACGCACTTAAGTGGAGAGTCTTCACTTCTTGGTGTTACCAGCATCAGTGGGATCCAGTTAACTGTTCAGTGAACACAGTACTTGAATTTCTCCAAGATCGTTTTGCATCAGGTTTATGTCCATCTACCTTAAAAGTCTACGTGGCGGCCATCGCAGCTTTCCACGCCCCGGTGGGTGGTACGTCATTGGGTCGAGACCCCCTGGTCATTCGTTTCCTTCGTGGCACCTTGAGGCTGAGGCCTGCATCTCGCACTAGGGTTCCGGCCTGGGACCTGGCTATTGTTCTAGAAGGTCTTTCAGGGGCGCCCTTTGAGCCCCTAGAGTTAGTTTCAGAGAAATTTCTGACATTTAAGACCATATTTCTTCTAGCGATCTCGTCCCTAAAAAGAGTCGGAGACCTTCAGGCCCTTTCGGTTTCTCCCACTTGCCTTGAGTTTGCACCCGGGATGGTCAAGGCATTCTTATACCCTAAACAGGGATATGTCCCTAAGGTGCCAACCAATATTCCTAGGCCTATTGTGCTGCAGGCTTTCTGTCCTCCTCCTTTTACATCTTCGGACCAGGAAAGACTGAATCTTTTGTGTCCAGTGCGAGCACTCGACACTTATGTCCACAGGGCTTCCCCGTGGAGGAAATCTGATCAGTTATTCGTCTGCTTTGGGTCACCTAAGAAAGGTCCTCCGGCCTCTAAGCAAACAATTAGTAAGTGGATAGTTGAGGCTATTTCTCTTGCCTATGAGTCTTCTGGCCAGCCATGCACTTTGGTGGTCAGAGCTCATTCTACTAGGGGTATGGCGGCTTCTAAAGCCTTATTATCTGGGGCTTCTCTTCAGGAGGTTTGTGATGCGGCAGGTTGGTCTTCTCCGCTCACATTCGTGAGGTTTTATAGCCTGGACCTGGATGCTGCCCCAGGTTCTCAGGTGCTTGGTACTTAAGTTGCTGACAGTTTTGATACAGGCAATTGTAAGTCTGGCGTGTTGGGTATTCTCGTTCCCAAAGCGTCGTTGACGCATCGCGAGTTCCCTCGAAAGGGAACGTCTCAGGTTATGACTGTAACCCTAGTTCCCTGAGAAGGGAACGAGACGATGCGTCGCCCGGCCATACTTCCTGCATCCCTGTTATCGACTTTGCTTCGGCTCTAGAAGCTAACGCTGGTTGCACCGGATGTGCTTTTATCCTTTCCTGGTCATGACGTCACCCGCCCGTGACGCTCATTCTTCCTATTGGACTAGTTGACATACGTGCTTCAGACGTAATCACGCGGAGGCGTTCCCAAAGCGTCGTTGACGCATCGTCTCGTTCCCTTCTCAGGGAACTAGGGTTACAGTCGTAACCTGAGACGTTTTCCATATACATTTTCTTGAAATGGGTGCTTGACTTGTTAAACAGTGGTGGATTTTTCTGGACCTCAGCAATTAACTTCTCCTCAATGTCGTCTGCCATTTTTAATGCACGAGCCCTTAAATTATAATGGATTTTGATTGGCAGTCAGTGATTTATCGTTCAACAGGTGGAAGAAAATCGTTCCGAAATTGATCCCAACGATATCGTTTCTCTATATCGTTATTGTTATCTAGCTGTGGTGTGAACTCTGCTATTCTTTAATATTGAGAACGATTTTTAGAACTATATCTTTATCTTTATCGTCATCATCATTGGTGTAAACGGGCCTTTAGTGTCTTAAGGACTTTTTCACAGGTGAAACATTAAAATAGCCTAATTGGGGAAAAAAACACACATTTAAATCCTTTCCAATAAAGATATGTAAAGATAAGATATATAGACATACACATGACGATACTCTCTGTGTGATAGAAATATCTCGAAATATCTTGAGATGGGATTTGTCTAGAGAAATCAGCAGAAAAGGGAGATTAAATTCTTTGAAAAGCTTGACAGTTTGACAAGGGTCAATGATCAGAAGAATGACCAGAGGAGATAATAAGTGACCAACAAAGACAGTGAAATTAATGATGTCTAAATGATTGATGGCCCAGTCACAGTGTGAAGTAATGATGATATTTTGCATAAATACTTAACAGGAATTTAAACAATAGATATGAACAAATATAATGGGTTTTGACCACACACCAGCAACAAAAACGGTTGCTTCTGGTAACAAGGATACTAAAAACATCCATCTGCTATTTATTTAGGACGTCCTTTAACAGAGAATGTCCGCTCCCTCTGCACATTTCTCTGCAATGGTCCATTGAAATTCCAATGATCAGATTGATCATTAGTGTGAATGATGACCTTACTAATTACAACTCATTTGCCGCTAGACAGTCAAACATTAGACAATTGTTCTCAATTGCACCAGCCGTTTTAACAAATAGGCCGAAAAAAAGCTAAACATTTGACAAGAATAAATGTGTCTCGAATACTTGTGGCCATTTCAAATGCAAGACAAATGCAAATGTGAGGAAAAAATCATTTTCAAAGAAATATTGCTGCAAGAAATATATGCAGAAAGTTACAGATAACTTTTTTTGCATAAAATAAATATTACTTCAAGACAGAAAGGCTTTAAATCACAAAAATGGTCCAAATACAACACATCTTTGTATTATGAAATCAAATACAACTTTTTCCCAGAAACATACAAGCAAAGTTTCAATGCTAAATGGCTTTATGATGTCTACTCCTACGCTTGACAGCACTTATTTTCCAGCATGAGTCTGGTGTACTGATCTGACACCCGAACACCTACTACTTCACAAAGGTTACCTCGCTGTACCGTGTTAAACTCGAAAATCTACGTGGCATTGAGAGCTTGATTTGAGATTTGTAGTATCACTCAGTAAAGCTGAAGGACATCTGCGGAATCAGGCATTGGGAGTCTCAGGCCTCAAAGAGTGAATATGATTCCAAGCATCAGGTTTCACAAAAAAAAAAAAAAAACAGGTTTGTTTAAGAGTTGACAAGTTCTTGAGAGGTCACAATGACCTTTCTTAGGAGAGATTCATGAAAGGGAGTCGAGGAAATGAGAAAAAAAAAAAGTCCTTAAAAATGGGACATGCCAACAGTGCTCTAATGGAACTCATTCAGTCCTCTTCAAGGGCCAACAGAGCCATAGATGTTAAATCACTGTACACACACTTTTATTGACGCTTTTTTAGTGAAACCTGCCCTTCATGAAAAGAGACCAAATATGGTTCTGTATGACTTGGAGAGAAGGCAGAGATTGAGTTGGATCTTATGAAGTGGCTGAGAAAACATAGGATGACTTGTGAGGAGAGAAATAAAGGAGATGCCTCCAGGCCCTCTTTATCCTCATCATGATGCTTTGTGAATTGTTTGCGTCTGTGTATCCAAGGCCTATGGGTAGTTTGTGTTCAGACTGCCCTTGCTCTTTCAGTGATTTTTGTGCTATAAAACCTCTGTGACACACACACACACAAACAAACACACACTCTCTGGGGCTCATGTGGTTGCCAAGGTTACCAATATCAGGCTGAGAGTCAGGAATACATGAATACAAGACACCTTTTACTCTTCCCATAATCCACCATAACACTGAGATAAAGAGTGAGTGTTTTTTCTCTCTCTGCTGTTAGCCAGCTGCATGTAGAACATGAGCAGTTGGCCTTACTGTGTTTTTATTGATTTACTCCACATTATCACATGCCTTTAGGCTACTCAATTCTGATTTGTCAATTGTGGCATTGAGAGGTAAAATATTTTTGTATAATGATTACTGAACTATACATTTAACTGTGGTCCATGACAAGATAAAGGTTATATGTTCCTGCATCTTGTATCACTTAATGGTCTTTTCATACTAATGCATACTAATATCATATTTGGGAGTCCATTGCATCAAAACGTCTGTGTTTTCTGTGCTAAACTTTAAATCAATATTTCAATATCACGTCCATGTTGTGTGTGGCGTTATGTATGGTAAGTATTGAGTGTGAACCATGTGACTGTGGTGTCTTTCTGCCCCTGAAAAGCCAAGCTGTGAGGAATCTCATAACTTTAAGAAACCAAGACCTGAATTCCAACAAAACATTCACCTTCAATAATGCATAATGAGTTTTAGACCAGGAAGGCATGGAACTGCAGAAACTAAAAATAAGCTGATAATAAGCTGACTCTGACTCGGCAAAAGTTAAGAAAAGACTAAAAGTTGGAGTAAGTGACAATTAAGCGTGGGGCTGAGGCTGTATGTTTTTCCAAAATGTTCTTTTTCATGGACGTTCTGTTTTCAAGGCTTTCTATTTATGTTGTGCATCCTGTCACAGTGAAGCTCTGAGGTGTAAAAGGCCTGCGTAAAAAATGTTGTTTTAATAGGCATTCAGCAGTCTGTGAAGTCATGGACTTTGAGTTGTGAGGACAAATGGATTTAAATAAAAATCCCATTCTTTTAGTAACCAAGATTTTCTTTTTTTTCTGTGGGCTAGGCTGTGGTCACTTGGCCTGTACTTGGTCCAGATTCCGCTCTTTATGATCTCTGTGCATTGTCACTTATTTGCAAGATTATTCTGGACTTTAACAACTACAATCAGACCAGGAATGACCAGGATGAATGAAACAATTACTGTAGTGAAAGAAGCTTTTTTTTTTCAAACAGTTGTTCCATGATGAAAAAAAAAGTAGTGTGTATAATCACTCTCGCTTTTTCACACAAACACACACACACACAGCTTGCTTCACAGCTGGGTTCATTCCCTTGGGAGATGGCCATGCTCTGAGGGAATTGCAGAGAGAAAGTTAATGCTATTCTGTCTGCTGCCTCAAAATACCATTGTGCACTTAATGTGGTTTCAGGAGTAAAGCTATAGTAACTGGTTTAGGATCTTTATATAAATTAATTCCTGGAAGAGAAAAAAAAAAAAGAAAAAAAAAAGACTAGGGCCTACCTCTACAAATCCATTTATTCCTTTCCTATTTCTTTAAAGTACTTTCTTTTTCCATTTCTGTTTAAAATGTATTACTACACACAAGGGAAAGTGTGTAAAGGCAATAGTTTAAAACCATTAATGGAAACCTTGTAACGTACAACCAATTAGGGCGGCAGAAATGGGGTCAGATTTTACTGTGTGAGGAATTAGGTGCTGTGTGTTGAATTGGGAACAGCACGCCATGGTGGTTGATCATTGTGATCCTGTCGGTCTGGTGTGTTGGAAGGAGAGATGGGATGTGAGATGTCACTCTGCAGTGCGCTGTTGACTTCCTCACTGGAGGAGGGAAGTATAGAGAAGATGTAAGCAACATCTGGCCCTGATGATGTCTTATTGCAGATAGTTCCATCCTTTGCCCTGCCGTTGGTCTGTGAAGTTGTTGAGAAGGTAGGACTGAGAAAGGCATGGGCAGGTCGTTTCTGTAGGTGGAGAGACAGTGGCTTCTGGAATTCTCTTTTCTTTTATTTGATTTGCCCTCTGTTTCTCTCTCCTCCGAAAGCACTCAACGACCTCTTTCTCCAGAGCCGCCACAGCATCTTTCGCAAATTCCTCCACTGAATTTTATTTCAACAGTCTCTCTAAGATAGACTTCATGGTTAAAATGACTTTCGAGTCTTTAAAATCCTTCTCCAGTTTTAAAACAATGTTTTTAAGGGAAAGTACTTCCGCATGAAGCTGTTCACAATCACATTGATGTAAAACCCGTTAATCCTTAAAATCAGCAGATGTTTAAAAAGGAGCAGCATTATCCAATTGAGTCGTCATCTTTTAATGCTTTTTTCAACACAGCCTTTTCAATCTCAAACATTCCCCGTATGGGCCACCATATGTAACGTTCAGCCAATTAGGTTGAGATTACAAAAGTTAAAATGGGGTCAGATTTTACTGTGTGAGGAATTGGGTGTTAAAAGAATTTGACAAAACTGAGGTTAAAGTGGATAAGAACGGTGTATTTACAATCTTCACAAGATACTTTAAGTGTATATACAGACCGAAAGAAGCTTCACTAAACTTTGCACATATCATCACCTCTAGACCATGCTGAAAAAAGTTATCAAAAGAATTTTGATCAATTAAGCAGTTTAGGAGAGACAATTTTGATGTGTGCTATGGCCCAATATATCTATATCTTGTGTGAACAAAGTTAAATATCTTGTGTGGCCAAACTTCTCAAAACTTTGTACATATGGAGAACATGTCATTTTTAACAATCATGAATTTATGATGCTCGGGAGGCTAACGCCAAATTCTAAACTAGTAACAGCCATTTAAACTAAAGTTGAAGGCTGTGATAATGTTGCCCACTAGAGGCAGCCACAGGATAATGAATTTATTAAGCCTAATCGTTTTCTCTAAGTTGACATCCCTTTGAATGGAACCCACAATGCTAGATATTTTCGAATAATAAACAACAACAAAAAAGATTCTATACAAAAGTTAACTATTAATTGTGTTTTTCTGTAACTGTGATTACAGGCATTACTCGCAAGAACAGTTGATTGACTTTACCAGTCCATATATTTTCTGCAATCTCTGCTGTATGCACAAGACCATTTTAGAATTGAACACTGACTGACAAATGTATGAGTTGAAGGTGTGATAGGTGATCTGGGAAATGCTAACTTTAGCCTGCTAGCATTGAGAGCATAAGATCCCACCCTCCCGGCAAATCGCCGTCCAAAGCCACGCCTCCAAAACACATGAAAGAGCACACACCAGAAGCGAAACGTTATTGGACTACATCATGTGTCAGTGAGAAAACGTACAGTGAAAGGAGAAACAGAAGCACTTGCTTGCACACACAATTGTTAAATGACTCCAGTTCAGAGGATGACCCGTAAGGGAAAGAATGCACTGTATTTCAGCTGCCTTCATTCATATGTGATTTGAATCACAGTCGAATCTCACTGAATTATCTGCATAGGGCAAAGACAGCAGTACAAAAAAAAACTGTAGGCCTACTGTCAAACCAGAAGGAAAGTTAGGTTGTTAAATTCTCGCTCTGTCTGCTTCGTACTTGAAACGCACTGATGACGGATGATTTCTGCGTGAACAGGCTGCACAGTAATATGCAAACACACGTTGCCTGACAGGGAACACATCGTGGTATCATTTTATTCGGACTGAAATGATTAAACAACCATTTTATGGTCCTACTCCACAGATGAAATATTTATAAAAAACAAACAAAAACGCTTGACATAGTGATTGATATCATGATATGAGTCTTTCAAGCAGCATAACAAAAAAAATTCTGTAGAGATTCACTGTTGCACCTTTAATTGGCAAGGTAAGTTATATCAAAGGAGTAGCCTATACACCAAAATGAATTCAATTCTCAGGACAGACATTGGCCACGTATACACTGCTTTAACTTTTATACTTCCAAAGTGAGTCACAACTGTATTGAAATTATTACGTTTCCTGCTTTGATATCGCAAAGCGTTGGTGTCTTTAATGTTTTTGGTGTTTTAAACAACCGGAAGCACGTTGTTGTTGTTTGCCCATTTTCGTAAACTGCCATTGACAGAGGCGCTGTGTTTTGTTTTTGATCATTAAACCGCTGCTTTTGCTTGCTGAGAGAAATTCGGTGGAGAGGGACAGGCACTCAGGCAGCATGCTGTTAAAATGTGAGTGCGAATCAAGACACTTACCTCTTTCATTGTGATCTGCTTGCAGCACACTGAAGAAGTGAAACGCACATCACACACGCACTGTTGATGGCGTCATTAACAACCAGCTGTTCTGTTCGGTTGTGAACACGATGTAGATTTACCAGGATGCGTTGGCGTTGTTGCTCCGCAAAACAAAATACTCAGACAAAATCAAAGCAGATTCTGAAGTCATGAATGATTCAACCCAACCGCCGTCATTCCTGAATGAATCAGGTTTTGAACGTATGGTCAGGTGCGAATGCCCTTCCCATGGATCTCGAACACGAGATGATGAAAGAGAACGCTGATTCATTAAAAGATAGATGTAATGAAACAAGGTGTTAATTTTAACTTTGAGCTCCACTTTTCAAGGCTCAGCTGACCAGCAATGCATCGCATTGGTAAAGCTGATGCTTCACTTAATAGAGACCAATGTCATTGATTCAATGCATTGACCAGCGCTGACGCCATTCATGCTAAATACCCTTAAACGTTAAAAGGATGATACGACAAATATTTCGCTTTCCTTGGACATGACAACCTTTTCACGAATATATATATGACTTGACCTCAAAGACAGACGCAGGTAATCGCACGCGCTCAGTCTGTTAAAGGCTTGTTGAGTGCAAATCCACAAAGCCTCAGTACAAATCACCATGATAAACACAGTCTTGTTATCATTAACTCATTTAACATTCAATACACATGCACAAAGTTCAAAACTAGAAGGGTATAGCTTATGAAAAAGAAAACTGCTTGCTGTGGTTACTTGCATTCCTCTGCGGTTGGCTTGTCAGTATCGCGGTACTACATTATTGCGGTTATCGTAACAGCCCTAATTACAAACAGGTGCGTTGGATCAGGGTTGTATCTGAACACTGCAGGTCCCCGGGTGTATGTGGTCATGGTTCCAAAGCAGCTTTATGGAAGTAGAAAAATATCCAAATTCAGAACTGGCAAGTGGCTTAAATATATTTACCTTTTCTATGACCACTGAGGGTTTATTGATTTATGGAAAGGACTGAGTAGGAATGACAATAAGATAGTAGATCACCCCTAACCCTCTATCTGATTATTTTCAGGCTTTTGGGAAAAAGGGACCAAACCATTGATCTAACACTAGATGGATGCGGTATGCAGTAACACCTCTTGAAGTCCTCATACTCACACAGGTAATAAGTGAGGACAGCTGCCAAGGGAGTTTCGTGAGGAGACTAATCCAACTCTAGTGCAGGGGAGTCCTCTTCACATCACCTTTATGAATGAGAAGAAAGGTGAACGAATGGTATGGTTATATAATGTATGTATATTGTTCTCTTTAGTTGCTGCTTTCTACTTAGACATGACTCATTGTCTATGATGAGGCTAGACAGTGGTGTCAGTTTAGACAGAGATGAGATGTTAGGTGAAGTGTGAATGAGTGAAGCATAGACATATACAGAGATCTGGAAGTAGATGTGACCATGCGTATGACTTCTACATGTCTGAATAAATATGACCGTGAGAGGTTCATACAGGAGCATGACGGGTCTCATCCTTGATTAATTCATGAGCTATTTCACCTGCTGTGGGGAGCTGTCCTTAAATGATTTACCTTTCCTGCAGCGGTTGGTATTTCAAATGTGACATTTCAGATGGCCGTAGATTTTTAGACTAATCTATTCATTTCTTTTTGCTGTAGGCCATTCCCGATCTCATCGGAAAAAGGTTTAGCATCAATTACTGTAAATCCTGACCATTAAACACAAAGAAAATTATGAGACCTTGCTCAGTGTCACAGACTGGGCAGATATGTCAAAGGCTTTTTAAACAAGACGTGTTGTTGCGTTAAACAGCTAGACAGAGCACAGCGGGACTTAACAGAAGGCATGTTTTAGGCGTGTTAACTCTCAGACAATATTGCTTACATAAACACTTGTAAACACAACCTGATGTCGTAAACATGACTTCCCAACTCATAAATACAAGCTTCTCAGTAGGACTCTTGCTGTGTTCACGCCATGTCGTAATAACCGTAATTTCGAGATGACAACATGTGATATACTACTCTGAGCTGTTCAATTATGCATTTCTGTGGCAACAATATCAACGCCCAAATGAATTTGCAGTGGTCAGGTGGTGCAGCAGTCACGTGGTACAAGTAGAAGCTCTCAGAAAAATCCAAGTTTACAAGTTATAATTACGAGCTCTAAGAGAAGTTGAAATCTCATTATACAGTAATTTTGACATGGTGTGAACGCACCATATTTTTGATTGGCCTTTGGACTATTTTTGTTACACAGACCCTGATACATAAACATCACTCGCACATAGAGATCGGAGATGGCACTGCGCGCACACAGAAACATGCAGGAGCACAGATACTTATCAACGCTGCAATTTTGAATCGCTACATTTATATGACACATTACTGTTTTTAAAGTAATTAAACTCACAGCTTCATTTTTAGTAGAGATACACTGCACAGGCCCAGGTAATTCAGACACGCATCTCTCTCTCTCTCTCTCTCTCTCTCTCTCTCTCTCTCTCTCTCTCTCTCTCTCTCTCTCTCTCTCTCTGCATGCTGGGAGTTTGTGGATGGAGCGTGAGTGTGTGTTGGAGTGAGCTCTACGGTGTGAGTGAGTTTTCTATTATCTTTTATCTATCTCTTGTGGTTTTTTTGTTAGGTAAATAGAGGAAAGTTTGTAGGTGTTTGTGAGGAGCGTCGTCGGTCAGTGTGTACTGATCGCTATGGCGGCGTCTCAGCACACGAGCGTGGAAAGTTTAACTGGCGGCATGGCGTTAAGGTAGTACCCGCAGAGCATTGTTCAGTTGAGGACTGTGTCCTCGCTGTTGCTGCTGTTGTTGGTCATGATTGCATTCTATCTGCATCAAGAATGAATAGCGCAATAGTGATGTTTTTGAACAATGTTGACAAAGTGAATGAAGTTGTAGAAACCGGGATTGTTGTGAATGATTCCCTTACTCCAGTTATGCCCTTGCTTAGTACAACCAGCGAAAAGAGTAATATTGTCAAATGTCTCGCCGTTTATTAAAAATGAAGTGATTGAAAGGGAATTGTCCAGACACGGAAAGTGTGTGTCAAAAATTAAGAAAATCTCACTCGGTTGCAAATCGCCACAGTTGAAACATGTTGTATCATTTAGGAGGCAGGTGCACATGATCTTAAATAACCAGAATGAAGAGCTTAATTTAGCCATGAAGTTTAAGATTGAGGATTTTCATTATGTTATTTTTGCTACCTCGGATCCGATTAAGTGTTTTGGTTGTGGACAAGTGGGTCACGTGATACGCGTGTGCCCTGAGAAGTGTGCAGATCAGAATCACAATACAGGCGAAACGCTTAGTAATACAGATCATCCACAAACGAGTGATACAGTATCTTGTGTTGACAAAAATGGAATTGACGATCGTGAAAGTAATAAAAATGAGAGTGTGGCCACAAATGAAAATGTGCATGAAGGTGGTGTTTCTGAGGTCAGTGTGAGCAGGCCATATTAGAAGATGCTTTGGATGTTGACATGACAGAAGATCAGAGTATTTTTAAAACACCGACATTAAAAAGGAAAACTAAGACCAAAGGAAAAGGAAAAAGGGCTAGTAAAAAAGCTACTGGAACAACTGTTGGTGATGCAAGGGAGGTAGACTCAGAGTCGAGTAATGTTGAGGAGTCTGCTGTGGATAGTGATTGTGAATCATCAGACTCTGTGAGCTCAGCTTCACAGAAGCGATCTGTCCGCAGCGCTTACACATCGGACAAAATTAGAAAGTTTCTTCAGACAATGAAAGGCATGAAAGGTGTAAATGTAGAGGATTACTTCCCAGATTGTGAGTTGTTTATAGATTCAACCAGGGCTTTAGTGAAGGAGGGTGGAGCTTTCACTGAACAAGAAGTCTTTAGGCTGAAGAAAATTGTCCAGAAGTTAAAACTAAATTTATTGAACGATGAATTCGAATCAGTCTAGCTTCTTTTCTTACTTTTTTTTAAGTGTTTGTTACTGGTGTGCTCATTACCTTTTTATGAGTAGGATACAATTGGGCACACTTAATTTAAATGGTGCACGAGACAGCAAGAAAAGAGCAATGCTTTATGAACTGATAAACAAAAGAAAATCGATGTAATGTTGGTCCAGGAAACTCATAGTGATGTTTTTAATGAGAATGAATGGCTAATGGAATGGGATGGGTCAATTATTTTCAGCCACAAAAATCAATGTAGTGGTGGCTTATCTGTACTTTTTAAGAAAAACTTTAAACCAATTTCATATGAGATAGAACATGTTTTTGAGGGACATCTAATGAAAATAAGCAAAACAGCAAAATTTGAAAAATTTGTTTGTTTTTATAAATGTGTATTCTATTGTTGGTCCTGAAAGGGTTGTTCTTTTTGATTAAATTAAGTAATATTTTGTCAAACTGTAAAGAGGAAGAGTTCATATTTGTTGGAGGGGATTTTAATTGTACGGCAAATGATGGAATGGATAGGAACCATAAAGAGCCACATCTAGCTTCTCAACATGCTATAAGAAAGCTTATAGAAGAACATGATTTGTGTGATATATGGATAACTTTATATAAAGAACAAAGGCAGTACACATGGGCGCAAACAAGAGAAAATTATATTTCTATGGCTAGATTTGATAGGTTCTATTGTTTTAAATACCATTTTAATGTTATTAAGAAATCTGAGATTTTGCCTAGTGGGTTTTCTGATCAAAGTCTAGTAATCTATAGTGTCTTCATTACTAATATAAATTCTAAGAGTGCCTATTGGCACTTTAATACTTCTTTGCTACAAGACAATTTTTTAAGGATGTTTTTATTTGTTTTTGGAAACAGTTCAGTTCCAGGAAAAAATTTTTTTTCTTCCCTACAACAATGGTGGGATCATGGGAAAAAAGAGATACAGCAACTGTGTCGTCAGTACACTCTCAACGTGTCCAAGGACATTTCCCAATCAATGAAAACCTTAGAGATTGAAATAGTGGAACTTCAAAATTTGGTGGAGTCCACAGGAAATCGAGGACATATTGAGCTCCTCAAAGTTAAAAAAAGGACTCTGGATAACCTGTTAGGCATCAGAGCACAGGGAGCTTTGATCTGCTCACGTTTTCAGAGTGCAGTAGAGATGGATGGCGCAACTAAATTCTTCTTCGGTTTGGAAAAAAAGAATGGTCAAAGCAGACTTATACATTCTTTATACTCATTGGAGGGTATTTAAACGGTGGAGCCGAAGGAAATTATAAAAAGAGCTGTATTATTTTATTCTGAGCTTTATAAAAGTGAACATACAGAGGAAGATGAGCTGGCCAGCTCTTTTTATATGGGTTTGCCTAAAAAGTTCCAGATGAGACAATTCTTGGCTTTCAGCATCTGAACTGCATGTTGCTCTGCGGAGCATGGATTGCGGTAAGGCCCCAGGAATTGATGGTCTACCAATTGAGTTTTATAAAACGTTTTGGTCAGTGCTGGGGGGTGATTTGCTGTCTGTGTTCAATGATAGTCTGGCTGGAGGGTTGCTACCTTTGAGCTGTAGGATGGCAGTCATTACCCTGTTACCCAATAAAGGTGATTTAAAAGAAATAAAGAACTGGCTCCCTGTTTCACTTTTGTGCTCTGATTTAAAGCTCCTTTCTAAAGCTTTGGCCATTAGGTTGAGGGAGGTAGTTGGGCAGGTTATTCATCGTGATCAAACTTACTGTGTGCCTAACAGGTCTATTTTTGATAATGTTTATCTAATTCGGGATATTTTGGACGTCTCTAGGCTATTGGACACAGACACTGGTCTCATTTCTCTAGATCAGGAAAAGGCATTTGACCGGGTTGAACACAGCTATCTCTTACGCACGCTAGAGGAGTTCAGGTTCAGCTCTGGTTTTATCGCCATGATTAGGGTATTGTAACAGGATGTTGAGAGTGTACTGAAAATTAATGGTGGTCTTAGTGCTCCTTTTAAAATTAACAGGGGTATTAGACAAGGTTGTGCACTTTCAGGAACGTTGTATGCTCTTGCCATTGAACCTTTATTGGTTAAGATCAGAGAAAGCATTGAAGGTTTGACCATACCTTGCTCTGGAGCCAATTTTAAGTTGTCTGCATATGCAGATGATATTATTGTTTTGGTTAAAGGGCAAAATGATGTTGATCTTCTTAAAGACATTTTTGACAAATTTGTTTATCAAATTTGTCAAATTTGTCTCTGCCAAAATTAATTGGTCCAAAAGTGAAGCCATAGTAAGTGGTAAATGGTCCAATGGTCTTCCTAAACTACCAGGTGGTTTGTCCTGGAAAAGAGATGGGTTCAAATATTTAGGAGTATATGTTGGCAACGATTCAATGTTAGACAAAAATTGGGAGGGAGTTTTAGAAAACTTAAAGGGGCGATTGGAAAAATGGAAATGGCTTTTGCCAAAAATGTCTTTTAGAGGGAGGGTTATAATAATTAATAACCTGGTGGCTTCAGTTTTGTGGCATCGTTTGGTCTGCATCGATCCTTCAAATGGACTTTTGAGTAAAATTCAAGCCAGTGTGGTGGACTTTTTTTGGAGCACTTTTCATTGGATACCACAGAGCATACTTTTTCTACCCAGAGATGGAGGAGGACAAGGACTTATCCATTTGCCCAGCAGGGGGGCAGCCTTTCGACTTCCTCGTTGTACTGGCTTTAGGAGGAACCTCTTGTACATGGAGCTCGGCTTGATGTTACTTGTGAAGTTACACCTGGACTGCTTCATTGTTTAATTACCACTAAGACATTAAAACTGCATCATTTGTTGGATGTAGCTGGTTCTGGTTTAAATAATGCTCAGTCCATGGCCGCATATCTAGGTGTGAAAAAATTCTGGACATTTTTAAACAGAAACTCACAGAGGAAGAAAATAATCTGTTAATTGATTTTTATAATGGGAAACTGGTTCCTAATAATACAGATCCCTTTCCAAGTATTTATCTTAGTCCCAATCTCAAAGGACTGTCTGGACCTTTTCTGAATCTGAGGGGGCTAGAAGAGTTAAGTTTGCAGGATGTTCAGAGTAAAGTTTTGTATAAATGTCTTGTAAAAGTTTTAAATAAAGCAAATTTAAAAGAACGCAGTGATACAGTGTGGAGAGAGAAATTGGGAATAGATGATGAAAATAAACCTGTTTGGAGAGTTTTATACAAACCACCAATTGAAAAATATTCAATGGAGAGTTTTACACGGCGCAGTTGTTGTAAATGCATTTGTGAGCTTAATTAATCCCAATGTATCAAGTGATTGTCCTTTGTGTAAAATGAGGGAGACAATTTTTCATTGTTTTTTTTAGAATGTTTAAGAATGTATGATATGTTTTGTTTTTTTGATGTTCTTTTCATGAATTTTGGGGAGATTTTTTTTCTTCTAAGATTTGGATTCTTGGACCCAAATATAGTGTGGCGCAAAGAATAAAAAGTCAATTGTTGAATTTTTTAATTGGGCAAGCCAAACTTGCTGTTTACATAACCAGGAAAAACAAAATAGAAGGTAGAGTAACCAACATGTGGTTATTGTATTTAAAAATATGGTAAAAGCAAGGGTTATGTTTGATTTCAAGTTCTATAAACTGATGAATGATTTAGAAAGTTTTATGCACAAATGGTGTTTTAATGGAGCTATTTGTACGGTTGAAGAAGAAATGTTGATTTTTACTACCATGTTACAATAAGTCTTGATTTTTGTACCTCTTTTTTGTTTTTTTGGATAATGTGATTGGATGTTTTGCTGACGTTGTAGTGATATAAATAAAGTGTGTTGAAAACTCAAACTCTCTCTCTCTCTCTCTCTCTCTCTCTCTCTCTCTCTCAATAATTAATTGAAATAAATGCTATAATTCATTCATTCAAATGAATATAATCTTACTGCACTGCTAAATCTCTGTGTCTGATTTAAAGCGGGCAGAATGCTTGAACTAACGAGTGGTAACTGACAAAAACAACCATCATTTTTACCTAAATTTTTTTCAATTATTGTGCTGCAAACATCAGTAACAGCTTTAGCTTGTCAATGCTGGCAAATGACCATGGTATTTGTGGAATAATCCACGGCTAGCTGTGCATTAAACGATTAGAATTTTTTCCTCCGCGCCATGCACTAGAATCGTTTAACACACAGCTAGCCGTGGATTATCCCTTACTTATCCTGTGCCCAAATTCATCCAGTTGGCCCATTTTTTAAAACTGACATTGATCTGCTGTGCTGTCAAAACTTTTAAGCTTGTTTACACAGCATCTTAAAACTGTGCCACTCATGTTGCGGAATGGTAAAAAACTGCAAGATGCACCATAATGGCCTAAAGGCATCCAAATAGTGTTTGCATAGACCAACAATTGAAAAATAGTACACGTCTTGTGTGAACATTCCCTCACGTCTCTAGACTAAACTACGGTGTTATGCCCATTAATGTCTTATAATGTTACATACAATATTAAGTAATAAAACAATAGACTGAGAAATTATTTCTTGTTTTTATAGTTAGATTAGATTTTTAAAGAGAACCGTTTGGTGTGCTAGCTTAGCAAACAGTTAGTCAAGTAGCTTGTTTGCTTCACCTACTGTATATACCTTAAACAAATGTTAAACAGAATTTATCAGCAAAACTAGATATTTTTGCTAGAAACTAGATATTTATCCACAAATTAAGAATTTGAACAATGCATTGATTTGTTCCATTTTAGTTGAATCGTGGCCATGTTGTACTAATTTGTTCTCCCGTTTTAGTTAAATTGTGGCCACAATATAGCTTTGGAACACATTAGTATGACATGGCCATGATTTAACTTATTTAAGGGAACAAATTTATAAAACGTGGCCAGTGGCCATGAATGAATATGTTGTGGTAATTAATTCATAATTTAAGGGCTCCGTTTAAAAAAAAACAAAAAAAACACAGGCTAGGCTTCTAATCTCAGAGAATTCACTTCTGGTAATGGGGTATATTTTTGTGTTTATATATCATGTTTATTTTGAGTGAGAAAACAATGCACACTAATTCAAATTCAGAAAGCAATAATTCAACAACAAATACCGTAGCCTATTAAGTCACACTTTTTCTATGAATAAAAGGTGAGCCAGTAGCCACAGACATCTGATAATCATCAGAACTTCTCTTTTCACATGCTTTTCATGTTCAGCAGCTCCGCAAGCAGAGAAATAGGCTGTATTTTCATCATTCTATTCAAAACTGAAATTAACAGATTTGAGTCTGAGATACTACACTCTCTCTCAGCCATTCGCTCTGTAAATTCTCCAAAAGTTGTTAATTTGACAATGTCTCTCATTAGCACTCTGTGATCAGGCTTTCAGAAAAGAAAGTCAAAGATAATAGGATACATATTAGGCTACGGACAGCGCAGAACATCTGATAGTTGAGATGGTGTGGAAGCGTTAATTAAGTTCTGTGATGAATTTTTTGCTCTCCTTCTGTTACGGATGTGCAGTCCTCCATCCTGCAGCTATGCAGAGGCTTAGATCACACCTGGATTATGAAAGTAAATTTGTCATATGTTGTAAATAGACTATTTAGTTGTTCTTTTTGGAAGTGTGTAAATGCTTACAGTTGTTCCATTTGCTAAAAAAAATAACAGTCCTTTGCTGTTTGGAATGGATGTTACTATATTGCATAAATCATCCTGATTTACTTAAAACATTATGGCTAAAATTAGCGCTCAATTGTGTTCACGTTTGGCGTGTTGACATTAACTTTTAGCTCATATAGTATTTATGCTCATCTTAACTGTTTATACAGCAAATGTGAAGAGTTCAGGTTGCATTAAATAAATCCCTTTATCCACTCTCCAGTGCTCTCTGTGATGTCAGGTTTTACTTAAGTACGTGAAATATAGAATCTGCCTTTGAACTTCATGCCTTTTATAGTATGAGTGGCTTTATCTGCATGCCAAACAGCACTGCATGATTACACTTGAAATGTATGTGGTTTTACATCATTTGCATAAGATGACTGATGTTATTTCTTCTTGCTAAACTTTATACACTGTGTCATCTTTATTTTTGTCGCAAGGGCTCAGTTCTCCAGTTGAGTAAATCCAGCGGGTGTCTTGAGAAGGGTTGTCGAGGAATGTTTTATTGTTGCTTTCAACAATCAGTGGTTCTGCGCTGAATGTCAGCGTGGCTGAAAATCACTTTCTTGGAAGTGCCTGGACTGTGTGCGAAAGACTATATATGCCATGACAAATTTCGAGATTTTATCAATTTGTTATTTTGATCCTCCAATATCCTGTTTCTCAAAAAGCCATTTTGAACGCACAGATCTCATGTACAAAGAGCCCTGATGGTAATGTCTTCCAACAGCCTCATTTCCCCCTGGTATCATGTGGAATAAAGAAATCATGAAAGCAAGGTTCTAACCCTAACCTAACCCTAACATTAAAGGATCAGCCCTCTTCATGTTCAAAGTTGTTCATGATTTTTTCATAAAACTTTTAGAGTACAGAGATGAAAGAACATTTTTTTCCTTCTTTTTTTACAGATCTCCAGTGAATAACGAGCAGGTGTCATATATTATCAGAAATGGCAAGAGAATGACCCTTGTGGTACATTATGCTCCTCTGTTTTATGGGTTAAATCTGATTGATTCAGGTCATGGGCATTCCTGAAATAGGTTTAATAAAGTGACTTGAAAGACACTTTCCACTATTCTCTCTAGAAGTATACTATGACAATATGGGGGTGGGGGTCACAACAGCTTTTGTAAGGTTTATTTAAGAAAGTCTGAAAAGGTTGATGTAGCAAATCAAGTGGCAAGAGGATGACGTGGAAATCATTTTTCTGTCCTTCTGAATTTCTTTCTCTTCATCTCTTCCAATTGTGGTAAAACCTTAAGGGCAATAATGTACAGTGCTCTGATTTATCCCTTTTATGACCCAAGCCATTAAAAATATATGGACTGAAAAGGCTGCAGGAGTCAAAGCCATAGTGTCAGACAGTCAGACTAAGTATCATGCTGAAGCTATATAAAAATTCTATGTGAACTGATATTTAACCCAGGCTTTATACTGTCTGAGGTTCCCAACAATGATTTCTCTAGATTATATCTCCAGAAATTTGATTTGAGAAATGTAATGGTTGAAATGGTTGAAGGCGTTGTTGTGTTTGGAGCTCCGTCGAATTAATTCAGAAACCTTGTTTTTCTTCTTTACACTCTTTTACAAACGAACTTTTTCATTTTTATAGCGTGTGAACATATCTGGAATACTATTCTCCTTAAAAAACAATCGGATTGCTCTGATATCGCTAACTTACATATATCCAACCTTTCGAACTTCCGCTACTAGCCTTAGCCCGCTAGCATTACACGCGTGGTCGCGCCTATCGATCGACTTATTTACACCCGTATCACTGAAAGCTATAATTCGCCATTATAGCACATCTGCTATAATGGCGAATATAACGGATGTGTGTCTAACGTTACCTTTGAGTGCAGGTGAGGACACCTTCGAGCTGCATTCTGTGCAGTTAGAGCTGGAATCCGTGGAGAAGCAGATCCGCGACCTACTAGAGAGACAGGCCGAGCTACGAGATCGACGTTTCGCGCTTGAAACATCACGCGCCGATGCTCACAGGTCAGTGGTTAGTAACCTTTTGACTCCGACCTCGTCTACTCCATGTGTTTCTCTGCCCAGGATGCGATCATCCCTGGTTTCATTCACTCCGGCACCGACACAACAACATGGACCCTGGGTGATTCCACAGCGGAAGACGCGGGCCAGGACCAGAGCTAGGACCTCTCCGCCCCTCCCGGCCTTCGAGATCTCCACCCGGAACCGCTTCTCCCCTCTACGCGAGACGGAACGCGACGCTGTGATCATCGGCAGTTCCATCGTCCGGCATGTCCGTGCTACCATAGGTAAAGGTAAGGTTCGCACTCACTGCTTTCCTGGTGCTCGTGTTCTCGATGTCGCTGCACAGGTTCCCGGGATTCTGAACGGTGACGAGCCCGTCGGAGCTGTCGTGCTGCACGCGGGAACGAACGACATCAGGCTACGGCAGTCGGAGGTTCTGAAGAAGGACTACAGGAGCCTGATCGAGACGGTACGCAGTACATCGCCTGAAACAACGATCATCGTGTCTGGACCGCTTCCCACCTACCGACTAGGACACGAAAGGTTCAGTAGATTATTTGCTCTAAATGAATGGTTAATGTCATGGTGTAATGAACAGAGACTGCTCTTTGTAAATAATTGGAATCTTTTCTGGGAGCGACCTAGGCTCTTCCGTGCTGATGGCCTGCACCCCAGCAGAATCGGAGCGGCTCTTCTGTCGGACAACATCTCCAAGACGCTACACACCATATGACTAGTAAGTCAAAGTCCAAATCACACTCTTTGCTGTCCAAACTTAATTGATATAAGTACCAATGTAGAACATTATATTGAAACTGTGTCTATTCCTCGTTTAGTGAGATCAAATAATAAATCTACTGCAGGATCTAAGAAAAATCTAATTGTGATTAAACCAGAAAATCTCAATATTAGTGAACAAAAACAATTTATAAAGCTAGGTCTTTTAAACATCAGATCGCTTACACCTAAGGCGGTTATTGTAAATGAAATGGTCACAGATAATAGTTTCGATGTACTTTGCCTTACTGAAACCTGGCTTAAACCAAATGATTATTTCGGTCTTAATGAGTCTACTCCTCCTGGATACTGTTACAAGCATGAGCCCCGTCTGATTGGTCGTGGCGGTGGTGTTGCTATAATCTATAAAGATATTCTAACTGTTACTCAGAAAACAGGTCACAGGTTTAATTCGTTTGAAGTACTTGTGCTAAATGTTACTCTCTTAGATGTAAGAAAGAAATCCATAT
This sequence comes from Squalius cephalus, assembly GCF_949319135.1. Lineage (NCBI taxonomy): Eukaryota > Metazoa > Chordata > Actinopteri > Cypriniformes > Leuciscidae > Squalius > Squalius cephalus. The sequence continues at coordinate 23,001,573 of NC_137141.1, read as the reverse complement.
TATCTCTAGCCTTGGCTACTGTATATAGACCGCCAGGGCCTTACGCTGATTTCCTAAAAGAGTTTGCAGACTTTCTCTCAGATCTTTTGGTCAATGTCGATAAAGCATTAATTGTTGGAGATTTTAACATACACGTAGATAATTCAAATGATGCTTTAGGGGCTGTGTTTACAGATTTATTAAACTCCTTTGGGGTCAAGCAAAACGTAACTGGTCCCACTCATCGTCTTAATCATACGCTAGATTTAATTATATCACATGGAGCCGATCCAACCGATATAGATATTATACCGCAAAGTGATGAAGTCACTGACCATTACATGGTCACTTGCATACTACATACCGCTGAAATTTGTCATGTTGCGCCGCGTTATCGACCAGGCAGAACAATCCTTCCAACAACTATAGATCATTTCTCAAATAGCTTACCTGATCTGTCTCAGCTGCTCAGTGAACCCAAACAAACAGATGAACTAGAGGAAATGACTAGCACTATGAGCACCATTTTCTCTTGTACATTAGACATCGTTGCACCAATTAGATTAAAAAAGGTTAGAGAGAAAACTAAAGCACCATGGTACAACAGTGTTACGCATGTTCTAAAGAGAGAAACTCGTAATTTAGAGCGTAAATGGAAACAAACTAATTTAGAGGTCTTTAGAATCGCATGGAAAGACAGTATGTCACGTTATAAAAAGGCCCTAAAAGCAGCCAGGGCTGAGCATCTCCGCAAACTAATAGAAAACAACCAAAATAATCCTAGGTTTTTATTTAACACCGTCGCTAGACTAACAAATAAACAGACGTTACCGGAGCAAAATATTCCGTCACAGTGTAGTAGTAATGATTTTATGAATTTCTTCACTGAGAAAATAGAAAGCATCAGAAACACAATTGTAAATGTACAATCTTTAATGGTGTCTTATGATTCAGCCTCAATTATCACCCCGCAAGAACAATTACAGCGCTTTGCAACTATAGGACAGGAAGAGTTAAATAAACTTATCATTGCATCTAAACCAACAACGTGTTTATTAGATCCAATACCAACTAAACTACTGAAACAAGTGTTACCTGTAGTGGAAGAGCCTCTTCTCAATATTATTAACTCGTCTTTATCCTTAGGTCATGTTCCAAGAATATTCAAGTTGGCAGTTATAAAACCTCTTATTAAGAAACCACAATTAGATCATAATAACCTAGCAAATTACAGACCCATTTCAAATCTTCCATTTATGTCTAAAATACTAGAAAAAGTTGTGTCCGCTCAACTGTGCTCTTTCTTGCAAGAAAATGATATCTATGAAAAGTTTCAGTCTGGATTCAGGCCGCACCATAGCACAGAAACTGCGCTCGTTAAAATCACAAATGATTTACTTTTAGCTTCTGACCAAGGCTGTATCTCAATACTAGTTTTACTTGATCTTAGTGCTGCGTTCGATACTATAGATCACACAATACTCTTAGACCGACTACAAAACTACACTGGTGTTCAGGGACAGGCATTAAGCTGGTTCAGATCATACTTATCAGACCGTTACCATTTTGTCTGCGTAAATGGGGAAAAATCGAAGATAACGTCAGTAAACTACGGTGTACCGCAAGGATCTGTGTTAGGCCCTCTGCTATTCTCAATATATATGCTGCCACTTGGTAATATTATAAGAAAACATGGAATTAATTTCCACTGTTATGCTGATGACACTCAATTATATATTTCATCACGACCAGATGAAAACGCTAAATTATCTAAATTAACAGAGTGTGTTAAAGATATAAAATACTGGATGACATGTAATTTTCTGCTATTAAATTCAGATAAAACGGAGGTATTACTTATTAGTCCAAAAAACTGCCCACAAAACCTCTTACAATACAACTTTAATTTAGAAGGGTGTCCTGTTACTTTATCCTCTACAGTAAAAGACCTGGGTGTTATATTAGACCGCAACTTGTCTTTTGAAAATCATATTTCATATGTTACAAGAACAGCCTTTTTCCACCTTAGAAACATTGCTAAGCTACGTAACATGCTATCTGTTTCTGATGCAGAAAAGTTAGTTCATGCATTCATGACCTCGAGACTAGATTACTGTAATGCTTTATTAGCTGGTTGTCCTGCATCCTCAATAAACAAGCTACAGTTAGTCCAAAATGCCGCCGCTAGAGTTCTTACTAGATCAAGAAAATACGATCATATAACACCAATTCTGTCGTCTCTACATTGGTTACCTATAAAGTTCCGTATCAATTACAAAGTATTGCTACTGACCTATAAAGCCCTAAATGGTTTAGCTCCCGTGTATTTAACGGAACTTCTATCGCCCTACAATCCATCGCGCTCTTTAAGATCACTAAATTCGAGGCTTCTGGTCATTCCTAGGATATCTAAGTCCACTAAAGGAGGGAGAGCGTTTTCACATTTAGCTCCTAAACTGTGGAATGGCCTTCCTGATATTGTTCGAGGCTCAGACTCGCTGTCCCAGTTTAAAACTAGATTAAAGACGCATCTCTTCAGCCAGGCATTCACATAATACTTACATTTTATACTACAGTTGAATCAGATTGAATGCATTAATATTGCGAACAGCAGCTACGCTAATTATTTCCCATATGCTTTTCTGTTGTTATCTCGGGACGCTAGTCCCGAGGTAAATACAGATCGTCAGCTCCAGTTTGTATCCAGCCTCTCATGGAAACTACAGATTCTCCAACACCTGTGCAGAGACGACTCGGCGCCTGTGAAGAGACGACTCGACGCTGGCGATGTTTATGCCCTAAATCAATACATGATTAACTAACTGTATTTCTCTATGTACATTTCTGAAATGCACTTTCTGTAAAGCTGCTTTGAAACAATATGTATTGTGAAAAGCGCTATACAAATAAATTTGAATTGAATTGAATTGAATTGAAATGAACATTTAGTGTTCGTTCACACAGAACGCCTTTTTGCTTTACAAAACGTGAGACGTGGGCAATGGAATGGGGAAAAAAATGCAAGGTCTTGAGACGCGTTTTGTTGAACTGATTTTTAAATGCGTTTTTAGAATGCCATGTCATGAGCGAGACACTGCAAAAAACACAAGACGCGAGCGCAATGGTTATACACGTCTGTCTAGAGCGTGCTTACATAAAAAAAACAATCAAAAAGTAGTGCATTGGAATGGAAAAATGCATTCTGTGTGAACATGAGTGGATGTGAAATCAAAATTGACCTATTTATTTGATATTCCAGAGAAAACCGGTGGTCTTTTGCTATACAAAACAGTTTTCCTTTTCCATTGAAGTCACTTAGGACATTCAGGCTTTATAATAATGTGGCAAATAGCTTTTTAGGTACTGTTTTAGCTAATTTGGTATAGCTAAAGATTTTTAATATTGCCATTAGTCACATTTGTAAGGTCAAAGGTGCATTGCAGTGATGCAGGATCCCACAATCCAAAGAACCAGAGCCCAAGTATTATGCTTTGCAGACTCTGTCTGTCAAACTGAATTGAATGAATATTGATCTGCGAACTGGTCCAACAGCTCAGAAATCATAAATGTTGATGATATTTCACTAGAGAACATTAAGTCAAGTCACCTTTCATTTATATAGCGCTTTTAACAATATAGATGGTTTCAAAGCAGCTTTACAGTGATAATAGGAAATTAAAGTAACAGAGATTGGTTTGGCTTTACAGCAGCTCTAGAGTAAAGTTATTGTCCAGCTAAAATTAGTTTTTGATTTATTCACTTACGTTGCAAAGATCATTAGTTATTAACTTACTCGCTTACACAACACCATTTTAACTAAAAACAGAAAACTTTGAACGTGTTCTGGCCGTTCATTTGCACGACAACTTTGTTTGGTGGCTCGAGAATGCAATCTTTGACATAGGTTCCAAGGTGCAAGTTTTAATTAAAAAAAAAAAACGTTATCATCTCCTTGTTAACTTCAAAAACTTGAATCTGTGAAAAAGGTGATGGTGTGCACATTATGTGTTTAGTCTATAGGTATGCTCGTTTGAATATATATGTGCACAAGGGAAGGATGCCTTCACAGGGGAGAGGCTAGTTCAGGACTGCGTTGTAGTAATGTCTAGGCACAGGTCCTTCATCAGATCTGTATATGGCTTGGATCCGGCGGACTACGGTAAACCTCGGGATAAACAGAGAGAATAATATTAGCGTAGACGCCATTCCATGATGTAACGAGTACATCAGGTGTTATGGGAAGTGATCCCTGACCTAATCTATGCAGCCTAACATTGAATTATAGAAGTTGATAATGTGGTATGCTAGGTTAATGAGATGTGTTTTTAGTCTAGATTTAAACTGACAATGTGTCTGCTTCCCGGACAATGTTAGATAAACTGTTCCAAAGTTTAGATGCTAAATAGGAAAAGGATCTACCGCCAGCAGTCGATTTTGATATTCTTGGTATTATCAACTGGCCAGAATTTTGAGATCGCAATAGATGTTAAGGACTATAATGCGTTAAGAGCTCACTCAAGTACTGGGGAGCTAAACCATTTAGTGCTTTGTAAGTAATCAGCAATATTTAAAAATGTATACAATATTTAATAGGGAGCCAAAAAAATCTAGACGCACCCTAGCGGCAGCAACATTTATTTTGCAGCCAGGGTAGTCTAGTAACTCTCCGTTGACATTCGGAGCTGTAAAAACCTAAATTGGGTCAGGCCAATCACATCATGTATAGAGTAGGCGGGGCGGGCTTAACATAACGACAGAGTTGCGACGGTTCCCTGCTACGTTACTTGAAAACAAAGAAGAGTTGCTGCTTCTGGCGAACAGTCTTTCAAATCGGCTTTGGCCGCGACTCTAGAGGACTTGGAGTTAAGTTTTTCTTTGAGAAAAGAGCAAAGAACGCCACTTATTCTTAAAAAAGGAAGATGTGTTTGTAGTTTTGCCGGCCAGATTCAAAAGTTTAATCTATCAACTAACGTAAGCTCCGCTGTTGGGAAAACGCTCTGGTTGGTTGAAGCGCTGTCCTATTGCGTGCAGAGGCAATTTGAAAGACAGCCGTTTATCCCGCCCCTCGGATTGAGCCGTGTCTATGGTGAGTTGCCAGACCTAACACCTTGATGTAGGGTTAGGGTTAGGGTTAGGGTTAGGGAGCCAATGCAGTGTTGACAGAACCGGGCTAATATGGTCATACTTTCTTGTTCTGGTAAGAACTCGAGCTGCTGCGTTTTGGACCAGCTGTAGTTTGTTTATTATGCGTGCAGGGCAACCACCCATAATAGCATTACAATAATCTAGCCTTGATGTCATAAACGCATGAACTAACTGTTCCGCATTTGTCATTGAGAGCATATGTCGAAATTTAGATATATTTTTAAGATGGAAGAATGCGATTTTACAGATACTAGAAATGTGACTTTCAAATGAAAGTTTTGTATCAAAGAGTACACCCAGTTCCTAACTGACGACGAAGACTTGACAGAGCAGCCATTAGCAAACCTTGAAATGGTTGAAGTGCAGCATTCTGCTCATTTCAGTGCATTTCAAAATTAAATTGTACAGAGCCAACTTTTTGTAGACCTTTTAAACCAATTGTCACAGTTTTGCTATTAAAATCAGCATTTAAAGGAACACTCCACCGTTTTTTCATATTAAACTATGTTATTCCCTTAACTAAGACGATGATACATACCTCTCTCATCTCAGTGCGTACACTCAATCGCTCTGGCGCGCGGCGACACTTTGATAGCACTTAGCTTAGCCCAGTTCTGTTGGGTGCGGACTGGATCGATTCAATTCCTAGAGTTTCTGAAACAAATCTTTGGGGTGCGGACTGGTGGGGAAGTGAACCCTAGGTTACCCCGTGAGTCAGTCCTAGAGATTTCCGGGTCTATTGGAGACGTCCAATAGATTTCTTAGGCGCACCGAATGAACACCACAGACACAGTGTAATAATCACCATGGGAAAATCTCAGAGTAAAACTGGGAGCTGTGAAAAATATGATACACCGGTGTTTTGCCAGATGAGAAAGTTGTATGGGAACAAGTGTTTGCGAGCAACTGTGAAAAATATGATACACTGGTGTTTTGCCAGATGAGAAGTTTTATCTATGTATCATCTTTTTAATCTTTTAATTCCTTTTATAACTGTTTTAATTTTTCTTGTTTTTAGTTTGTGATTATTTTAATTCCTTTCTGTGTAAATGTAAGCACTTTGAATTACCATAATATATGAAATGTGCTTTTTGTGAAATGTGAAAATTGCCTTGCCTTGCCTTAAAATCATATGTTTGAGTGTGAAATAGTGTCTAAATGGCACTTTAGAGTAGTGTAGTAACACTAAATCCTGTTTGTTAATTTCTTTGGCAGTAGATATTTTGTTTCCTGTTGGTGCTTCAATAAGAGTGTAATAATTTTCCTTCCCATTTTAAATTATTGGCAGGTTTTTTAATTTCCTGGTTTAGGCTATTGTGCAGTAAAAAGCAAACTCAAGGTCTGAGGGGAGTCTGTTCGTTTTGGGAGATAACCAAACATATTGAAGGCCAGCGGCTCAGGTAAATAATTTGTTTGAAGTAATTCGCTTGTCATCTTTTGTTTTCCTGAGTTGCAGATGAGGCAGTCTATCAGTGAAAGGTTCACTTGAATGACAAGTGCTGGAATCACACTGTAGACCTACATCAATTTACATGTGCAAAATAATTGTTCTATTAGATGAAAATGGTTTGCAATTATTGGTTGCTGTGAGTAATAAATCGAGTCTGGTAGTAGTAGATGTATAAAACTTTTTTTTTTAATTAACATTATTAGTTTAGGTTAATATTCATTAAATGTCTAAGGAAAGAAAAGGTGTTTATTTTACAGTATGCGGTGTGATAGATCATCAAGTTTTGTTAATTTTTTCAATTACTTTTTGGCTTCATCGATCCATTTTGCATGATGCTGCGGTCAAATTAATTTAAATTCAAATATTAGTAATTCAAATATTTAATACAGTCTCTCAATTATGAGCTGATAAAGCTGCATGCATAAGCAATATGATTTGCAATATACTTCTAAAATGTGCCTAAAACTTTTTTCACAGTACTCTGTGTATGTACTCTACCATTAAAATTTTTGGATCAGTAAGATTTTTTTTTAAATGTTTTTTTTTTTTTTTTTATTATTTTTTTTTTATGTCTCTTTGCTCACCATGGCTGCACTTCCAGTATTTGATTAAAAATACAGAAAAACAGTTATATTGTGTCAATTGTTTTCTATTTTAATATAGGCCTATTTTAAATGTTAAAAAAGTTGTCCTTTATTGGAATATAAATTAATATTTTGGGGGGGATTATTTGAATTGAAAGTTCAAAAGTAGCATTTACATCAAATATTTACTGTCACTTTTGATCGATTTAATTCATCATTTCCAAATAAAAGTATACATTTCCTTAAAATAAAATCTTACTGACCCCAAACATTTAAAAGATAGAACAGATACATAGACCGATGACTTAAATAATATGTCATATTAATATATTCCCGGTAAGAAAAAAGTGCACAGACAAAACATACACACTGCTCTTTATTATATAAATCTCAGTTTGCCAACTATGAAAATTTATTTTCTACTCTTCTCTCCATTGTTATATTTCCCCATATTCTTGACTGATTCTAAAGACATGAGAAAAGGGATTTTGTGAGATTTACATTAACCAATAGAGCAGCATAAAAAAAACACATTAAGTGTGGCCTGCTGCAGTCTCTCTGCATTACAGCAGCCCTGCTGTTCCTCTCTGGGGCTTTCTCACTAGATGCTGTTTGTTAGAAAGCCAATTTGTCACCTCAGCTATGCTGTGAGCATCATTAGCAGAGGTCGACAGCTCTCTTACTCGCCTGGTTTCATGGTTGAATTCTCCTTTTCCACATCACTCTCTCTCTCTCTCTCTCTCTCTCTCTCTCTCTCTCTCTCTCTCTCTCTCTCTCTCTCTCTCATATTTAGGACTCGGGATAAAATCATGCTTTGGTAGAGCCACTGGTGATGAATGATCAGGCTTGGAAGAAAGATAGCAGTATGCAAGACAGGGATAGGTTACAGAGAGAGGTTATTATAATTCCAAAGGACGATATGACTTGGGTAGGTGGTTTCTTGGTTGTGGAGTGAAAATGTTTAGCTCAGAGATATTGTGGAAATCCAGTATAATGCAATGCAAAGCACTGTCAGCTGAAAATGACGTTCTAGATTTAAAACTTTTTGAAATCTGTTTAATGCAGTGAATGTATCTATTCACATCACCATTCTGTGGGTTGGGTTTTCAGGCCAGCTGAGAAGATATGCTCCAAATCTTGATTCCTAATCTAATGTGTACTGTATGTTTGCAGTGCATTGTAAGAGAAGAATCCCAAGAGAGGGACCCGTTAATGAAATAAAGATTTTTAAACCAGTAAATTTAGCCATGAGGAGCTGCAAGGGAATGAGTTCTGCTCCTTTTCATTATGTTTTTCTCATTATGTTCTTCTGTAAAATGTTGTCAGATTTGAGTTTGTTAAAATGAAGAAAAAACAAAAAAAAAATGTTTAAAGTAATGGGGCAAATTCAGTGAACTGCTGCACCACTGTTGCAGCACAGAATGTTGTGCAAAATATATTTTTATTTAATAATTGTCTCTTTTATGGAAGTAAAATAATGTCAAATGTTTTTGAAATAAAAAAGCCTGTTGAATTGCACTACTTGAAAAAAAATAGGCATTGCATTAACCATGCTTGCATTTTAATGCATTGTATTTTTAGGGCTTGTATTTTTATGGGCTGAATATTTAGCTGAAAGCTGTGAATATTTCAATTAAAAACATTTCAAACACATTTTCATTATTAAAAATTCAATAATCCATATTCACCTTTCATATTTCACTTCCAAAATATTCAAACTGTTTAAAAATACAACCTATAATATTCAACAGGCAATTTTTGGTCCATTTTATTTCGCTTTGCAAATTCGCTTCCACAAATTCAGTGGTTCAAATTCGACAGTAAATTCAACATTGACATCCAGGAACTGCAGGAAAAGCAGTAGATTGCCGAGCATACTCTCCATCTGCTGTTAGTCAACCTCACCAGCAGGGGGTGCAAAAGCGCGTGTTGTTGACGAAGACCAGCAACAGTTAGAACAAGCCATTCATTCATAAAACTCATTTACAGCAATGTAAGTGTATTTGTGATTATTATGACTGTTTCATGTTAAATTCAGTATCTTCACAGTTACTTTTCCTGTGTAGCCTACATGCATCTTTCTCTACCGTGAACGAGATTATAATGTTATTCCCCGATGTGGATATACAGATCTAATGTTACATTTTTGAGGTTGACATATTTCTCTTGGTTGTTTAGTTGTCTTAACTTTATATTGTGGCGATGTGCTGCATGCAGGCTATTAGGGTTTCCCTCAATACTTCAGGATTCCCCTGCTGGACATATAAAACGCTTAATGGACTAATTACAGTGATATAAAGGACCAAACTCACAGGCAAGCAGATGGACTCAGAATAACGCGCAAAGCTTAATGCTGAGCGTTTCCCAGTGATAGACTGGCAAAGTTGGCTTGACGTACATTCGCACATTTACGGACCGTCTCTAAAGTGCCTATAGGACTTTGGTATACACGTTTCTAACTTTGATAGCATTTGAATAGAACGACTTACAGTCATAAAACCAATTGTAAAGTGTTCATTTAGTGTCAGGCATAATGCGCACCCTTTGGATTTTTGATATTTATTCAAATAAATTTAATTTTGCTATTTAAGTTAGAAACGTGTTTGCCAATGTTGTATGCAACTTTAGAGACGATCCCTAAATGTGCGAATGTCCAATGTCAAGCCAATTTTACATTTAGTCATTTAGCAGACGCTTTTATCCAAAGCGAATTACAGTTAAACTAACAATAGGAGGACAACAATATGCAAGTGCTATGACTCTTCCCAGTTTACGCTAATATGCAATACACGTAGGCATACTATATATTTATACCATGTTCTGGGTGAATACTCGATTCTGATTGGCTGGAGGGTGTAAGTTAAAAAGTGATAATGTACACTTAGGAAATGGCGTCCCGTCAATTTGCCTGATGACAGTTCTAAATGATTGCGCTGGCTCAAACTCACTGATCAACTGCTTTCTGCTTGGTTGCTGTGGCTAAGTTGCTTGGCAACGCCTGTATACAGGAGATATTAAATAGTGCGCTCGACTTAATAAATAAAAACCCTCACGATTTTTACTCTAAAACACATTAAAGTATTATTAATTGATTAAATATTTCTTTCTTTCGTAAGTGACCATGGTATAAGCGGGATAATGCCCTTCGAAGTGTCCATTAACAGAAATTAATTAAACTCCGCTACCCGTCGGACGGTTCACGCCTCCGCGTCGTCCATTAATTTCTGTTAATGGACACCTCATCGGGCATTATCCCTTACATATATATATATAGAGAGAGAGAGAGAGAGAGAGAGAGAGAGAGAGAGAGAGAGAGAGAGAGAGAGAGAGAGAGTAGAATAGAAGAGAAAGTGTTATTGATCAAGTGTTGATTTTATGCCAGTAGCCTATATCACGAAACGCTCAGCATGAAATTTTGCGCGTTAAGTTCTGAGTCCATCTGCTTGCCTGTATAGTTAGCCTACAGCCTACATCCCCAATAAAGTGCGAGTTTGGTCTTTCATATCACTCTAGGCTACGTTCACACTGCAGGGCTTAATGCTCAATTCCGATTTTTTGAAAAAATTCGATTTTTTTGCAAGGCCGTTCACATTTCCAATTAAATGCGACCTTTTGTGATCTCCTGTGTGAACGTGAAATGACCCAGAAGTGACCCGCATGCGCAGAAGAGTACTCAACGGTCAACGACGTCACTTGTTGTTTGCGGAAGTAGCTAAACTTTAACCAGAGCCCGTCTCTGCTTTAACTAACTGTGATTCTCTCACTCACACACACACGAGCGCACGCAGCGACCGTTACACAAGAGCCAGACAGCAGCCGCTGACCTATCTAATATCAGATTCAGCACAAATAAGTTAACATAACGTATATATAATGGCCGTGGGCTTTTTTTTTTTTTTTTAATTAACGGGCTCGTCGAGGTCGACCCGTTCGGCAGATTTACCTCAGCTCGACGAATATGCAGTCCGTTTTCAAACCGACGACTACTTCAATGCAGAATTATGACATTTCTCGCGTATCAATGACGTGCGGGTCGGATACATGCGACCTGGCCGTTCAGACTGAAGTCGCATTTCAAAAGATCGGATATGTATCGGATTTGGGACCACATACCCAAGTGGCCTGGGTCGCATTTGAAAAGATCGGATCTGTGTCGTTCAGACTGTCATGAAAAGATCAGATACAGGTCGCATAGGGGCAAAAAAAACGGAATTGGGTCGTTTCAGCCTGCAGTGTGAACGTAGCTAGTAGTCCATTAAGCGTTTTGTCCCGACGGAAGGGGAATCCTTGAGTATGAGGTATTGAGGGAAACCGATAATCCCGTTCATAGAGAAAGCTTATAACATGTAGGCTACACAGGGAAACAATGAAGTTATTGAATGAAACATAAACACAGCTTTTGTGTGTTTATCATCTTTTTCGCATATATACTGACACAGATAATCATTTTAATTTTATTTTTTTATTTTTTATTTAACCTTTATTTAACCAGATGATCTCATTGAGATTTAAAACCTCTTTTGCAAGAGAGACCTGGCCAAAATGGCAGCATACTAACAACGCATAGTTACAAATATGATCACCAAGCATACGTACAACAACAAGAAACATTTAAACAAGATCCTCAAGATAAACAAACCACATCAACATCAGACTACTTAAAAATACAATTTTACCTACCATAGGTGTAAAACGATTTAGGTATTTTAAAAACAGTGACAACAATTTATGGCATCTATTTCCAACACTTTCATGCGATGTTTAAATTCACCAAATGATTTGAAACTTGTTCTAACTGTTGCTGGTCTTCGTCAACAACACACGCTTTTGCACCACCTGCTGGTGAGGTTGACTAACAGCAGATGGAGAGTATGCTCGGCAATCTACTGCTTTTCCTGCAGTTCCTGGATGTCAATGTTGAATTTACTGTCGAATTTGAACCACTGAATTTGTGGAAGCGAATTTGCAAAGCGAAATAAAATGGACCGAAAATTGCCTGTTGAATATTATAGGTTGTATTTTTAAACAGTTTGAATATTTTGGAAGTGAAATATGAAAGGTGAATATGGATTATTGAATTTTTAATAATGAAAATGTGTTTGAAATGTTTTTAAAGTCCGCGTGAACCGGAAGTTGCAAACGACTTTTCTCCAGTGTTGTGACGTATTTCCCAGTGAAACGGAATATAGAGGGAAGGGTTTTACTCTAGCGCTCCTCCTCTCCATCTCTGCTCATAACAGACTAACGGTTTGAGGGGAGTGGTTAAGCGTTGCCCAAACCAATTCCTCAAACCTACGTCATCAGAGAAGGTCCTCCAATGCAGAGGGGAGGGGCATTTTCAGATTTTGATTAAAGGGTTAGTTCGCCCATTTAAGACATGAAGTTGTATGCAATCCTTACCAGCACTATAGTGCATACACACTGACCCACTCTGTGGTCACCTCCCTGGTCAGAGTTCTGGCCGCTCAAAGTTTTTCAAGAAAGTATTCCCGGTTAGTTTCCGGGGCCTCAAAACTGTGCGTTTTTACGTGAAAAAATTATATGCGTTTCAAAGCTTGATTAATTTACATCACAAAAAACACTCCGGGCAAAATTCATACCTCAGTTTTAATCGGCACTATTTTCTTTCCATTTCTATCAATCCGCGCTGCTGTCAACGTCAACAGTGTGCACGTTCCGATCAGCTGTTCCATAGTGTTTACACAATCGAATGACAACGACTTAAAAAGTACAAAATTAACAATGGTGCGAACTTGTAAATTCCCAGGTTGTGACCACAAGAAAGTGCCGGGATCACCGTTCAGATTCCATCGTTTTCCTGTTTCGGATATAGCTATGAGACAGCTTTGGCTGGTTGCCATCGGCTACTCTGCGGGAGCTAAAATATCCAGAATAAAGGATTTTCGTGTGTGCAGTGCTCACTTCAGCGAAGACGATTACATCCCCAACCAAGGAGGAAAAAGAAAAAAACAGATTTTAAAGAGTTTTGCTGTACCAGTATCACAGGTAAGCTCTATTTACTAACTTTATAATCCCATGTCTAAACTGTACGGTAAACAAGCTGATGTTTAGACTCCAGTGGAAATCACGTGAAAAGAGGTCTAATATAAAAACAGTTTATAGGGATATAGGTACAATTTTGCGGGTAAGCTCTATTTACTAACTTTATGATCCCATGTAAACTGTACGGTAAACAATCTGATGTTTAGACTCCAGTGGAAACCACGTGAAAAGAGGTCTAATATTAAAACAGTATATAGGGATATAACGATGGAATCTGAACGGTGATCCCGGCACATCGGAACGTGTGCACTGTTGACGTTGACAGCAGCGCGGATTGATAGAAATGGAAAGAAAATAGTGCCGATTAAAACTGAGGTATGAATTTTGCCCGGAGTGTTTTTTGTGATGTAAATTAATCAAGCTTTGAAATGCATATAATTTTTTCACGTAAAAACGCACAGTTTTGAGGCCCCGGAAACTAACCGGGAATACTTTCTTGAAAAACTTCAAGCGGCCAGAACTCTGACCAGGGAGGTGACCACAGAGTGGGTCAGTGTGTATGCACTATAGTGCTGGTAAGGATTGCATACAACTTCATGTCTTAAATGGGCGAACTAACCCTTTAAAGATTACGAAGCCAAAAAAATTTTTTGTGTGGATTGACTTGCATGGATGAATTGTTCACCACAAAACGATCAATTTAGGCAAACAAAGTAAATATGGTCAATTTCGATTTCATGTGGACTTTAATTGAAATATTCACAGCTTAAATATTCAACCATGTTGAATTTCAGCCCATAAAAATGCAAGCCCTAAAAATACAATGCATTAAAATGCAAGCATGCCTATTTTTTTCAAGTAGTGCAATTCAACAGGCTTTTTTATTTCAAAAACATTTGACATTATTTTACTTCCATACTCTTTCAGCACAAACACTGAATGTTTTAGTCCTATAAAACAAATAAGTCCAATAAAACCTAGCCAACACATTCCCATTCAGTTTTTTATTCCTCTGGCTAGTTCATTGAGAACACCTCATAAAGCTTCTGGAAACCTTATTCTCAACTCAGGCTAAGGACTGCAGTCAAGTTACAGCTTGCCTCACAATCAACTTGGTAGAAACAATTTTGCTTCTCTCTTCTTCTTCTTCTTCTTCTTCTTCTTCTTCTTCTTCTTCTCTCTCTGTCATTCTTTTTGCATTCTGTCTTTTGGTCTTGGTTCACTCTGTCCTTCAGTGCTGGAGTTTATAGTGAAGGGTAGAAGAACAGAAGCTGAAATTGCATCAAGCTTGAGGTAAATACAATGAGACAGAGCATCTTCTTCTTTCACATCACTGGCTGCTTACAAAACAGTTAGAATTATCAATCCTGACAGAATGTGTGTTTCCTAATTTCACATTTTCATGTAGGTCTAACAGGTAAATATATAGAAATTGAATAAGTTCTGTATCTGTGCTATTAATAGGCTACACTGTACAGTTTTCACTGCATAAATTATAAATTGAATATAGTAGATTAATCCTTATTAAAACTGCAAAAGTTATTCAGTCTAGAGCAGTGAGCGAAATTTCTCAATTTTAAAAGCAGTGGTCTGTTAAACTGTACAATTGAACAGACAGTGGACAACCTGGTCTAATACCTCTTAAATCTCTCAAGTTTAAGAAACTGTCTACAAAACCAAAGACCTTTAACACATTTGAAAATATAATTATGGTCAACACAGTCAAAAGCTTTCTCTTGATCCAAAGAGACCAAACCAACATTCAAATTAAAAACTTTGCACATATCCATATCCTATGCTCACTCACAGAATCAGACACTACTGCTATTTATTTAGTACATTTCCCATTATGAATTATAATACCATTTGGTTTGTTGGTCCACTGGGTCGGATTGCGTTCACACCTCAAGCGAACCGCCCCAGAGTTAATTTGCAATCGGGCCGAGACCACCTCATTCAGGCGGTGTCGATTGTTTTGGTGTGGATTCGAGTGCGATTGCCGTGTTCATATATGCCTCCAGGTTCCGAAACAAACCCTCAGGTGTGAAAGCACCCTAAATATAAATTGTCCATAATAGACCTCTTGGGAACACGACATGATTGATCCCAGCTGTGTACAATCAATTCAAAATCATTTTTTAATCAATTTGACAAACATTTTGAGAATATTTTGTATTCAGTTGTAAGAAATGCATCAGAATTGGCAATTGGTGAAACATTCATGCATTTAAGGGTTAAAAAGGTAGATCAACCATTGGCAATAATGATAAAAAAGCATATTGGCAGGGAGTAGGCAAAACACCATCTCTTAAACATTTACAAAAAAAAAAAAATATTGTGGGATTGAATGAGTGCACTCAATAACATGCAATATGGTTTCGGACACCACTACAAATGGCTTTCCCCTTAAATAGTGCCCCATTTAAGTGTATAGGGGGCTTCGAACACAGCCTAGGCCAACTAAGGAAGACAGGAAATAAACACAGGAACTGGGAACACAAAAACTAAACCAAAACAGAACATAAACCTGACAGCACACATATGCATGATCTAGGATATAGGGCATATTTTAATGTTTTTTATTTTTTGCATTAAAATAATTTAAATTAAACACATTAAATTAAATTAAAATAAATTATAGGCTAATTGTTTTTTTCAATAACATTATTTCCACTTCGAGCTTTCAACTTCGCATGTAGTCAAGTCTTCATTCTGTTCGATCTGGTGCTCTGAGGTTTGACCAGTGAGAAGCAAGAGAGCAAAACAAGTAAAAATAAAAGATTGTTGATTTGTAATGTGTGTTCTCTCCCAGGAGAACCAAGTTGTTTTCTTGCAGTCTTAGCAGGAAGTATTACAGTTGGACAACAACAATAAAGGAGCAAATGCTTCCCATTAAAGGGACAGTTTAACAAAAACAATAACAGTCTGTTACCTTTGACTCACCTTCATGTCATTACAAACCTATATGCCTTTCTTCCTTCCATGCAACACAAAAGGAGATATTGAGCAGAATGTCCAAGCTTCTTTTTCCATGCAGTGAAAGTGAATGATGACCAATGCTCTCCCTAGACAAAAGCAGCTTGTACAGGAAAATATTTTTTCCACTAAGAAAAGCCAGAATTGGCTTAAATTTCCCCTGCAACATGGCATTATTAGACATTTTAAAACAATGTTGAGGGTACAGGAATAGCCTTGTCTTAAAACACAATTTACTGACATTTATAGTGGAATTATTTACACACGTTCTTTCATTAAAGTTTTTAAAAAACGCGCAATACTGTACGCTGTTCTACTCTCTTAATCAATTTGATCTCCACCTCTATCGGTGCTTAGGCCTACTGCTGATCCATCTTTTTAATCAATTTGCACTTGTAAAGTAATTTGATACTGTTAAGCTTCAACAAACTGTGCATTTTATATTGAGTCATGCCACAGCAGGTTATAAAATGATACCTGACCTGACCTTTTGACTGCTCCTAATTCATATCGACTTGTACGCTGCATCATGATGGGAGTTTAAATGGCAGCAGCTAGGATTAAAGATATTTGAAACTTCAATACCAGAATGTTCATATGAAGAAGAGCCAAGAGGATGTGATGTCACTGGTATGAAGAGAGCTGACACCCTAATAATAGGAGCTGGGACTTCGATAATAATGTCTTTAGGAGGCTCTCACACACAGCATAATCCTCCTTTGATTGATGGAGGAAGGCCAGTGTGCTCATTGATCAAAACTCCCTCATGTTCCGCTTGGCCTGAAAATTAGTCAACACAGGAACAAGAGAGAGAGAACTAACTAAATAAGATGATGAAAATTTGATTTTCTCGTTCTTCATGTCTCCAAGCATATTTTTTGCTCTTTATCTCTTTAGTTCTCTTTTTCTCTCTCTTTTTTGAGCAGCTCTCATGCTGAACGCAACCCTGAAAGTCTCTTCAGTTGCAGTTTTTCTTACAAATCATAAGCCACTGCATGCAGGTTAAAAGATGCATCTGCTTTTCTTTAGCCATCAGCTCTTATCAGCGGTCGAGTAGAGCAAGACGACATGAATGAGTAATAGTACTTACTCTTGAAACCTGATCAGTGCAAGATTGAATAGTAAGAGCACAGTGGCATGTGGAGAACTTCTGAAATAACTAGTGTTCGTTCCTTCATTGATTCAATTATTTTAATCTAATATAAATTCAGTTGATTTAATTCAGTTTATTAATTAATTAATTTATTTATTTATTAATGAATGTTTTTTTTATTTTAGTTATTTTATAAATTCAGTTAAATTTGATGTTTTACGCTTTTTCTAGAGTCAAAGGCGCATGGCATTTACCTATAAACAAGCAACTGTTACTATAGTATTTATTTTAGTAACATAGTAGCCTCGAGTTTTTTCACGTTGTATAACTGCGCAGCGCTTCTGTGTTGTACGTCACACGCATCACACACATGACCAGCGTCGGCCAATAGTGAGCCTACGTGTGACGTACAACACAGATGCGCTGCACAGTTATACTACGTGAAAAGACTCGAGGCCCAGAGAGAAGGAAATGAATAGTGGAATAAAGTCGTTATTTTTGTTTTGTTTTTGCGCACAAAAAGTATTCTCGTCGCTTTATAAACTTAAGATTGAGCCACCGTAGTCACTTGGACTATATTAACGATGTCTTTAATACATTTTCTGGGCCAGCAAGTTATAATGCCTTAGAAGCCTATGGAGGAGTGATCCAGCTCTCAGATTTAATCAAAAATATCTTAATTTGTGTTTCGAAGATAAACGAAAGTCTTATGGGGTTGGAACAACATGAAGGTGAGTAATTACTGACAGAATTTTCATTTTTGGGTGAACTAACCCTTTAAAGCTACATAAAACTATTTTCAAACTTTCACCTTCAAACATAGCTCAACAATAATACAAAAAAATGTGTAGCTCCTGGCTTTAGTTTGCATATTATATGCATACTATTAGTCATTTAACTAAGTAGCTATACTATAATTGACTCATTTTCCGGAATGCATTATTCAACATTTATATAAGAAACATCAGTGTTAATGTGTTTCATTTATCACACGCAGTTTGTCAGCACTTGCCAGTCTATTCACTATTCATACAGCATAAGATGTCAACAACGGTGAACAACATTGCTTTTTTAGGGGTTCAAGTGCGTAGCGCTGAAACCCTATTGTTATTGTTAATTTTCCCATGATCTAGCATTCTCCATCTAAAACTGATCAGGCAGACTGAACCGTAACCCCGGATTTCAACCAAATGCGGAACGGCTGCGGGTCGGCTCCGCTGCGTGTCGGCTCCGTGCTCCGCCGTCCTTCAATACCCACCAGGTCCGGATTTGCAGTTGGTGGAAATTAGGGGTTAGTAATTTAGACTTGAAACTTTGAGGGCTGGTAGTACTCACACCGCCCACAACGTTACCAAAGGCGCGCCCCGAATGGCCCGATGGCTCATTACTCCTAAACCATTAGGCATAGCCTCACGTGTCTTATATCATTGGAATCCCTGGCTCAAGGCGGATAAAATACATGCCTAGGATTTGCTTGTCACCCTGGGAAAATTTTCGGGTATTTTTTTCCAAAAACCTACTTTTGCTAAAACGGCTATAACTTGTGAACGGAAAGAGATATTTTCGCTAAACTCGGGACACATGTTTATGAGCTCAATCTGAGGTCACATGAAAAATGGCGACGATTAGCCACTTGGTGGCGCTATAACAGGGAAAGAAATCATGAAAATGGCTATAACCGCACCCAACCGTTAGTCTGATAAAAATTGGCATGCAGTGTCTTTGTCCAGGGTGCCATGATAGTCTATGAGAACATTGGCGTATCTCAAAAAACTCAGTATGCGTCATCAGCACAATTCCCTGAAGGAGCCTGAGATGTTTTAAGCCAGCGTTTTTCACGGGAGTGACCTCCTTAGACTCCTGAATCCTTGCCGAGTCCAACGATACCAAACATGCCAGGTTTCGCCTTATGGTTTGTGTAAAAGTGTCATTTAGCGCTTAAAAAACTTGCAATTATCTTCGAAACCGTTAGTCCGATCGAGACAAAACCACCACAGGAAATTTGAAAACATAGGTCAATAGCTAAACAATAATGGCCAAATGTCAAAATTATGATAGGAACTGACAAAAAAATCCAATCAATGTCTCCCATGGATAATTTTTATACTTTCATAAATATGTGTCTTAACTTAACAAATTTGACACACATATGTCGGGGCACACTTTGAGGACACCTAATAAAAGTGGTGGAGGTCAAGCAAGACATGGTGCTATAACTGTCAAAAAAAAGCTTTAAAAAACATATTTTTCCTTAGTAAATTGCCTGTATTGGCTGCAAATGGTCTTTTCCATCTATGATCTAAGTTTATTTGTTCACTACTCTTCCTGGGGTCCCAACAAGTAAAAAATACAAAACTACATTTAATCAACAACAATAAAAAGTCAAGTCAATGAAACATTCTAACCCAACATTCATTCCAAATATCAAAATAAAGAATTTACTATATATTGTGCCATTAAATGTTCCTTTAAATATTTTTTTAAAACTGTGCACTGTTTAAAATATAAGTGCATTTTTATTATATTAGTCCTTATATTACAGTTTAAAGTGAGTCGTGTCGCTCTGTTCTGGACTAATTGTAATTTTTCAATTAGTTAAATGTTATGTCTTTACTTGATGCACTCGACCACACCACTGGGCAATAATCTAAGCAAGGACCATTGTTTGCACAATTTTAGAAATACAGTGTTGTGGTAAAAAGTTTACACATCTCTTAATAACTGACAAACCTCTTCCCATACCTGTTACCATATTTTCTATCTGTTTTGACCACTTCAGCCTACTGTCTAATATGACTCCAAGAAGTCTTATTTCCTCTACCTGTTCAATAGGCACACTCTTTACAGACAAATTTAACTTTTGATGCAATTTGATGCGAACACAATGCTTTTGGTTTTTATCAAGTTTAGAACCAACTTACTGTTCCGTACCTACTTTATGACCAATTGTATTTTCTCACTGCTTAATTGATGTTGCAGGTAAATATAATGTTTTATCATCTGCATACATGACTGTCCATGCACACTTTAAAACAAGAGGAAGATCATTGGTCTTAAACAACTTCCTTGAGGCACACCACATTGCAACTCTTTCTCATCTGAATAACTTTGTTATTATACCATTATAAAATACACATTGTCCCATTAGACAGTTAACTTTTAACCAATGTACAGTATGAGAAGAAATTTGTATCATTTCAGTTTATCCAGCAATAATTTATGATCCACATCAAAAGCTGAGCTTAAATCTAACAATACTGCTCCTACTAAGTTATTGTCATCAATCTGTGCTCTCTCAATATGCATGCTGAAAATTAGAGAGCAAATTATTCTCCTTAAAGAATAATTGAATTTGCTCACAAACTATCATTTTCAATACTTTGCCAAGAACTGGTAGCAAACTTATTGGTCAACTATAATGACCATTAAAACCCAGTGCTGCATTTTTCTGTAGATGAATAACGTCCTGGTTGCGTATGCAACCCACGGAGGACGTAGTTGACGTTGACTGAATGGGATCACGCTAGGGAGCTTGTTTTCTTCGAGTACTATTGAAAGAGCCAATCCAAATTGGCGTGCGTGATTCGCATCACTCACTCACTCACTCACTCACTCAACGTTCCCTTTCAGTCGAGAACGTCAGACGTAGTCGCCACTAGAGCTGCCACCTTCCAGTGCCTGGACGAAAGGCTCCTGACCCCCCGCAACTCTGAGGCGGAGAAGGGCAAGGCTTAGGCCAGGAAAGTCAACTGCTGTTCCACAGGACAACTGGGAAAGCGTACCCTGTCAAGGAAGGAAGGGACGCTGCGGAAACCACATCCTGCCCAAAGGGAGGTAATGTGGAGAATACACATATGGACTGGGCGGAAAACCGGGCAGTACAACATATGGAATGTCACTGGGATGACTCCAGCCTATAACAGGGGGGAGGATCAACCGACAGTGACGGCAGAGGGGACTCTGCCGAGGAAAGACACAGGCTCGATGCAGGGAGCCGTACCGTGGAAGAATACACATATGGGATCGCCGTAGGGATCACAACATATGGACCCAGCCTAACACAGGCTCCACCAGTGCATACGAGTGATAGGCCTGGCTTCGGACGTTCCGCCACGTCCGTTGCCGAAGGGTATGGAGGAACTCAACAGGGTTCGGTTTAAGAGGGAACTCAACTGGAGCAAGAATTGTGCACGTATCCAGTCCATAGGAGGGGAATGGTGCAGCAAGCTGACACTTCGAACCGTGCTTACAGTGAAACTGGCTTCATGTGAAGGGAGCCAACGGGAAGCAACGGTTCGACACATAGGCTAGTTCTCTAGTGAACGTGTATAGGTGTCGCCCAGCCCCTAACTCTATTTAACATCTGTTCAGCCAGACACTCTGTGTCAACGCCTAGGAGGGAGCAATACCCTCGCTTAGGAGGAGCTCACCGCTGTAAACTCCACCCACTGGCCCAAAGACGGTGTCCAGTGTCGTGGTCGAAGGGAATTCAGCATGTAAGTCTTTTCGGGCGCTTCTGGAAAAATCACTTTAATTTATTAAACAATTGATCTCTAATTTTAATTCTGACGCCATGAATAATTTGATCTGACTCCAAATTTAAGTGACTCTTTGTTTTTTTACAGATTTTCTCTCTTAACAGCTGATCAAAAGATGAATTGTGATGTAATTTAGATCTTTTATTATTCTTGACATTCCATACTTTCAGTTATTAATTCATTATGGACCCAATGCCGCATAGAGATCACGTCGGCCGGATCGTGTTTCTCACGGACACAAACTTGCTAATTCTGATTTTAGTCAGAGGATGTAAGGTTTGCTAATACCTCTAAAGTCGGTTTGCCTACTGCTCACTCGAACAAAAAAGTGTAGTTTATTTTAGCCATTTCCATACAACTTGCTAAATCAGTGATAGACAGAAATCAAAAGGTCTTCAGATGACGTGCCTACTGCTCCGTTCATACATGCGCCTTTAGTTTGACCTACCTTAACTAAGATTTGCGGTAGCATCAGCCTCCTTAATTTACTAAAATAATGATTTCAGAATAATTCAGAATAAATCAAGATGTAACATTTATTTTGCCAGGCAGGGTTAAGCATCAATTAAAAGGATTAAACAGAATACACAATACATAACTGATCAGCATAAAATACAAACATAATTCAAAATACAATATCAAAAATAGTTTAAAAGAGTCAGCATACCTGGCAATAGAGACAGTGTGGGAAGTTCTGTTTGCAGATGCTTCCTTGAGTGGTTTGCCAATTCCCTTTAAATACCCAAGTGGAACAAAAGAACAATAAACATCGAGCACCCAAATATTTATTCAGCTTTCGGTGGACCCTTTCTTGTGCCCCAAGTGGTCACGCCTGAGTTTGGGGGATAAAGACGGAAAGATGGTTATCAACATAAAACAGCTGGAGACAGTAGGTTTGTGTGTTTTGCATGACTGAATGAGACCTGTAGGGGAGAAGATAGTGTGCAGAGTCAGGGAACGATCGCATCCAGAAACGCACGGGTGGAATAACATCTTGAAAAAGACGCAAACGCACCCATGTTCCTCTTTCAGGAAATGAGACCCATCACCAGTGCCGGAGCACACAGGGGAATAACCACGGCAACACTGAACAGTGAACTGAGACAGTGAAGCACTCATTTTTCCGCCCTCTAACCAGCCGTCAACAAACACAGAAATTTGATGCTGTTAAAACAGCAGCTGAGAGCTCAAAAGCTCGCGACCACCGCTGCATTGCACTGTAGAAATCACCAGCACTGGGAGAGCACCACCACCGGGGGCGGAGTGTGTGATGCGAATCACGCACGCCAATTTGCATTGGCTCGTTCAATAGTACTCGAAGAAGACAGGCTCCCTAGCGTGATCCCATTCATTCAACGTCGACTATGTCCGACGTTCTCGACTGAAAGGGAACCTTTGCATCTTTCCAAGCTAAAGGAAAAATCCTTTTTTCAATACTGATATTAAAGATGTGGCAAACTGGTTCTACCAAACAACATTTCTTCTCTTAATTTATCAACTTTTTTATGAAAAAATCATTAAAATAATTTCCAATTTCATATGGTTTAAAAATAGTTCAAAATGATTCACCTGTATCAATAAAAGAAGGAATTTGACTTGATTTCCTGTCTATTATTTCATTGAGTGTACTCAATGATTGAGTGTACTCTTTTTCCTATTAATTTTAGTTACTTGATTTCTTAATTTGCAATAGACGTCCCAATCCTTCTTGTTCCCAGTTCTGTTTGCCACATCTGTTCTGTTTGCCACATTGTCCCTTTGCCACATCTCTCTCAAACATAATGTTTTTCAACTCATTAACAATCCATGGTGCCCTAACATTCTTCACTGTACATTTCTTCATAGGTGCATGTTTGTCCACCTAAGGGTACAATAATCTTTCAAATGCTGACCATGCATTATCATGATGAACTTCCTTATAAACATCAATCCAACATACATTATTTACGTCTGTAAAAATTGATTCTTGACTGAATCTCTTATATGATCTTTTATAAATTACTTTTGGTTTCCTAAGTTTTCTAAGCGTTTACATACTTTTAAGCATGTGCTTAAAAGCCTTAAACCGCTTGAACCCCGATATGCTGCTTGCAGCTTTAATTTATTATTATTATTTGTATAAATCCAGTGATTGTTTTCCATAAAGAAACAGCAGGTGCAAATGTTTCGAGTTGCAGAGTCATTGAAATGGTCCATTAGAGGTTTTTTTGTTAACAAAAAATCAGACTCCACTATTATTTACTTAATCGATGTAGCAGCCAAGCTCAAAAGCCAAAGTCTACGTGAAAGGCATGTTTCATTGATCATGACTCTTTTGATGCACTGCAGGGGGGTAAGCCAGAAAATATTCTAATAGGGTAAAAATCTATTTTTAAGAATAAAGAACTATTAGTCAACCAATGCGGAATTATGTTACTACAAAAGTGCACCATTCAAAGAGTGATGGCTCACAAATGTTTTTGCAAAGAAAACGTGTTCACAAAGATCAATAGAAATGCACTTTGCACTTGTTGTAAAGAGTAATTAACACTAGGATGCTTGTATCAGATGCCCCAGGTCACTGGTACTGTATCATTGGGGACTGTTTTAGTCTAAATTATGTAAAGTGAGGTGTGAAATTAAAATCTTGCAATGGCAAGCTCCTCTCCTTCACTTCCCTGTTCCCCTTTCCCTATACTTCTCTTCCATTTCCCCCGTTTCACCTCACACGCAGCCCAGCATAAACTGATTATTGGAAAACTCAATAGCTTTGTGGGCTATAATTATCTTTTCATTACAGAGGTGTTGTTTTATTCACCGTGAGCTCCACAAACAGACAGCAGGATGAGCTCATGAAAATTCATCAGCTTGTTAACTTGCAGAGCACATGCAGAGGTTTTAAAAACGTTATTATTCTAGTCAGGCTTCCAAATGAAAAAGCCAGACCAAGTTGCTAAGACCTGGATGAGAGGCTTCAAGTCTTTGGGTGAGAAATGTTGCAGACTCAGACATGCGGAGTTGGATAGCAGCGTAACTCATTCGTGTCAGGGGGTTAAGTGTCTTGTGTGTTAATGCAGCTTATGAATTGCAAAAGTGTAAAGGGTCATGTCCAAGGGCAAAAATTAGTGTGGGGTTTTCGTTTGATCTTTGGCACAAGGAAAAGCGAGAGATTTAAGAAGCATGTATTTTCTGTTGGGTTTTGAACTTCTGTACATTAAGATGAGGAAATCACAGGTCTGTATGGCACGAGAGACTCCCCCCAACACTGCGAGTTTTCATTGTCTCCCTAATCAAACACACCTGATTCAAGTCATCAGCTCATTAACCCATGTGATAATGAGCTGATGCAGCCCGGTCTCACCCCAAAACGTCATGTACTGACGGGTCTTGACCATACGGCAACATACGACGAAAAGGGTACCCCTAAAACGTCCATATGAGACGAAGACATAAGCGCACCAGCAGCGCCTCCTAGCGGTACCCTAACGCATACCTAAACCTACCCATAACCCGAATCGTCACATATGGACGTTTTAGGGGTACCCTTTTCGTCGTATGTTGCCGTATGGTCAAGACCCGTCAGTATGTGACGTTTTGGGGTGAGACTGTGTTAGCTGATGAGTTGAATCAGGTGTGTTTGATTAGGGAGACAAAGAAAACGTGCAGTGTTGGGGGTACTCCAGGACAGGTTTGGGAACCACTGGGTTAAAACAATTCATTTGTTCACGTTTTTATTTAAATTAATGTAAATCATTCTCATATTCTCTGATAATTAACTTTACCCGTGGCACAGTTTTTCATAATGTAGACTGTGATTTTCAGAAAAAAAAACAGTTGCTTGCTTTTGTACAACAGTTCAACAAACAAGATAAAAATATTGAGTAACTTAGATTTTAGACACAACAGTGCTAGTTACTTTGTCTGTTTTTGTTCCACCAGTGTAGTTCCACAGCAGAACCATTGTGCAATTCTAAGCAACACACAATTGTTGAATCTGACTGAATCTCAATTGTTGATTGAATTGTTTCAGTGAATAATTTAATGACACACTCAAAAAGACATTAGCTGTATTCAAAATCGCACACTGTCCAGTAGGTTCTACATTTGGTTTGCAACGACTTTTAAAAATTATGTTCTATATAGTCAGAATATGGGTAGTATGAATGCAATTCGGACATACTACATCCCCTATGTTGTCAGTCACGTGACCAACAAGTGTCATTTGCGACACTTTATTGCCATTCACAACAGCTCTCCTGTGGCTTCATGCGATAGTAAAGTGTCCAAAAATACACACTCCAGAATCTCGATGGAAGTAGTAGGTCATCCGGGTACTTTTCCCCTATACTGTTCTTAGAATATATGAATTCGAACATTATAGTCTTTTGGTGTACTGTTTTTGCTTACTATATGGAAGTAGGCATATTCAGATCCAGTGATTCACTTGATGCAATCCTGTATGAATCAGTGTTTTAAACAAATTGGTTTAATGAGCGATTTGCTAACTCACTTATACAGTCACTAATTACCCTTTGCTGGTGTAATGTTGTAATCTACAGATACTGAAAAAATCCTAAGCACAAATACACAGACTGAAAGTCTGAGTGAAAGGTCCCTGTTGAATTATTCTATGAGATCATATATAAGAGTCGAGAACCAGAATAAACTGAATATTAGTTTATTATAGAAAATATATTATAATAAATTATAGTAAATATAGGAAAAATTCTCCAATAGCGGACAACTTCAGTAAAAAGTGACATCACTCCCCCCTAATACGTCTAAAAAAGTCCCACTGAAAAATCTTTTCACCAATTGATCGCACAGTGAGCAAATAAGGAAGATAATTAGTGTAAAAGCACAGCTCTGCATGTGGAATTGAATGAACATCTCTTGGTGCTGCATGAAGACAGTCTGATCTTTATCTATTGAACCACCACAAATTTGCCAACATCAGCTCTCACAGGGAAGCATGAATTGCTATTAAAACGTGATTCTGTGGGCTTTCCTCACCTGTAATATTCCTGACACAGCAGTAACAACAGAAAACCTTCTCAAAAACGTTCTGGAAAGGTTCTCTCGAAGTCTCGAGCAAACATTTTTCCGGTAACAGTAATAGAATGTTTATTTAAAGTTACCAGGCCTTTAATTAAGTTTTCAAAATATTAGCACAAAAATGTTATTTATACATTTTTAATGGAAATTTTTTCCTGAAATGTTTTTGTTGGACGTTCGTTTAATGTTTTTTTAAATATTGCTACTTGTTTCAGAATGATCAGAGAACATTCAAAAGTGACATCCGCGTAATGTTTGCAAAATGATCAAATGAAAAAATCATATAACCCCCCCCCCCCCCCCCCCCAAACTGAAATTACTTTTTCATAACTTAATGGGAACGTTGGCAAATGTGGAGATTTTAAGATGTTTTTTCCACAGACTTTGTTACTACACATGAAAGTTTACTTTCACATTGTTTACAGGTTTCTGTTAGCCTATTATTTTGGCTTCACATTGATTTGCTACCAAAAAGGGAAATCAGAAAGAAATTTTGAGAGGCAGTTGTTCAATCTGTTACCCCACTTCCATTTTTAATCCGTTAATGTGACAGACCAACAGAGGAGGGTGAGATTTCCAAAACAACAATCGCTATAGGTGTGACATCCCCTACCGTTATCCAGTCATCTGGTGAGAAGCGCATTAGATTAATGCAATCTAATGTGATTACCTAATGCACTATTTGTTTATGTAATGAACCAATGTTTTAATTAAATGCTAATTCATACATCTAGGGATTTACAGAGTGAAAATTATGATATTAATATTCATAATATAGCTGTTATGAGAGATTTGTAGAATTCTTAGCATCGTTAAACAACAAAATAAATACAGTTTTTTATACCATAAGAAAAAAGTCTGCAGAAAAACTGACATACTGGTAATTTTCTGCCAGGACATTGTCCGTTAAGTTTATGGATTTATTTCTTTTAACCCTAAAACACAATGTAATGCAATGTGTAATTCAAAATATGTAAAACACCTGTGAAAAATCAATACGAAAATTATTTTATAATTGATATTGATTAATATTGAATCAATATTAACTTAATATTGATTCATTTAATGCAGTACATTGATCCTTCTTTTAATGGACTTTTCTTATTGAACAGTTAAAAACAAAAACAGTATTTTTGCAATACATGTGGTACAGAAATTACACCTTTAAGTTAAAGTGTTTATATTTTACATAAGAAACCTACATGTAAATCTTTCCAATTATACAAACTTATTCCAGTTTTATTTATTGTTATACATCCTATTAAAACACCTGCAACCTCAGATAAGAAAACTAGAATTTAGTAAAATACCTGTCTGGTATCTTAAATGTATATTTCCCCAATATGAACAGACTTTTTAAACTTAACTTCACCTAATTCCAGCAGTCTGAGATGAAATATTGAAAAGGAACAAGCTCTTCATTTCATTAATAGGCTGAATCAGCCAAGATAAACCTAAATGCTCTTTTCTCTATATGGTCCCAGTCCTCTTCAAGCCTCTTCTCTCAATTCAGCTGTAGATTGAGGAGCATTACCAAAAATTCTTCATATTCATTATTACTTTTTTTATTATGATTGATCAACCATGACATTCTGTGGTCAAATATATTTTGCTCCACTTTTTCTGGATTTACTTGATATGATCGTTTTGTGTCTGATTGTACAATATCTCTCTCAATGAAAAAAGTTATCCTGTTTAGCTTGTTTAGCTTGTTCAGGTGTGTTTGACAAGAGTTGGTGCTAAACTCTGCCAGACAGTTGCCCTTCAGGCCTAGAGTTATAGCCCTGATCTACAGTATATAAAAAAAAAGATCTAGCATCTAGAATCCTTTGTGACTTGCATACAAAACAATCCATACTTCAGAGCCTACTCAAAAAGACTCCTCTTTTTTAAACTATCTGTTCAAACCTTATATGAAATCAAATGTAATAGCCTCATGGTAACAATGGATAATTTTAAATGTGCACACATTAATTATTCATGCTGTTTGCAGTATTGTATAACTTGCTAAACAACCACCTGCCCATTTTCTTTGATATAGTGTTCCTGATGCAATGATTTGTTTTATGCTGTCAGATATTATTTACATAGAGTGTAAGCTAATAAAAATGCTGTTTGATGATTTAGTTCTTAAAAATGCCACAGTAAAAAGTAATGGTTGAGAAGTTCAAAGCAACAATATGCATTATGGCTTTATAATTATAAATATAAAATGAACACTGCAGTATATTAAAGAAGCAAAACATAGGCTTGAATATTAACGACATTTGGTTGCTTTGTCGCTAAAAAACGCTGTTTGTGAATGCCCCTTTAGTAAATGTGACTCAAACTGCCCAGTATGTGATAAATTGCTCACACTCTTCTAACATATGATAAATGGCACTGAAGCAGAGCTGAACATGGTTTGTATGCATAAATCCTGCAGTCTTTTCCAAGAATATACTGTACTATTTTTTTAGTGTAATCTGCTCATTTGTACCGCTATATAGAAGGGATTGCATGTCTTTGTGAAGAACGGCAGTTGTACTGTGCATTTCCTCTCAAGCTTTTGTTTACAGATGAGCATAATCATCTCTTATTGAAATTTATTTGTGCGTAAAAACCACAAAGGTGTTGTGTGTCTATTGTCTCTTGTATGGATGAGCTTGACTGAAATTAAATGTGTTGCCATTATGAACCTTAACTTTGGAAGTGTTTCAGAAGAAACGCTGGAAAAGAGCATTTCAAATGCAGCTCAGAATCGACTGCTGGTCTGCAGGCAGGAGACCCTGGAGAGCAGAGACGCTTCTCGCTCGCATCAGCACCTCTAATTTCCCTCTGTCCGCATTAACTAGTTCTCAGACTGACACCTTATCCCCTCATACATTGCCCTTGCTGAGACCCGAGAAGCAAGGAGGATCTTGACAGAGTTGAGTTCCTTTCTTATTGATGGGCTTGCTGAGATCTGGAATTGCCTTTGGTGTACTGTGTGTGTGTGTGTGTGTGTGTGTGTGTGTGTGTGTGTGTGTGTGTGTGTGTGTGTGTGTGTGTCATTTATATGTCTTCAATCAAGCATAACTTCAGAAATCTCCAGAGAATAGATTCTCTTCTACCTCCTTTGGGGAAGTTTATATAAAGAAAAAAGGAAAATGGTGGAAAATTGATAGAGGAGGGGGAAAGAGTGCACACACACACACACACACACACACACACACACACACACACACACACACACGAGTAGACCCTTGGGGTCCTACTGCTTGTAGACCTCCTGATGCTGGTTTTCACTGCTGCTGTGTCAGATATGATAAATGTTAAGGCGAGCTTGTGGTGGCATATAAAATCTGACTTATTTTAAGAAAAAAATACAGCAAGTTCATTTTTAGTATTTTTACACTGACTGCATTGTTGCAACAGTATTGACTATGTTTGTGCGCATATTAGACTTCTTATTGACACTTTAGGTTTAGTCTCTGTGCTTGAATCACCAAGTACAACACACATGCTTAGGGTTACTTAAGCAATATACACTTTCCTATAAGTTGATTTTTCTATAAGAAAATGGAATTTGTTTTTATTATTATTTGGTTTGGAATGCTTTATACAGTTAAAAGGTTTGTAGTCGGTAGGGTTTTGTAATGTTTGTAATGTTCACCAAGGCTGCATTTATTTAGTAAAAAATACAGTAAAACAGCAATATTGTGAAATATTATTACAATTTAAAATAACTGTTTTCTATTTTACAGTTTTTTTTCGATTGCTAAACGACAGTGGGCACAACTGGAGTCACATGTGCAAAACTCTAACTACAGTCTGCACAGCAGCAGTTCATGTGCACCAAACTCTAGTTCGTTTTTCATTGCTTGAACACAGTTTTCAAAACTCTACACACTTATCCCATGACTTTAACCACAACCTGCACAACACTGTGGATTTACAGCACTTTGTTCAAATGCTAACACACTGCTGTCAAAACTGTGAACCACACATTCAAAACAGAATAGATTTCAGCCTTGTGCCTTTCAAACACTGCTGACTGCAATTTCAGCTGAAAGGCTAAGCAGGTGTCTTGTTTTAGACTTGTTAGTGAACACACACACATATATAGATATAGGTATAGATATAGATATAGGTAGAGCTCAGAAAGACTAATTTTGGAAATGGAACAAGGAAGATGGGTTTTGATGGGAACTGATGTTGATGAAAACCTGTGGCCTGATGCTAGTGAGAGGCAGGATTAGCCCCTCAATTATTTGTTCGAATTACAGTATGTACTTTTAGTTTCTACCTTTTTTTTCTCATTACTGTAATTCCGTAAATTACTACAGACTATTGAAGCAAACTGCTAATTTTCATTTACCTTACAGTAAAGAATTATGTTCTAAGAATTTAAATAAATCATGTGAAAGAATGTCACTCTTTTCTTTGAAGAAAATATTACTTTGTATGAAGTCACTGAAATTGTTCAAACTGTAAAGATGAAAAGTTTGTATTTTCTGTATTGGTGTTTGATGCGAGTGTTTTTCCTCTCAGTGTGTTCTGAGTGACAGTGTGTGTTATCTCAGTGAGGGTTGTGCTAGTGTTTGGCTGCACTGAGCCTGTTTTGAGCCGTGTGTTTAGAGTTGTGTTGCTTGGAGTGAGTTTTGCAGGTGATGTGAACTGTTGAGCTCAGGTGACTGTTGGTAGTGCAGACTGTAGTTAGAGTTTTGCACATGTAGCTCCAGTTGTGCTCACTGTCGTTTAGCAATCGAAAAAAACTGTAATATAATTTAAAAATGTGATTTATTCCTGTGATGGCTGTCACGGTCACCAGCTCTGTCACCAGTGACCATATCTGCACTACATTCCCCATAATCCTTCCTGTCACTCACCTGCACTGCATCTCCCTCATCTACATTTCAGCTACTTAAGCACACACCTTGCACCAGTTCAGGGTCCGGTCTCATTCATAGACATTGTTTGGACTACCTACCCGACTGCGATTTATCGCCAACGTTATACTCCAGCGATTATTCTCCTACGTCATTCCTCTCCAGCATCTCATTCCCTTTGTGTTTCCTGGTCCTTTGTGTGTGTGTTCTCACCTACCATCCCATCCAGCGAGGTGTGTGCTTCCACCTGCCATTCTGCATCTGCCATCCACGATTTCCTGCACCTGCAAGACAAAAGACTTCCCATTATCATCCATCTCAAGTCAACGATATTTTTCATTGTCCGATTCACTCACCTGTTTCCAACCATTACGCTTTGTGCTGCAAAAATAAAAAACCTGTCATTGTATTTCCTGTTTCCGAGTCTGTATTCTGTAACAATGGCAAAGCTGAATTTTCAGCACCCATTACTCCAGTCTTCAGTCACATGATTCTCTGAAAATCATTCTGATATGCTGATTTGGTGCTCAAGAAACATTTCTTATGATCAATGTTGAAAAGTTATGCTGCATACTTTTTTTTTTGTGGAAACTCATACATTTGTTTTACGCAGGATTCTTTGAGATCAGAAATAATATCCAGAATCTAGAAGCAAAGTGGTTTTAAAATGCATTTCAGCTTCTCAAAAAATATTTTTCAACATTCACTGAAGGCACCCTCACGCTGGATCCTGCCCCTTTGTGGGAATTAAGATGAAAAGTAGAAACAGAAGGAAAAGAAATTGATTGCGAAGGGATTTCTGTCTCATGCCTGGAGGATCTCGAGCCTGGAAAGGGAGCATGAGGGTTATTTGGAGCGGTATCTGCTGCTGAACTATACTCAGCGGCTGCTGTTGCTGGCCGATATGAGAGTCTGGAGCGGGCCAGAGCCATATAGAGAGAGTAGCTGGAGATGAAGTCTGAGGAGAGATGGAGGAAGCTGTCAGTTTTGATGGAGGAGAGAGTGGTCTTCTTGAACACAGCTTGTACGAGCGCTGGAGCTGACGTCCTGGGTGCTTGGGCGGTGGATCACAATCCATTGTGGAACGACCTGGTCTAGGTCGAGGAGGAAAAGCAGGCGTTTCTCTGGGACGCTGGAGAGTTCGTCATCTGACAGGAATAGCCGAAGTTCCGGGAGGTCAGACATGTTTCGGTAATAGAAACGTCCGGATGCTGCCAAAACAGCTGATTCCAGAGCCAGGTGAGCGGCTGCTTATATGCTCCGGCAGTTAATTGAAAGATTAGAAGGGTTCACTCCTCCTGAAATTACGGTTAGGAACTTATAACGACTTTCTTACAGAAAATATAGATTAAAAAAAAAATTATAATCAAAGCAAATGATTTCGCAGAAAACACATTCACATATCTAAAATTATTCAGTTAAATCGAGTCACACCTTCTGCAAACACTTTAAAATTTTGCCATCAACCCTCATGGTAGTTTAAACTTGTACAACCTTTTTCTTGTTCTTACCATTGACAGTGCCATGAGCTGCTGGAAGTACTATAGTACCCCTACACAATACTGTTTTAAAAATGAGTAGTATCATATCCAACAGCATCACTAACCTTACTGAAGCTCTCTGAGGACAGTACTTGTTAACTTATCCTATTCAGTGGGATTGTGTGAATGCTGGTGCAACTCTTTCCACATAAGAACAAACTGAAATGACATGAAAGAGGGAAACACACTTAGAGGCACGTTCCCAAGTCCCATGGGTTTTGAAAAGGAGTGGCAAGAGAGAGTGAAGTACTAGAGATGAAGAGATAGTGGTGAGTTTGGAATGCAGGAATTGTGGGAATTCAGCTAAAGGGATAGTTCACACGAAAATGAAAATTCTGTCACCATTTACTCACCTTACTGTTGATTCAAATCTGTATGAGTTTCTTTCTTCTGTTGAACACAAAAGAAGATATGTTGGTACAATGTTGGTAGCCAGACAGTTGACTTCCATAGCAGGAAAAAAAATACTATGGAAGTCAATGGCTATACCGTCAACTGTCTGATTACCAACATTCTTCAAAATATCTTCTTTTGTGTTCAACAGAAGATATTGTTGTTGTTGTTGTTGTTTTTGTTTTTGTTTGTTTGTTTTTTGCTCTGATGATTGATTCTAACACTTTGCAAACTATACTTTTGTCATATGCATGAGTTGGAGAAGCCTCCATGCTGGCTATCTCATCATGTACCACTGCATGTGAGGATTAGAGAACCACAGCTGTGCCGGGCAGTGCTGGCATCACATTCCAGGAAAGTGCTGAATAACTAAGTGCCCTTCCAAATTCTAAGAACAAAGTTTAACAAAGTTAAAAGACAAGAGAGGGATAAGAGATAGTAAATATGGGAATTGATTGGAAAGGAGAGAGAAAGAGGGGAGAATGCAATGAAATGAGAATCAACTGGACTTGGCTAATCGTTATGGCATTTAAACTTAAATGTACAAATATGTACAATAAGTTCAACCTTTTTTCCAATAAGATTTCATTCTAGCCCTTTGTGTTAAGAAGCTGTGGTTCATCTGAAGAAGAGTGGACCCTTGTGCAGATTAATATTGGCATGTTCAGCAAATTGTTATTTTTACACTGTAAGTTTGCATGTCTACAGAATGTACTTTTTCAACGTAATACTTTATCAGTAGTTTTTCCATTCATATCAGTACATACTATGAAATGATGTGACTTCAGATTATGACAGTGCGATTAAGTGAATGAAGAAAGAAATGGTAAAAATTGTGGCTGATGTTACTTCCAGAACATCCATTATCATGTAAATTGATAAAGTGACAGTAAAGTCTTTTACATTGTTATAAAAGATTTCTATTTCTATTCATCAAAGTGTCTTAAATGTGTCATGGTTTCCACAAAAATATTAAGCAGCACAACTGTTTTCAGCATTAATAATATATGTTTCTTAAACAGCAAATCACCATATTAGAATGATTTTTGAAGGATCATGTGACACTGAAGACTGAAGATGGAATCAGAGAAATAAATTACATTTTAAAGATGCATTTTAAATTGCAATAATATTTAAAAAATATTAATATTTTTGATCAAATGAATGCAACCTTGGTGAGCATTAGATACTTATTTCAAAAACATTTTTAAAAATACCAACCCCAAATACCCCAAATAGTAGTGTACATGCAGAATGTACTACAGCAATACCAAGAATGGAGTGCTTGTATGCTTTTAGGAACAAATCCAATGTAGTGCTAAAGTTTGAATCGGGCACAAACTCTAATAAAGAATGTTTTTGTCTACTTAACTTTGGGTTTGTTAACTTTGGGTTTAAATGAGGTAAAATCTTTTATGTAATGTTTCAGTTAAAGTAGTTAAAATAAATTTATTTGTGAGGTAAAAAGATACATTTCTAGCATATACTTAACTATCTCCAAATAAAAGCCTACATAACATAATTGGAGCCTTATTGACCTGTTTCTATCCAGGCCTGTAATTTAGCTTGATCTGGGAGTTGAGCTGCTGTCATGGTTGAGGAAAGAGGATTTTACAAGGGAACATCCATCGAAATGAAAGCACCTCTTGTGTTGATTACTGAATTAAAAGATGCTGTGGGATTTGCTTGTCAGTTCTGCTGTAAAATATTACATAATTACAGGCAAACAAAGAACAGTCTCATTTCATACTATATTTTGATGTGTTTTTCTGGTGTGTTCAGTGATATTTTATTTTGTGCCTAAATCTGTGCCATTTATTTAATGTATCTCCTAAAAATACGTCCAATTACATTTAGGAATTTTTAGAATTGCACCAGTGCCAAGGCAGAGAGAACAGATACATTTTAGGCACATGATGAGTTGAATGTAATACTCACATGTCACATGAGAACTTGTCAGTAATCCTGTCAGGGCAGGCAAAGGGGTGGAACAGGAGATAATGCCTTTTCTCTTTCTCATTTCCCTGGTTGTTTATACTAAAACATTTATTTGCGACTGTCTGAAAATGGACAGTGTGTGCTACATTGGCTCTATATATCTTGTCAGACATAAACCCCCCTAAAATCTTTATCCTTTGATGAATTACTCAAGCGTATGTATGTTTAATGCATGCATATTCTTACATTGCATAGCCCCTTCCTTATATATAACAGTAAAATGGTAATTACTTTTACTATGAGGATGAAAACTACTTTTTTTTATATTTACATTTAGATTCAAGTGACAAAAACTTAAGTAAGTGAGCATCTGCTGAGCTTTACTTTCTAAGTTCTGCTTCAGCTCTAATCCTCACTAAATCTGCACAGATCCATCATTACCATATGCAAAAAGAAAGTGCTAGCAGGAAAACTGAACTTGATCTTGATGCATTATTAAGTTGAATACAGTTCATTTTCATTCAGCAAACTTTCGTTGCTCACTTAGATCTCTGAGATCCCAAGACCAGCTGCCCCTTGAACTTACTCGGTCACGCTTAAAAGGCAAAGGAGATCGAGCTTTCTCAGTTGCTGCCCCAAAGTTGTGGAATGGTTTACCAATGTCTATCAGATCGTATACCTCTTTAAACATGTTTTAAAACCCGTATTTGCTTAATGAGGCCTTTGCTACTTTGTAAGGACTATTGGTTTGGATTAGATGCATTTATATTATTTGATCTCTTTCTCTTGTTTTATTTTATTATTTATTTCTTTGTTTTTTATTGTGTTTTATTTAATTTGTTTGAAATTGTACAACACTTTGGTACTCTCTGTGTTTTTTAAGGTTCTTTATAAATACATTTTGATTGATTTGATTTGATTGATTGGTCTGCAGCCAGACTTTTGATCATCAGGATCTTTTGACATGGATCATGAAAACAAGAGAGCAATTCTTACTGTAAATTGCTTCGATATGGCTTGCCACATTTAATGCTAAAATATTGTTTTGGTTTTCTTCTCATATGTCATCTGAAGTAAAAAAAAAAAAAATAATTCTAATGATTTGCTTCAAATATTTGAATGTTTAAAAATGTGTACAAAACGGTTGCCTTCACAATTTGTTTCTCTTATTTGGCTGTGAAAAATAAAAATGCTCTACTGAGCATATAGCAAAATATTCACTGAGTTCATTTTGGACAGCTGCCTTTGGTTGCCTAAAGTTCAGCCTGTCAAAATCCAGAGATCTTTATTTATGAAAATAATACATATGTTCATGTCCGGCCACACACAAATGTCTGACAACACAAATGTCAGAGATGTCAAAGCATACAAAAGATGTTGGGAAAAGGGCATGAGTCCTTTTCACAAGGAAGCAGAACACAATGAAACTTAAGATTACATTTTGATGGAATTGATGTTCAGCTGATATATGCTATGTTAACTTAATTCAGGGAATTCACAACACAACCTTGAAACAGGTTTTTAGCATGTCTATATTATTTATGCCTACTTTGGCATAACTTGTTATAATTAATTATAAATATTTGGACCATTTAAAGGGGTCATGAATAGATAAATCAACTGTTCCTTGAGCTTTTGATATATAAAAGGTCATCATAATATAAGAATATCCAGTTTCGGAGCTGAAAACTTCCTTGTTAGTCAAATAAAAGCTTTTATTGACAGCTGGCTCATCAAACGAGGGATCTGCGAATTGGCCTACCTGTGACATCAGTGAGAAGCGAAACGCCGCCTCAACAGAAGAAGACCAACGCCTAATTCTGTAGCCTCGCCACCGATACGCGCATGACATGTAATAGGTAAATAACATAGGCCTACGTGGCGCTAAACTGGATCGAGCTACCAAGCAATAAAAATGCCTCTGAAGATTACAAAATATTGTGCAGTGCCTGGTTGTGGAAGAACACAGTCGCTGCATAAGCTTCCTTCGGTTTCCAATTTTAGGAATGCGTGGTTGAACTTTATTTTGAATGAAGTTCCAGCTCACGTGGGTAAGACATTGTGCATTTGTTCGCTTCATTTTACAGCGGATTCTTTTGTAAACAAGAATTTGCAGACAGAATGAGATTAAAAAACGATGCTGTGCCTTCTGTATTGGATCCGACAGGAATGGTGCAACACACTTATGGAATTGAAAAAAAAACAATTATATGTGCTAGTATTGCATTGTTACAGATCGTTTGATAGCTACTGATTATTCAAACATGTATGGGCGAATCATTCCGGTTGCTTTTTTTCCACATTGGAAGTTTTCAAAACAATTCCCCACGTGATCTGATGGGGGAGTCGAACCTCATTATAATATGCAAAACTGTTATCCAATCAAAGCAGTGGGTGTTTACTTCCAAGTCTTCAATGTGGCACGCCCATAAAAATTATGATGTTTTTGAATGTAAAAACCACGTGAACATCATAAGCGAAAATCAGTTTGTCCAGCGAACACTCAGTATTGATCGTCTATCAACTCTCAGAAAGGATTTTTTCGTGGCCACAGAAAAATAACTCTTTCTTATCATATAGCTGTGATCGAATCATTAAAGTGATGTTTTATTTAACTAAATCAAGAACACATAACCAATCTAAACAAACACGTTTAATGAAGCTATTGAAAAGAGTAATTTAACCATCTGAAAGAACAATCAGTTTCTTAGTTTAAAACACCTGGTTAAAGGGATTTACCGCTTATACTAAACCTCTGTTTAGTTAGTTGATTGTACGATACTTAGCAGTTGAACGAGCATCCGGATGCAGTCCCAGGAGAAAGTCTGTATGTTTCTGTGATTTGATGGTGTTGAAGTTGCAATCTATTTATTCCGCATTGAATGAAGAAATGATGATAAACTTCCGGTATTAGTTTGACTCTATTACTGTTGGGAGAGTTCTCTCTCCCAAGTGGAAGATTAAAACATAGCTGGGCCACAACCTCGCAGTCAGACTGGGTGTTCCCAGTCCTTACTACATGAACAGCAACCTGAAGACGCACAGAAGAGGCAGGACGAGAGTGTGGGTGCTGTTTCACTTCTGTGGATGGTCAATCCTCCCAGGGGTCAGTGAGCCAATGACAACTTAAGCTTTCGGAGGGAAAGTTTACGACCCCATCATTCTCACCAGAACAGGTTATTTAACCATCCAAATGATTTTCTAAACGGATTTATTAAGTTGAAATAGTTGCCAAGTTCCCCTTTAACTAGTGGTTCTATCAAAGCATGCATAAAATGGTATACAAAAGACACTACAAGACAGTAATAATCATACACACAATGTCCTGGAGATATGCATGTTCATCCATAGAAGGTTTCAATTTTTTTTCCCCCAAAGAGTACATTTTTTTAACTATGTATTAAACAAGTTCTCCTTTTCAACATCCCAGACATTACAATTTTTCATTGACCCTCTTACCATTGTTACACTTTAGTAACAATATGTGCCGTGCTGACTCTTCACACCCTGCCAGGCTATGCTAAAACAAGTCTGGCCAGTGTGTATGTGCTTGTTTGTGTGTACCCTGTAGATCTAAACATGTTTCTGTTACCCCGCTGTGCTGCTAATATCTCAACTGATTCTAAGCATCCAGGACTCGGCATGAGGTGGAGAAAATGTCCATACCATGCAGAGAGGAAGCCTGTTTGATCTCCATATTCTCCATCCTCTGGAATTCAGTCCATCAACATGAGAAACATTAGATATGTTGGGTTCAGTTCAGACATGCATTGAGGAAAACCTTTAAGGTTCCATGTGAAAAGTAATGCACAGTTTTTCATCTAGGAAAGACACAGACTATATTATTAGCTGCCAAACTGATTCATGTTCAAGATCTGGGCCTCTGGAATGTCACACAGGGTCTCGACCTTGACTTATGCAGTGTTTAAAAGAAACCGGGTTTCTAGACATTGTGTTTTGTATTAAATGCCTTTTTTTTTTTTTTTTTTTTTTTTTTTAAGAAAAAGCACCACAGAAATGTATATAACAGATCACATAATAAGTTTAAAAGCAAATGACAGCAGTATTGATGAAAAGACATTTCACAAAATCTAGTAAATGGTTTCCAACCACAATCTAGCTTGTTACCCTGACTGATGTTTATAGCATTTATCTTCTAGAAACATTGACTGGACAAATAATACAATTATGGATAATTGTAAAGAGGTTGTGCTGGCACACAATTTGATTTAATGGGAAAATGAGAACAATCTGTAAGATCTAGATGGTACAGGGTGAGTTTGAAACTAATGGAAACTGAAATCTATATGGAAAAAAACTGCCTGCTAAGCTATTCCAAGACAAAAATAATGAGAAAGTTAACCTTTGTCTTGCTGAAATAGAAACTAACAAGTCTGACCAGAGTCACCATTAATATGTTGCTATTGCATCAATTATTGTAACGTGCTCCAAGAACCAAGTTAGAGTCAGGATCTAGATGCAGATAAAAATTATGTTAAATGGCTCAAAACAGTAATTCATGGCTTGAGCGTAGAACACATGACAGAGCGTACAGCTTCACCATAACAATGAATCGTTCACATGAACATTAGAACAAACTAATATTCAGACAATAATCCGTACAGGTAAGAATGACCACCATGGTTAAATAACAGAACTATTAGATAACACGAGACACCTGAGTCTAATTAGCAAAAACTACATAGACCATGAACAGAACTAGCCTGGGTTTCCCCATGCTGCCTTGCGCGCGGCGCGATTTAATTCACGCTGCTATTCAGCCTGGACACCATGGACCAGATTTTCCCCTCAAAAAGGGAACCAATCACAGAGCGGGGAGGGAGCAGCAAGACGATGATGACGTCTATGTGACACACCGAAGTAGTTTATTTATATCTATGAATCCAACATGGCATCAGACGCGAAGTTACCTTTCGATGCAGCCTTAGATAGTGTTCTGAGTAGTTTAGAACGCAAATTTATTTCGTCTTCTTCCTTGTCGAATTTCTATCGCTTTACATATGTCATCTGGTATAATTGAAACGATTGGCTATGAGCTACGTACAGGCGCATTTGATAGACATTCGTAGCGCCCAATAAACGTTTCTGGGCATTCGTAAACCACGCTTCAATGAGAAGAGGTCTGACGTTAGCCAGGCTAGAACAGAACTACTGTTCTGAGGAACATGAACTCAAAGGACAATTTTCACAATAAAAGACATGACAAAGCACAGGTTCCTTACAGTTATGAATTAATACTTTGGCATTGGGTTATATGTTTACTCATTAAATAATATTTCACAAGCAAAAACCTAAAAACTTGGGTTTTGTCACGGACACACCCTCGTCAGCACAAGTTCCAGACACATTCACTCCACCCACTCGCTCACTATCCCCGTATTTCTAATTGTCATCACCTGCCCTCATCACCTGTACTCACTCATCACCTGTACTCACTCATCACCATCATCTCCAGCACTCTTAAGACCCACGCTCACTTCAGTTCACTGTCTGGTCTCGTCAAGACCTCACCGAGATACCTGACTCCTCATGATCTACTTACCTGCTCAGCTATCTCCAATCCTCGTTCCTGTTCCCATCTGGTCCTGGTCTCATCCTGTGTCTCGTCTCGTCAATCTGGTTCCCCGTCTCGTTCATCATCCACCACGCAATACAGATAAGACCATCAGTGAACTTCACGAATCCTACACTACTACTTCCAGTTTATCATCTGCCTTATCCACTACGTGCTCTTAATAAAGTCTATTGTGCATTACCTGTCTGTGTCCTGCGCTTCCCTGACAGGTTTATAGCATTACCATTCAATTAATTCTGGAAAGTAACACACTTCACGGCTTATTTTAACCAAGTTTTGACAGGAAGTGAAAAAGCATTTCCGAAGCCGATGAAACACTGACCTCCATCCTGATGCTTGGTTAGCTTAATTAAAATGATTTAAAGCAAGACAATTTCATTTTGTCACAACTTAAATTCCATTACATTCAATCCAATTAAATAGGAGTTGAATAAATGTTGCGACTACTTGAATAATTTGTGTTGGCAACTGAAACTTGACAAATTTCTTGATCCCAGTATGCTTTTAATGGGACACAAATGAGAGAGAAAATGTCAGAATTAAGTGACATTTTAAGGAGACTTGTTATTGTTTAATTGTGATATTTGAAGGATATCTAGAAGATTTCTTTTGTTGTTGTGTTGGAATTCTTGTTACCATTGTGCTGAAGAGTAGAGCTTGTGCTTTGGTTGTGCACATTGAGCTGTAACCATGTTTTAGTTTGTTTTTCCTTCTCCCTTACATTTAGTAAAAAATAAAATTATATTTAGCATGCGAACCTGCGCTACACTGGTTATTTTCTGTTATAAGATTAATGGAATAAATGAGTTAATTACTTTCAGGATAAATTCACAGAATAAGTCAAATGAAACTGATGTGATCTCATCGATTTAAGATAAAAAAAAAAATGAAAATCGAATGAAAACACAATAGAACATATATTTTTTTAAATGTCTCTGAGGACCCCACTGCCTTTCACTGTAAAAAAATCTAAAAAAAATCTTGTGACCTATCCTTTTAAATTAAACTTGTTTGGTGTAACTTCCAGAAGCCAGAAAACCAGACGGGAACAGAATATTGCCATTTCTGTGTGCCTTATGCATCAGATGGTCAGTGAACATGTTGTGGGTGGTTTTTGGACATGCTGTTTGAAGGCTGAGACTATCATTGTACCATTGTGAATGGTCTTCAACCAGCCTCAGGTCTGTGTAATTGTACAAATGTCTCGGTGCTCTGTGAGTCTTAAGATTCTCAGAGAGGTTGAGTCATGGCAGTCGGACTGCTTGGTTTGTCAATCATCCATAACTCATTCCTACAGCAACCTGGAGACATGATCCGCCTCTGCACCGAGACAATTTTTCATCACACCGTCAGAAAGATTGGTGGCATAACGGAGGTGGTGGAAATAGACCAACATAAGTTTTGATGACTCGTTACAAGTTTGTGCCACAAATCACAGAAAGTGTCCATACAACTGTGTCATTTTTGTGCTAAGAGACTACTCTCTCTCTCTGCCTGTTCATCTATTTTTAGGTGGATAAATTCTCTTGAGAGAATATTCTGCAGAATATTGATTATAATCAGAGGTATAACGAGTAAAATGAAAACATGAACATGCTTGAGTAAAAGATACCTAATGACTCAACTAAAAGTTTCAAGTCACCAAATCCAATACCACTTGAGTAAAAGTCTTGGTATCTGTTTTAAAAGTACTTAAGTAATTTATTTGTACTGAATGTAGGCTCAAAATGCACTAGTGCTCATCTAAGAGACACACCTGTGAAAATAAGAAATATGTTGATTTGTAAGGAGAAAAATCACGTTTATTTTCTAAACTCAATATAAAACTGAACACCTCTGAACAAACACTTAAGTCTCAGTTAAGCTCAAATACTCAAAAAGGCCATAAGTAAACCAACATCGTTCTAAAAGGTCTATTCAATATAACGGATAAATATAATAATGTTAATTAAAAATAACTAGTCAAAGTCTACTGTACATACACTGGACGTGTTGGTTTCGGCCTCATCGCCAGCTACAGTAATAACCTCATCTCATAAATCAAACATCTGCTATTCAGCAACTACCTGCTAATGCTAATGACAAGTTTGAGTGAGTAAGGTCAAAACGCAGAAGATATATGCCCTGTAGATGGCGATATCACTTCTATGTAGCAGAAATAAACTGCTGCAGAAAAAGTTAGGTGCCATGCAAAATGTAACGAATAATTGCATGACTCATCACAAATGTATTGGAGTAAAAAGTACATATACTTATTAAAAAAATGTAGTCAAGTACAGAGTAAAAGTTGCTAAAATCTTTGATATTCAGTAAAACTACAAAAAAGACAAAAATATACTTAAGTACAGTAACTAATTGCATTTACTCAAATACTTTACACCACTGACTATAATAAAATATTCTCTCTCACTTACATGTTCAGTGTAAGCAGAAAGTTATGACTTGGGTCACTGTGGTCATTATTTCATACTTTGTGGAGCTTTCCCCATTCTCAGATTTCTGTAAGACATTTGATGGTTTTGCAGGGATTGACCTGTGCAGTGAACAGGGACGGTCCCTTCTTCATGTTGTCATTGCAGACAAATGGAGGTCACTTGTGGCAGATTCATTCTCTCTTTGTCTGAATGTGTGCACACGTGACAGATAACCTCAGAGTACGTGACACAATGCATTGCCATCCACAGAAATCCTCTAACTTGCAGATAACTGCAGAGCACCTACATTTTATAGTGATTTGTCCTTCCCATTATTTTTAAATACACTACTTCTGGAGGAACAACAGAGTACAGAATATTTATTTTTCAAGAAATGGTCAGTGAAATGAGGAGACAGCTTAAAGG
Organism: Squalius cephalus; assembly: GCF_949319135.1. Taxonomy (NCBI): domain Eukaryota; kingdom Metazoa; phylum Chordata; class Actinopteri; order Cypriniformes; family Leuciscidae; genus Squalius; species Squalius cephalus. Next base: position 22,957,613 of record NC_137141.1, on the reverse strand, counting down.
TACAATATGTAAGATTTTTGTAATAAAATATCCAAAAATCACTTGCACAGTGTGATATTTTTCCTGCAGTTGTGTACTTACAATATCCCAAAAGTTCCCAAAGATTTTTAATTTCAGAGAAATTCCGATTTTTAAATAATGGCTTGTCCCTGGTCATTGTTGCCTGTCAATGACGTATTATCCGCGTTATCCCTGGTTTCCGCTTGTACTGCCATAGTAACTATGGCGACAGACGTGGACAACTGTGTTACGTCTAGCGGCACGCTCACGCTGTTGTTGTTTCATTCAAACATTATGGACCATGGCAAGCAGACTTTGGGGCAAAAGGAGAACTAAAATGAGGATCAATATCGGCGTGGCGTTTTCGAAATGCCGAGAGCTCCACGTCCGCAACTAGCTTTGACTTGACAGAGACGCCGCTCTTCCATGTACTTTATTAGACAGGTGAACAAATGTACATAAAACAAATCAATGTTATATAGCTCAACAACATGATGAAATGTTAGAATATGATCAGTATGTTATTCTAATGTTGATCTATAGCTTACTGCTAGTCTCATACAGCCAACAAACTAACACATAGAATAACATTATAACTTTCAACACACTCAAATGCAGTTTAGTGGGATAGTGTAACGTTAGACCAAGTGATACAGCACTGCGTTACCTCACAAGTTTAATTCGTCAAATAAACTGACCTGTGTGAGTAGTAATTCAGCACTTGCATTCGGTAGAATGAAATGTCCTTATTCCTTTATATCCATGGGACTTGCTTGTGGCGCTGATATCTGTCTCTTATTAGCAATCGTGACCTGCTTCATAGTCATGTTAAAGGAGAACTCCGGTCAATTTTAACATTGAGCTAATTTTTTTGTACATTTGGAGTGCTGTCAATACAGAGAACAACGACAAAAATCGGTGTTGCCTACACAGAGTTATTCTATTTTTAAAATTTGCACCCTGTTGACTTCAATGGGGCAAGTACTAAACCTGCTTTTAGCCTCTTAACATCCTTGATGTGTCATTACAAGTGCACAGAAAATGTGAGTGATTCCTTCTGAGTGAACACGAGTGAGTCTGACTGCAGTAGATGTGAAAGAAATGTATAAAAATGATGTTATTTAAGCCAGCGCAAATACCTTTGTTTACATCCTGTTTTTCGGTTGAAGTCCAAAGTAGTCGATTGCAGAGTTCACACGCATAGGTTTAATACCTATGATCACGCGCGTGAACTCGGCAATCGACTACTTTGGACTTCAACCGAAAAACAGGATGTAAACAAAGGTATTTGCGCTGGCTTAAATAACATCATTTTTATACATATCTTTCACATCTACTGCAGTCAGACTCACTCGTGTTCACTCAGAAGGAATCACTCACATTTTCTGTGCACTTGTAATGACACATCAAGGATGTTAAGAGGCTAAAAGCAGGTTTAGTACTTGCCCCATTGAAGTCAACAGGGTGCAAATTTTAAAAATAGAATAACTCGGTGTAGGCAACACCGATTTTTGTCGTTGTTCTCTGTACTGACAGCACTCCAAATGTACAAAAAAATGAGCTCAATGTTAAAATTGAGTTCTCCTTTAAAAAACATGAATGTTTTCACTCATCCATAAACATTATTAGGTCCAACGGCATGACGACAAGTTCCATAATTCCGCTTATGCATCATTAACCTGCGCCTTTGTTATTGTAAGAGGTTAGCGACCCCTAGCGGTGAATTTTTTTTTACATATTGTAGCTTTAACCTTGAGAAAATGTTCTGTAGGTTGCTGACTTTAGGGATCAAACTAAATTTTATATGAGCTTAGTTTAGCCTAAATTAAGCTGTTACTCAGCAGGGGCTGGCTAGTTTGGGACCAAATGTTGGTATATTTTTGTTCTATTTTAATATACATTTTTATATATTTCGAGTACCATCAGCCTGACCATCAAACTGTGTCTGTACGCAACCATCGTCCTGCCTACTGTCACCTATGGAAGGTCACAGTGGCCGTCACCCGTAAGGCTGACGTATTTCATCAGCGGTGTCTACGACGTACCCTTGGAATTAGCTATCTAGACCATTTCACCAACGTGGAAGTCCTCCAACGGAGTAAAATGCGCAGACTGAGCATCACCATCGCCTAACGGAGACTACGATTGGCCGGCCATGTTCTGCGAATGGACCGGCACCGGATTACGAGGCGCGCCATGTATTGGAAACCGCTAGATGGCAAGCTTGGATGTGGACGTGGACGACCAACTGGAGGTCCACGTTCAAAGATGACTTGAAGCGACTCGGCATCAGCTGGGTGGAAGCCGAGGACCATGCGTCTGATCGTGCGCAGTTGAGAGCTCTCGTAGCCTTATATGCTAGACAGCATAGGCAGGACTAAGTAAGGTATTCCTATGATGACACAGCTGAATTTTCAGCAGCCATTATTACTCCAGTCTTCAGAGCCACATGATCCTTCAGAAATCATTCTAATGCTGTTTTGATGCTCAGGAAACATTTCCCCTTATTACCCCTAGAAAAAAAAGCAAAAAATGAATGGCAGCATCACATGTCTGACTCACTGAGTGCTAAATCAAGCTTTATTCTTCACACTTTTGTGATTCAAATCATGAATGCTCAGATAATTGTCAGATTCTTCCTCACAGTCCTCAAGGTTAAAGCAATGAACACCACCCTGAAAAACTTGACCTCATTTGAAAGGAATCTGTCATCCATTCCTCATCATCATCTTGGTGCATTTTACATTCATTGAAATTAGAGGGAGACAGGTCTGTATTAAAGTCATATAAGTTGTACCCTTTAGACAACTGCTGTGATTTCCCTCCATTTCCTTCATGAAATGTTATTCAGTGAGAGAGTCTGCTGATGTTCTACTGCGGTATTTTCTATTCCTCTCTCTGCCACAGCAGGGATATAGATGGGTAGAAGCCGACTGTTTTCACTTTGAGTCTGCCTGTTTTAGCTAGGAGGCACAGATAAAAAAGAAGATGATTTAAAGCTCAGAAGAATTTCCTAGAAGTCTGAAACTTGGGCAGAACCACCGTTTTTGTGTTTCTTTCAGACAGCATTAAAGGGGCATTACTGGAGTTGTACGGTATACTGGTACTAAAAAGTACCATGATAGTATAAAATGTTTTCCATGCTAATGTTTATAACTGATCCAAATGACAATGTGCTGTTCAGCACTTTTCAGCAGTTCAGGCAGAGTGTTGTGAAGCATAAACATGAATGCGCTGATGCATGAGATCATTTTTAAAAAACGGTTTGATTCCGTATTTTTTTATTTAATCAAGAATCCATTTGCATACTTTGTATGGCAGAATTTAACTATTAGGCTACTGAAACTTAGCAAGTATTTTTGTAAAACAAAAAATATCAGACAACAGCAGTGTCACACAATTAAGTGGGGGTGTTTTATAATTTTTTTTTAAATAATAATTGTTTTATTATTTAGAATTGTAATATTATTTTAGTAAAGAAAATAAGATTTTGATAAATTAAAAATACATCTGATTAAACAATATGTGTGTTTATGCAGTTTGAGAAACATGTTAAAATCTACCTAAAATTAATTGACAAACATGTAACGGTGAGTTACTCAAATTTGAAATGTTCACATTGGACGCCAGACAGTTTAAATAAACTGACAAACAATTTTATTCTCCGATTACGGAAAACACAGAAAACCACAACAAGAGTCTTGCTGATTTCATTAAGTCCATTGATATAATTTTTCACCAACAAAAAAAATATTTAAATAACTCTGTGTCCAGCAGTAAGCTCTCAGAAATTAGCAAATATATAAATCAGTTCGTTACAACTGAAATACCGGCGCGGTTGCGCACAGACTGAGAAAGTTCAAAATTAGACCAAAGGAAACGACAACAAAAATAATCCCAAAACAGTTCAAAATAAGTACATTTATTAAAAAAAATTAAAAAAAAGAAATTAAATCAAATAATATTTTTAGTAACAGATAGAGGGGATAATAATCGTTTCTGATGAAAGAGTGGGGTCGTTTGATGTTTTGCAGGAAGAGAGAGAAGTATTTAGAGTTAGGAACTTTTGAGAGCGCGGGGAAGACTAAATTCTCCTTGTACCTTTCGAGGATCATACGTCGGGAAAGTGTCACATAAGGGACTAACACTCACACTCACAGGGTAAAACTTGCGATTCTGCAGTTTCTCAAGTTTACCCTAGGCGGCGTCCAGGTTCCAGTTCGATCAGTCACTCAATCATCGCATGCGCGTCCATACGCCAGTATTCCACAATGTAGACGTTCAGGCTTTGTCGACATGAACAATAATCCAACACAGAGCACTTCACGACACGCTGAAACAACGGCCTCGTTTTCCCTAAGACTTTTCCAGACGCGGATTCAACTTCCCGACCAGACTCTCCTTCCACTTCTCTACTTCCTCTTCCTCTTTTCTTTTCGACCTGTCACCCAAAACCACACCTCTTTTTCTCTTTTTGTTACCATTTTTATTTTCCGTTCGCACAAATTCTAATGACTATAATGAAATTGTGTAGATTTTTTTGTGTGTTATTTAATATGATTATTAATTAAATATTTGTTCCTTTTGACTTAATTTGTAGCGGTTCGCTACATCCTCCCCCCAAAAGTTGGAAAGTCAACCCATGGTTGTTCTACTCTTAGAATCCTAAGAATTCTTCTTCATCCGAAGAGTCCTGAAAAATTTCCAGAATGTTTTGGTTTCCTTGTCTTTCCACCTCTTTAGCTGTTAGGATAACAAGGTTTCAGGTTACAAACATGAATATTTCTCATATCTTCGCCAGAGCTTTCCAGGACAACTTGATAATTTATCGGCCCCAGTCGACGTACGATCCGGTACGGACCTTTCCATTTCTTACCCAACTTAGCAGTGAATTGATGTGGGGCACTTGACTTGGGAAAACTTCTTACCCACACTTGGTCTTGAAACTGGTAAGTCACTGTTTTTATTATAGTTTCTTAATTGTCTGAAACGGGCTTTTTTTGAACTAGCTTCTGCCTTTTCTTGAAGTTGATGGAGTCTATCCTTAAAACAGGGATTGCTGACTGAAGAATTCGGTCCATAGGACTCTGGAGCTTCCTGCCTACTTGAAGTTCGGCTGGTGTTAGTCCCGTAGTTTCCTGTACTGCAGTGTTCAACGCAAATCTGAACTCAGGAAGGTACGTATACCACTTTTTATGATTATCTTCAACATATGATGCAATCATACACTTCAAGGTACGATTAACACGCTCAGTCATGTTGGTTTGGGGATGATATGCTGTAGTAAATTTTGGCATGACTTTCCATTGCTCACACAATTCCTGAAAAAGGGCCGAAACAAATTGGGAACCACGACCCGATAGAATGTATGTTGGAACTCCCCATCTTGTGAGAACTTCTGTTCTGAGTATACGGGTAATGGTGGAAGCTGTTGCGGTTCTCATGGGGAAAATCTCAACCCACTGTGTATAGTAGTCTACCACGACCATTATGTATTCATGTTGTTGTGAACTGCGTGGGAACGGGCCCATAAGGTCTACTCCCAGTAGCTCATTTGGTCTGTTCACAATAGTCTGTTGTATTTTCCCTGAAGGTTTTTTGTTGTCACTTTTCAGGACTTGGCACTTCTCACAGCATTTAACAAAGTCTTTTACTTCGGACCACATCTTAAGCCAGAATGCAACATCATGAAGCCTTTTGTAGGTCTTGAAGATGCCCAGATGTCCACATAGGGGGTTCTCATGATAAGCCTGTAACATGAGCGATTTTAGCGAAGAAGGAATATAAATCCGGAAATTTGTATAAATTTATAAATTTGTCTTCCAGCACTGTATATTTTTTCTAACATGACAGGATCTCCTTCTGCCAAAGCACAGAACACTTTTTCAATCTCAGGGTCTTGGTGTTGTTCTGCCCACACAATATCAGCAGTAAAAGGGAGATCCCCTCCTTTTTTCTTTGTAGAGAACAAATTGCACCTAACTGTCAAAGGTATTCGAGAGAGAGCATCTGGAACAACATTGAGCTTGCCTCTTCTGAACTCTACAATGAAATCAAATTTCTGCAATCTTAAAGCCCACCTCAGTAGACGACTTATGGATTTATTAGAAGTCAGAGCCCACTGCAAGGCAGAATGATCGATGACTATTGTGAATACTTTTGGTTCTAGATAGTACTGCCATTTCTCTAAGGCCCATACTACCGCAAGGCACTCCTTTTCGGTTGCGGAATAGTTTACTTCAGCCTTGGTCAATGTCCTACTGGCATATGCTATAACTTGCTCAGAGTCTGCTCCTGCTCCAAGACCAGTTTCACTTGCGTCTGTATACACGGTGAATGGAAGATCTGGTTTGGGGTGTCCTAAAACTGGGGAAGAAGTCAGATATGCTTTTAATTGATCAAACGCCTGCTGACACTCACCAGATAAAATACTCTCCTTTTTTTCAAGTTATTCAACGGTTCAGCAATTTTTGAGAAGCCAGGAACGAACCTGTGGTACCATCCAGACATTCCTAAAAATCTTTGAACCTCCTTGAGATTCTTCGGTACAGGATACTGCTGAATGGAGCGTACCTTCTGGATATGCTGCAATACCGTTGGTATTGACAATGTGTCCCAAAAATTTTATCTTTTCCAGACAGAGTGTGCTTTTCTTCAAGTTGATGGCTAGTCCTGCTTGTTGGAGTTTGTCAAATACCATCTGAAGATCCAAAAAATGAATAAATAAACCCAAGAATAAATGATTATATCATTTTGTAGCGGTTCGCTACAAAACCCAACAAAATATTTTGTATTTAATTGACAACTTTAGTTTAATTTCATCATTTGCTAAGACTGTCTGTTGCCTAAGGAATTAATTTAATATCGATACCAAGGTACCGGAGGCTGGTATAAAGCCAAAAGTATCAATGCAACCTCAGATACAATTTTTGATTCCTGATCCATCATATCACAGTATTTTCAGTATAGACTCTTCAATATTGGACTTCAATATTAAGCAAGACTGTTCTAGCAGATGGTAAATCTGCTTTATCAGCTCCAGTTTGTGTTGTTATTATGCAGGATTAGGTGTTCTGCAATGCAAAAGAGATTCTATGTTGAGATTGTGGGCATATGATCCACTTAGCACTGATTGCTGTTTTCTTTAGGTGCTTTCCCAACATCTGGGCTCTATGGTGGAAGGATGCAAATGAGTATCTGCAGTATACACAACGGATCAGACTCACCAAAGCATTGAAATGTTCCTCCAAAGGGAGAGTGGAGTGTATCAGAGGTAGATGCTCTCGCATGCACATGGACTTGATAGCTGTCTCTTGTCATTAAGGTGATAGTTTGAGCATCTCCTCTGTTCTCAGAAGTATTCACAGATCCAGAAAAAGAGCTTTATCAGCTCTTTATGTCACACTTAAGTGCATTACAAAGCCAGGTACATTTACATTTACAAACGGACGATTGAAAGAAGCAACACTCAACAAGCAATTCTCTTTTGCTCTTTGCAAAAGATAAATTGCGCTCAGTTACAGTCAAGATACCATCATTACCTCTGGCTTTTTAAACTCCTGTATATCTTCTCCTAGCATATAAAATAGTACATCAGCAAAGTGATTTACTCTGGAAGTTCAAGTTCAAGTTCACTTTATTTATATAGCACATTTACAACAGCCACTAGGCTGACCAAAGTGCTTTACAGAACAACCAGATACAGAACAAATAGTAAGAAAGTAATACCTGCATAACAAAACATAAAACACAAATAAAAGCAGCAAAGCTAAGAGCAACCTTAAAACCGGAGTAGCAAAACAGTATCAGACTCAAATATAAAATAGTAAAAAAGAAGTGGAAAAGCAGTATCAGACTCAAATATAGAATAGAAAAAAATGTACTCTGGAACAGGGAAATCACAATATAAAAAAGGGACAAATTGCTTCTCTCATCAATCCAGACAGGCACCTCTCAATGCAGGGTTAGCCTAACCATAGAAACTCATCAGTAATTTCCCACAGCATGCCTATATGCCGCTCTGGTATGAGTTCTGTTACGTCCAACTCAAGTCCATAACCTTCAGCATGAGTTACCATCTACAAAATGACACGGTTGGAACCAGGGGTGCAAAATACTTGACTTTTTGATTGGGACACTTTTTTCCAGTCATCTCAATGGCAAAAAAGTTTCCCAATCAACCTGAATTCACCCTATGTACCATTCGGGGTCAGTAAGCTTTTTTATTTATTTAAAGAAATGAATGCTTTTATTCAGCAAGAATGTATTAAATTGAACAAAAGTGACAGTAAAGACATTTATAATGTTAAAATAATTATATTTCAAATAAATGTTTTTCTTTTGAACTTTCTATTCCTCAAAGAATCCTGAAAACAATGAATCACAGTTTCCACAAAAATATTACCTTGTTAGCTTGCACTCTTCCAACCCTCGCCTCTTTTTGGAAAAAACCCAAGAAATGGCATACCCAAACTTAAATAGACACAGTTCATGAAGCATTGGCACTACACGCATAAGTGTGTTCTCGTTTGAAAGTAGATTAAATAAATTAGGTAAATAAATGAATTATTGTCATTAAGATTTTTTTTTTTTAAATGTATTGTGAAGGTATTAAAAATGTATTTGTATGAAATTTCTTTATGAAAAACAAAATATGAAACTGGCCTGGTTGCAGCAAATGAAATGCAGATAAAGCCACAGGCCTGATCATGCTTTATTTCAAATATGAAGATGATAACTCTAAAACTGAGTTTTATGAAATTTTTGTAAGACCATGTCATGTGATTTTATTTAGAGAAAACTCTAAAATACTAACTGATGTTTATTCACATCTTCCAAGCATCCATTCAGTCCATTGTCCATTGTGCAAACTGCCCCACAATGTAATTTTTTTATCTCAACTTTTCACAAATGTTTTGTCAAATCAGCTTAGGTTAATTGTTGTTCAACAAATAATTTTTTTACAGTGCATTTAGTTTCATTCTCTCCTGCACACATTAACACCTCTCTGGCCGGGAAATGCCTCTAATTATTCTTCTTTTGTCTTTATAATTATTATTATTTATTATTAACAGTTTTAATCCCCCATTTCTTTGAAATGAGGATGAAACCAAATACTTACATTTAAAAGTGTAATTTGTTAACAAGTTAAGCAAACCTAATTTTAACATTGATAATAATAATAAGTGTTTCTTGAGCAGCAAATCAGCATAGGTTGTCAGCAGATTCATGTTCTATTTCTGTTGGTTATTTTCCCTGTTTGCCTGCCAGTTTGAGTTCTCATTAGTCTCCTTAGTTACTGATTGATTAGTTATTCTGTTCAACTGTGTCCTGATTAGTTCCCTTTGTTTTCCTCTTGTATTTATAACCTGAGTTTCAGGGGCTGTTTACACAACACCGTTTTCAACTAAAAACGTAAAACTTTTTATGTTCGTTTACACGACAATGGCGTTTTGGGTGCCTGAAAACCGGGTTTCAAAGTGCAAATTTTTGAAAATGGTATTTTGTGTAAACAACAAAAACGCGAATCTCTGAAGAAGATGACGCCATGCACATGCGTATTACGTGTTCAATCTATAGTTTTTCATCGCCATCTAATGGCCTGGCAGCAGAATATAGCGTTTTTAGACGTTTTCGTGGATTCGTGCATGTGAATAGGGATCGTTTTGACAGTGTCTGAACGCAGAAAACTCAAAGGAAAAACTTATCCATTTTAAGCATATCGTTGTAAACGTACCCTCAGTCTGTTCCTTTGTCCGTTCTTGTCAATGTAAAGTGGTAATGTATCCTGAGTTTTCCTGTTGGATTTATTTATTAAAGACTGTTTACTCCTAGAATCTCTATTGTTGTGTGTTTAATTCATTACAGCCACCAGACTGTGACACACAGGAATAAATTACATATTAAAATCTAATAGTCAATTCAAATTATAACAATATTTACAATATTACTGCTTTAATCAAATAAATACATAAAATAAATGCATTTTTGATTAAATAAACGCAGCCTTTGTGAGCATAAGAGAACAGTATGTGTAGTTTTTTTCAACCAAATATGTATTTATGTCATCTTCATGTTGTTCCAAACCTGTTTGTCTTTCTTCTGTGGAACACAAAAGAATATCTTTTAAAAAATATGTCAGTATGGTCCAGTATTGTTCAAGACATTGAGAAAATGTATTTGTTTTGCACAGCTGTTTGCTTTGAAATATACAAGTACAATTAAATGTAGAAGCTGTCAAAAAATGTCGAACATACTTTGACATTTAACTGAATATAACTGTCTGTCTTCCATTCTATACAATATTCCAGTACTTTGTACTGGGTAAAAAAGTAGGTCATATTTTTTTTAGTGCTTACCTTCATTCTGATTTCACACATAACTGTTCAAAGGTTCTGTTTGACCTTATTCTAGCATCAGTATGAAGATAAAAACTCCACTTAATCAATCTCTACAACTATAATTAATTGATTATTAAATTATGTCCCGGTTGACATTATGAGTGAATCGACTCATACTCTCTTAGAATTCACTGCATGCTTTTGCTGAAATGCAAAAATCTGCCTTTCAGTTCTATGAAAAACATGCACAGTTTAATGAGATTGATAGGAATGATAGTGCAATCTCCTGGGTTTAATATAGAAATTGGAGTCCGCCGTTCATCAAAATTCGACCACTTACTCTCTGTCTTAGAGAACATGGAGTAAGTTTATTCATAGACCAATTACACAAGCCCTCAGAGGAAACTAAGAAACAGATGCAGGGGTGCCGGGTGTGTAAAATGCAGCAAAAAGGGAGTTTCTTCAACTTTGGGCACTTTCGGCCCTTTGGGTTTGAAATATATATATATATAAAAAATGAATACACTTTCATTAGTTTAGGTTAATTAATTTGTCCACTAATAACCAACTAACCTCCAAACTAACATTAACATCCACTATCACATCCAACATCCACCAGATATACTGTACCTCTATCACAGGACATATTATTTCTGTCTTCCTAAACTTTCGCAAATGTCATTTCCACCATATCACCCTTCAAATTTGTTTACTCTTCATTTTGATTGAGTAGTATTTTGTAATATTTTCAGATTTTCAGGTAAGTGAATGTCTATGTAATGAGGGGGGGGGACATGCAAATAAATGTGCCTGCAGTTGTTGAAACAAATTTGGTAATAGTGCTAATGTTGCACATATGTGCTATATTTATTGAGATTCCATTCGTATTTAAACACCTGTCAACCACTCAATCTCTCACACCTGCTTTCTAGCTAAACAGCTCACTATCAATGGCATACATCAAATACCTGCTCTAATATTACACAGATGATTCTTGTAATCACCCAAATGTAATTTCCTGCTATAACTGCAGCTTGTCTGTAACAGTACAGAGAAACCATCTGTCTGAGCGTAAGCAGAGGAGTGTGTAACTGTCAGGCACAAAGGATTTAGATCTTTCTCTGAGTAAGAACAATGATGTAGCTGAACGCCTCTGCTCTTCTGAACACAAACCCCTAAAAGGGCTGCAGTGAACTGAAATGTGAATCGGATCAGATATTTTTAGTCTTAAGTGCACACAGCATGAAGAATCTGTCTGTCTGTCTGTCTTTTTCTATCTATCTGATATAAAAGCTGACTGTCTGATATCTAAACGGATGACTAAGTTTAGAACTGAAACAGTTTATATTATACAATTTGAGCTTTACACAAAAAACAATTTTTACTCGTTTCAATTTTGTGTCAAATTTCCATGAAGCTGAATGAAGTAATCTTTATGGAGGGGGGATTGGGGGCACCTATTCTGTTTGTAACATTGGAATTCATATGGAAAATATGGGAAACATTTATGCATAAACATCAAAGTGTTTCCCATTTAATTAATGCATTCACTCTCTGTAAAAATAAACAGTGTCATTCTACCTATTTAATTAACAAACATTATCAAAACTATTTGATGAAGTGTTGTGTAATTAAATGCAATTTTTGGAAGATATTTATTCAGGCTGGTTAAAGCTGGTTTTCATGATGAATTTCAGATTCACCACATCATTGAACTTCATGAGCAGTGTCATCACTCTACTGCAAAGCTATTACAAGAGGACAAGAGGAAAGATATATTACGGTCAGACAGTCAGTTGAACTGAAATACAGTACAGTAAATGTATAGATGTTTATATACTGTAGGATGCAAGATAATGAACCTTGCCCTTGGAGAGTTACTCGCCATATTTTATGGACACAAACACACATGCACACGCTGTGGTAATTAGATTTTTTTTCTTCTCACATTCACAGTGAAGAGTTTGATGAGGAAATGGCCGTGGTACTTGATGAAGTGTTGCTGTGGAGTAGGCCAGCACCTTCACTTTCACAATGAAGCTGTGATTTACTTACCATGCCCAGCGTGCTGTTAATGGCTGCAAAGGACATAGTCAAATGTCATTATGTCTCCCTCCTTCTTTCTCTCTCTCGCTCTTTCATTTTCAACCTTCAGAAAAGTTTCTTCATCATCTAATAAGAATTCATGTACTTTCTCTTTTCTTACTTTTTTTCATGCTCATGGTATTTTGTAAAAAAAAGTAAGAGTGTAAAAAGAAGGCCTCTGGTATTTAGATATAAATATCTTCACTTCATATTACTGCATTGATTATTAAACTGAGCTCTATATTCTCATGGATCAAACGGCGCTTTAAAAGGAGGCTGTTTCACTGGCATAAGAAACATGAATTGATTTTATTCCTACAGAATATTTTATAACTTTAACTTCAAGAAACATGTCTTTATCTTAAAAATATTTTTAATTAAAAGTGCAGTATTTTTGTGATAAAGTATCTCAATATGTATGTACAAAATCTCTCTATGTACTATATATTCTAGACTATACAGTTATTTCCAGTCCTCAAATCTGATTGGACAAGTGACATTGCAACAGTTCTGATAAATTAGTCCAAAAGCACTGAGATATGTCACTCCGTTTGTGCCAATAGGTAGTGATAATCAGACGGAACGATTCATTGACACACTCATAAAGATAGAGTGAGTAAGTGAGTCACTGAATCATTCACTCTCGTTCATTCAAACACACTGATTGAAATGAAAGCTTTAGCGTAAGTTCTGCCAGGAAGACTCAATCAGCGCATCATGTATTACCTCACTTCTAACCAATCATGTGCTAACACTCGCAGTATAAAAGATTGGTACTTACATTTGTCTGAGTTTGCAGATGCTGACGCTGCCAATTACCTCCATCCTCCCCAACCACCACCAGGATGGTCCCTTCCTTTACCTCCAGGGGGTCGGCTGCGCCCCTGCCTTCGTCTTCAGGCAGGATATGCAGCTTCCGCTACCTTCGCATTGCGCGCTAAGGACGGAGCCTACGCCAAAGAACTTTATACATTTATGCTTGCTGGGTTGTTAATAAATATACGCTTGTTATATCAATTTATCTCCCGAGTCTTTCTGGTAGAACTAAACACATACAGTGTTGCTCAGAGATGCAACAGTTATTCCTGCTGTGGGTTTGTATAAAACAATTTTCATTTCATTTTCTTCACACTAACAACTTTTGCAATATAAATGAATATTAATATTTAGAATTGCTTTCCAGATGCACTTTTAAAGACCCCCTCAACCATAAAAGTTTATATTAGTTCATACAACTAAACTTTGAAAGTAGTCTTCCACAGTCAGTGAGGAATAGAACAAAATGAAATCATTAAATAGTCATTCCTTGGTGCATGTAAGAGAGGGATGAAGGTTCAATAATTCAGACCTTTATTCAATGGACATTGAAAAAAAAACTCATTAGATTAACCTTCTCACCTCTCTTTTTGTCACTGCTCAGTGTTCCCAATAATTCCCACTTATTTGACCCTGTTACAGATTTTGTAGGACAAAGTTTACAGATCTAACAGCTGAAAAGTCGTTCCCTTTCTGCCCTGTACAGTACAGTATGTACAGTATGTCAACCTATTGCTTGGGACAGCACACTCTTATACAAAAAAATCAATAGACTATAGTATTTTATCCCTCTCTAGGGAGACCGCTCTTGCAATTAATGTACTACTATATCCAATGCACTTGGATATAAACCATTGGATAATCAACAAGCCATCAAATCGAGGTTAGCTTTGGTTTTCTTTATTAAAGAGGACACCTGTCAGAGTGACACATATTGTCTACACACTGCAGGACTACAGTAGAAAAGGCACATGCTATTACAAATTAATTATTAGAGTATAATTAGTGGCTCATGTCAAACAGACCAGCAAAACGTTGGGTGTGTATATCTAGGTATGGTAATGGCGTTAAATGTTAATTGTTCTGCCCACGGAATAAATTACACGTTAACCTTGCTAAATCCCACATGTCAGTGCCGGAGAGGCTTAGAGAAGCATTTTTTGTAATTTGACAATGCATGTTTACATCCAGAATCATTATGCAACATTTAGCTTATTAGAATCGAGATTGTACAGAAAGCAGCTTTTGAGGCGCTGATACACAGTCATTTGTGTGAAGGTGTCAGTCTTGTCATGGAATCAGTTATGCAAAGTGCTGCAAAAGTCACTGAATTTGCGGAAATAAATGAACGGTGGTAGAAGTTTGTGTGAAAAACAGACGAAGCAGATGGCTTGAAGCTCCTCACAGTCTTTTTCATTTTACTGACAGTCTGACACGCCATAATCGATTTTTGCTGGCACAGCTCTCTCTCACACACACACACACACACACACACACACACACACACACACATTTTTACAGCTGCTTTATAAGGAGATTCTTCATTCAGTGTAGTTTGGCATGCGGGCCAAGAAAAAGCATTTCTGACTATCAGCACAAGTAGCATTGCTTGGAGCTCTGCGTTTAGATTTATAGTTGTAGTATTAAATATATTCCCAAAGTTTAAATATAGTACAAAAAAAGTTTAAGGAGATTTCAGAGTTTGTTGTGAGGCACAGAAGATTGTGGCCTATGACTCACCCATGGGACTTATGACTGTGAGACTATTTTCGTAGAGTCCAAGACACTAAGAAAGTCTCCTTTCTTGCTAAATATCAGGTATTCTGAAGCTCAGACTCTGTGGACATAAATTCTGTATGAGATCATGAATGCCTCAGTGCATCCTCGGACAGCACTAAAACACATTTTTACAGCTTCAACAGCAAATGAGCCCTCGTTTTCTCAACAGTTTCTTTCTTTCTGGCACATAAAGATGGAACATGTCCACACTTTCCGCTACCAAGAAAATAATTAGACTCCATATAATGAGGACTTTACTTTGTTTCCCTTCCCTGGACCATGTGTTCCATAGTCTCAAAATTAATTAATTTACAAAATCTGATTCACAAATGCACAAACAAATTCATATTCACAAAAAAGTTGATGTATTTGCAATTCACAAATTCATAACCTAATTATTATTCACAAAATACAAATTGATCATGCACATCAAATTTACATAAAAAAATATATTATTCAGTTCATAAATATACAAATATGTTTGCACATTTCTGAATGTTTCTACATGTACAAATTGATTGATGCATCTGCATTTGCAAATCATTCTGTGTGTGGATTGCAGATGTGAGTTTTCAAGAAGCATAACTTTACATAACTTAGGATTTGCAAATACAGCAGTCAAGTTGTCCAGAAAGTTTCAGAAATGTGCAAACATACTTGTGCATTTATGAATTGCGCTTTGCACTTGGGAATCTTGTTTTGTGAATGGAAATTTGGTTGTGTGTTTGCAAATCGTATTTTGTTAATATTACAGTTTTTCTCGATTGCTTAAAGGCTTTGAACTAAAATGTCAAAACCATAACACCATTTATCAAAAAACACACCCATTTCCCTAAACTTTAAACACTATTCCCTGTCAGATTTGTTGAACTGTCACTGCAAAACTTTACATTTTCTTTAAAAACTTTAAATGTTCTTTAAAAAAACTTTAAAAACATCTGTGGCATGATATTAGCACAAAAACAGATGCAAATGAAGGTTCGGTGGAACTCTTCATACGGATAACTCAAGTTTCTTGCCCTTCTCAGCTCTTTGTTTACTAAACCTACACAGCATGCCCACAGTTCCGCTGCATCTAATGGATTAGCGAACAGGTGTGACCATGTGTGGGAAGGATTGAAGCGTTCATTTGCGTCAAGCCTGCCGTCAAAGTCAGCCAGCTGAGCCAAAAACGTCGTTGTGATTTTGTGCTTTCAGAAGAAGATCAGGCACGGGAAGGTCATTTAGAGGTACTTTGCTGTCATCGAGAAGCTCTGTTGAGTAATATGGTAATAAACCCAATGATAATAATTTTATAACATAGGCTATTTATCTCCCTGCAATATTTATTCCTAAAGGACTATCAATAGTTGCACTTGCATACAGTATATCACTGTAGAACATCAGTTCCAGTCAAGTGTGTTTCACTTAATGTTCTTACGAAATGAAATGCATTCAGCGTTCCACCTTATGAATAATTCATTTTTATAATGGATTGTTCAAGTATGCAAATCAATATCATGTCAGATGATGAAACCTTCTTTCTTAGCCATGAACATTGAGAAATTTACATGTGACAGTAATTACCGCAAGCTGTCTCATTTCCCACCAGTACACTAAAATTGTTTTAATTAGGATGTGCTGATTTTAGGCACTTGTTCATCAATAGGTTCTAATTATGTGTTCTGTATTAATGACCTGGAAACATAGACTGTCACAGTCAAGAACACTATGTATAGTATACAGTATGGAGTTGATTTATTATGAAATAGTTCACCCAGAAAGGAAAATCCTGTCATCATTTACTCACCCTCATTCCCTAAACCTGTATGACCTTTTGTCCTTCATGCACTGTATAATTTTTTATCATTATGTTGCAATAACACTTTTGATGCCATTCATTTAATTTTTCACAATTTCTGTCATTTCATTATTAAATTATTACATTCAACGTGTTTTTTTACAGTGTGAAACTTTGGCGCTTTTAAGCTTAAAAAATAATACAGAATGTGTCATTTGTTCATGAAGTGTTCTTTTCAGTGAATCATTTATGCAGTTCAGTCCCAGAATTATTTAATTCACAAATAACACAGATCAGTTTTCAAGCTCAACTCACTGACTTGTTGATCCATTAGTGTGTTTTTTTGGAGGTAGAAAACTCTAGCATAGATTGTGTTGGTGCTTAGAGGCTCGAGCACCAATGGAAATGGCCAAGCCCCTATGGAAAAACGCAAGATATTCTTCATTAATTATATCTAAAAAAAATTGAGATTGGGGAACCTGTTCGATTGGGTGATCTCACTTCAGGTTGTACATACACACAATTCTACCGTTATATTTAGCATTAGCCACAACATAACAACCTGACACAAAAAGCTTGTGATTTCTGTTTATTTGCACAATTATAAATGGCAATTTAAGTAATTAACTCCAATTAACTCTCATCAGGTATATCAGCGAGAGAGCGACTCAAGACAACACTCACGGAAAGAATGTGTGTTTTAGTTTGATTGGTAATCAAAGGCGGAGAGGCTGAACAAATTCAAAACATAAATTTCCTTGGAGCCTATAATAGTTGCAATTTACTTTTCGCAGTACAACTTATGTAAACGCTCTGGATAAATTATTTGTTATTAAAGTATTAAAGTTTGTATGTTTGCAAACCACTGTTAATTTTAACAGAAAAAGCAAGCATACTTTATGTGGGATTTGGCATGGCAGAAAGCACAGAAAGAGCTTCCCCTTTATTATCACTCTTAGGGCGCTTTCACACTAGCACTTTTGGTACCAGGGTTCGAATGACGTCAGCGTTCGGTTCGTTTGGATGATGTGAACGCTGTCTTCCGAACTCGGGTGCGCACGCGCGAACCGTACTCGAGTCCGATTAAAAAGGTGCTCTGGGGTACGGTTCATGTGAACTCGGGTATGGTTCGCTGCTGATGTGAACGCAATCGAACCAAACCGCGGAAGTGAACCGCTATTGATGACGTATAATGTGTCTTCGGTGGACAGCCCGCTGTCTTTGAAACGTTTTCAGAATTTTTGCGGCAGACAGACGCAAATGTGTTTCTGTATGTCTATGTTGAAAACAAGGTTAAAAAAAAGAAGAACAAAATTCGTGAGCTTAGAATTATAAGGTTCTATCTCCGTTTAGGGTAGTTCCGAGATATTGAGCATCAAAGTTTTTACATCCCAGCTGGCACAACTGAGATGGAACCTTTTTATTTTATTAATAACTGCTAACAAAATATTTTTTTACAAAAATAACACCACACAGGCATTAATAAACACCTAATGGATCAGATTATGTCAAAAACTCAATTTCGACCAAAAGTGGAGATAGAACCTTATAATTCTAAGCTCACGAAATGTCAACCGAGCAAGTCTATCCATTTGGGCGCCTTTTCATACGCGGTTACCAAGCAACACCATTACGCCAGCTGCAGCCTGATGACGCAAGCGTACCGCGGTTCAGATAGAAATAATATAATGTGAACGCAGTCCATCGGGGGCGGGGTTAGGGGGAGCAATCGAACTCGGGTTCGGAACAGGCAATCGAACCAAGTGTGAAAGCGCCCTGTTCATCGGTACCTTAGAAAGTTCTGTTATAATAAATGAAGCTGACTGCACAAAGAATCTCATATGTACATAATGTCTACACTTTTTTATAACGAGAATTTGCAAGCGTGCAGAACTCAGAATCCACTCACTGCTCAAAATGCCAGCGTGTTTGTTCAGTGCTAACTTAAACACCTCTGATTGGCCATTGTGTTCAAGAAATCAACAGATAGGTTAGTGATTGGCTACATTGCTCAGTGATGCAAAACATGTTGTAAAAAGAAACCTTTTACGCTCTTTAGAGTGCAAACACATATCCACTGGATCGTTTGCCAAATCTGTTTTGCCAATATGCTATTATGACAGACACAACACACTTTAGTGTGAGTTTGCTTGTGTATAAATTCGAATCTTGTGTGTACCCATACTTGTGTGTGCGCGCATATCTGTGTGTTTTTGAGATAAAGGATTGGAGTTGACAACCCTGAGGTGCTGGACAGCACCCTGATCCTCTTCATCAGACTTCCTGTCAGCAGAGAAGATGACTCTATCATTGACAGTACAGAAGTGTGTGCGTGTGTGTGTGTAAGAGAGAGGTAGAGCATAGAAAAAAAGAAGGAAAAACAGAGGAAATGAGGAAAAATATAAATAAATAAAAGAGTGAACACACTGTATAAATATTATCAGACAAGTGGAAGGAAAACCACCATGGGGCAGATTCTTGATTCTGAAGAGGATTAAAGACTGCTTTTGCGACACACACTTACGTAACCGCCTCACACTTGCACACACACGCACACACACATACACACACACACACACACACGCACACACACACACATGCATACAGTCTACCAAAGCCTCAAGTATGAGATCAAACCTCATTAATCCCACTCTGACATTGTGATCAAAGATCACTGTTAAAACTATTCCATTCTCTTTGTATGCTGTGTATTCCTGAGGCTGCTAGCATGAGTCTAAAGAACACATTTATCGTGTATTGCGCTCACACAATGACACACAGCCCCACTAAGGCCAAAGAGAGAGGGGCAATAAGGAAAAAGAGAGTCAAAGAACTTTAGAGATTTTGTATAATACTACATCCATGTACTACTTTGCTTGATATTGTTAGTCAGAAGTATTAGCAAGAGGGGGCGTTTTCATTCTAGATAGTATTGACTGGACAATTTGAATATGTCAGTGAGTGTAGGATGAATCAGAAATATTTTTGAGCGAGATTGTACATTTTAAGCCACTGATGTTGGTGTCCAATACAGTGGAAAAATAATTTTAATGACTCGGTGTGTGATGTTACATCAATTCACCGTGAGTGGTGACCTTTGACCCTTAACCATAATTCTATACTACAGTCCTCTTTATAGTTGTTTTATTTATGGCAACATAAATTCAACATGGCTGACAAATCCACCAGTGCATCATTTACTATTATCTTCCACTGCAGAGGAAAGATGGACAGCTCTCTCAAAAATACATATACTTACACACACACACTCACACACACACACACACACACACACACACACACACACATATATATATATATATATATATATATATAGTTTTTACCCACTGCTTACACACAAAATCTTTTCATGTCGCACGATTTTTGAAACCTCTCACTCAAAGTGCAAAACTACATGCCAAATCTTCAAAACCATAAGCTATTTCTCAGCCTTTGACACAGTTTTCAATTGCATTAAACACTTTTTGCAAAACACTACACACAATTCTCTAACTAAAACACAAAGATCTATCAGGAAGTGACTTGCTTTCCTTTTCCAAACACAACCAATCAAAATGCTACACTTATTCACCAGGTCACACAGACACACTCCTCACATGTGCAAACACTAATTGCTTAACTGATCACTAACCAATCACTGCTTTACTGTAGTATAGGCCTAAATAGGTCAAAGGTCAGATGATCTGTTTTGAACAATGGATTCCTGGGACCCCCCACCCCACACACAAACACACACACACACAATTGTGTTATTTACTGTATTCTAAAGAATATACTTTTGGTTTACAGTACATATGTTTATCGTTTTGTTGTATGCTACTGTAAACAACAATAAAGTTAGACCTAATAAATATTTTCTGTTTCTACAGTGCATTTGGTGTTTACAGTGTACTTGTTACATCAGATTACTTTCACTGTAGAACATTGTATTGAAATGTAGATATAAGCCTATGAAAGACCAAAGAGCTTTAGATTTAGAACAGCAGTGTTTACATGGTATATACAAAAATGTATTATTATGAAAGAAGTGTTTGCCATTTGATGCAAATGCTTCATTCTGACATGTGTTTATGGCATTTTGAATGCAGTGTTGCATTTTGAAGGAGATGTGAGGCGTTTTGCATTTTGTGTGTGCCGTTTTGAGAATTGTGTGTAGAGTTTTGAAAAAAGGAGACTTAGTTTTGAAAACCTGTGTAAGCAATTGGTAAAAACTGTAACTTAAAGATCAGGAATGGTCATATTAAGTAAGAAGCAAATATGATTTCTTTTTTCCTCTGTGTTATTAAATAATTCATGCATCAAAGACAATTTGTTTGAACAAAAATGTAAAATATTTTATTCATTATTTATTAATACATTATAAGTACACTATAGCATATAGATAGCTTTAAAATCTTTAAATCAAACAAATGTACTCATTAAAAAAATGCTATCTGTTTTTTAATGTTTTTGACAGAAGTCTCTTATGCTCACAAAGAATCCATCTATTTGATCAAAACAATGTGCAGTATTATTACAGTTTTAAATAACTTTATTCTGTTTTAATGTTTTTAAAATAATTGACAACTTTAAAAGCTGAATTTTCAGCAGCCATTGCTCCAGTCATCAGTCACATGATCCTTCAGAAATCATTCTAAAATACTGAAATATTTATTATTATCAGTGTTGAAAACATTTTAATATATATATATATATATATATATATATATATATATATATATATATATATATATATATATATATATATATATATATATATATATATATAGAAAGTTTAAAAGAATACCATTTATTTGAAATATAAATATTTTGTAAAATGTATTTACTTTACTGTAATTCTTGATCAGTTTAATGCATCCTGGTTGGAAAGATTTAATTTCTTAAAAAAAAAAACAACAACCTTTGACCCAAAACGTTTTGAACATTATTGTGTATAAAGGCTAAACCTTTATAAACCTAAAATGTGTGACTGTGGTTATTTAGTTTAGGTGTTCAAATCAAGTTTATAAGATATTAAATATTTGGAGCTTGAATGTGAATTAATGCCAGAAAGCTAGCTGGAAAGATTCCTGCAGTGGAGAAAGCTGGAACGAGATTCTGAATGCGCAAGACGCACTAAAAATCACTGAGAATATTATATCAAGCTCTTGGAGAAAGACCAGACAGCAAACTGCAATTTAATGAGAACAAATGAAGTTACACAAATTCAAAGAGTTTGATGTGACACGTTCTTTGGTGACTTGATGTGATTATAAGGGAGTAATTTAGCTTAGATTTCTTTATCACAGATTTTAATTAATTTCAAATCACATAAAGTTAATCAAAGTTAGTACATCAGAAGAGTAGGTCCCATGAGTGCAAAAACTGAAGGAACTATTGAGTGAATTAATTGAAGCACATAAACCTGAAAACTGCCAATCAAATATCCAAAAAGTCTTGAAGTTTGGTCACTGATTCCATGTCAAAAAATGCATAATGAAGTGTCTTCCCCTCGAGTCCCGCACAAGGTTCATTAGCTTCAGCACATTTAAATTCAAATCACAATTTCAATATGAATGGTACAATTGAATGGTAAGTTCAATTATACCCTTTGCAAGAAATTTCACTTATGAATTATAGCCAGATTGAATATTTCATCTGGCCTTATTGTCACTTCCTTATCACAATGTACTGATTTTCCACATTGATTTCTGACAATGACTGTGTAATGGCAGGCTGGAATCAGTTCTATAATATGCTCTTTCCTCCAGAGAAATGTGATTATGTCTAATGAATCTGAAGCTTTTGGGAGATTCTTCCCTGATTGCTTTATAACCTGATGGGAAATAACTTTCTTAATTTGACCGAATAGGCAGTTGGCTTCTGTATATGATCCCAAAAAACGATAAGATCGAATTTGGAATTGTTCTGTAACTTTACAAGTAGCCTATTACATTAGGATAAAAACATGAATAGATCAGTGAACCTGACATGTCTTATTTCCTTTACACATTATACTGCCCATAAATCCCTTCATCTCTATTCACCAAATAAACATTAATCTGTAACCTTCCTCTTATTCCCCGTGAAAATGAGCTCTGTTGAGATGTCTGCCGCCACAGGCCCTTGTCATTAGTATTCTCCAGATAACTCTCCGGCTGCTTCTGTCATCAGCGCTGTCTCTATCATAAGAGCTGCCCTAGAAGCTTTCACAAGCCCACCATCATTTCCATTTCATTCAGAGTTGTAATTTGAGCGCTTTGCCTTAAAAAGACCCTCCTGACTGATTAGCTCTACATTAGGAGTTGCAAAGTGGTTTGAATTAACAAATATTTCATGGACAAAGTATTGGTTGACAGAGCTTTTTCAAAGGGGTTGCTTTGCCTGTATACAATAAGCAGCGTATATTTGTGTGTATCACTGGGTGTTTTGACAGGCAGAGTCTGTTCACCAGCTTGTCTAAGGACCTGTAGTCAGCAGTGATTTTCTGGGATGACAGTTTGAATCTGTTTAAAGACTCCATGGGGAGAGTGACAGTGTGTCCTTTAAAACTTCAGCACACACACCTGACAAAACATATAAGCTTACAGGCGTAATTGCTTCAGAGCCGACCACTCCCCAAACTATCTGAAATTTATTTATTTTTTCACGTTTTTTAGTCCGTACGCACAAGATTTTCAGGAAATTGGCCCTAACAAGGGTTGCAAATCAAGTACACGCTTCTGCTTCCATTCTTGGCTCAAAAGCTCTGATTGATGACTTTCTGACCTTATCAGATTCTGCAGAAATGTACTTATGTTCAGATCATGCAAGGCTTATTATTAGAGAACTGAGCAGAAAACTGATCAGTGTATGTTGATGTTTGGAGATAGAAACGACATGCATGGTCAAGTAAAATTCGGCAAAAGAAAAGAAATTGTGATTGTCTTTTCTTTCTTCTTGTGACATATATCTGGGTGAAACAGCTTCTTGAACGGGAAAAAATTTAAGGTGGTACTTGATTTTGTTCATCGGGAATTGATTGGATCGTTGGATGGTTGTCGTTTGCTAAAGCAATATCACATGAGAGATAGATTGCTGAAGAGGAAAGATTATTGTCCCATCCTCACACCTACACGTTGTTTTCGAAATGCTCAAATATGATTTTTTTTTCAAGGGTAACACAAAAAGAGCTTTAAAGCTGTCAACGCTGCTCTCTTTTTTACATACAACAAAATATATGATGATTACTGTTCAGTTGCAATTTTACATGTTTTATTATATTTATTAGTCTAAGATTTGAACAAAGATGCACATTAAACAGAAACTATACCAACAAATCTTATTTTTAATAACTAATATAATAAGCTGTTGTTTTTTCTCCATTGGTCATGTCTTTTCTTGCCCAGGACAAGTTAGTCAGGACAGTCACTCTTTAAAATAAATTAAATAAATACATTCATAGATACAGAATGTGTGCATGATGTTCTTGCCCTATACCTTTGATATAAAAGTGAGCAAAAAAAAAAAAAAAAAAAAAAAAAAAAAAAAAAAAAAAAATATATATATATATATATATATATATATATATATATATATATATATATACGTGACTCTGTTACTTAATAAAGCTTTTTCTTTCCAGGTACCATACTCGCAAGTATACTTAAGAGGTTTTATAATATTTGTGAGGGCATTTTCAGAAAATTGGCCCTCACAAGTGTTAACAAATCAACAACACACTTGTGCTCTCGTTCTTGGCATAAAAGCTTGGTGAGTGGCATCTTACTCCCATATCAGATTCTGCAGCAGTGCACTTACGCTCAGATCATAAGGGGCTTATTATTAGAAAAAGCAGAACCTGATGAAAGCAAACCAGGCCGAAGACAGATTAGTAAAATAAACTATGATAGTACATTTCTCTCTGTATAAGTGCATATGTTTATGCAAGTGTACTTGTTTATGCGAGTGTACTTGTTTTGTCCTCGTATCACGTGCCATTGTAACATTTCAGGCTTTGTGAGCCCTTCATTTAAGCAGCTGATTACCACAAGCATAACCATGGCAACTGGTTATGAAATGTCAGAGTTGCACCCATTTCTTTCCATTTTCGTTTTTTGCTAAGTATTTACTTATCTACGGCATCAGAGCCACAATTCATCTGTATCAGTCAGAGGCAATTTCATCTGAGACCTGAACATGTTCCACTAGCACCATTACCATGAATGTAAATCTATAAAAGCTTTTGTAAAATAAACTGGTTCTATTTGTTTCCCAGATGTAAATGCCAGCCATTGTAGCCAAAGATGTCAGCCGAAAGGCAATCTTACAAGAAAACAAGGCATCTTACAGCATATATTTTTATATTTTAAGCCTGTGGGGCCTATTTTAACGATCTAAGTGCATGTTTTAAAGCACTCGGCGCAAGTGCACTTAGGGCGTGTCCGAATCCACTTTTGCTAGTTTAACGACGGGGAAAACCATTGAAACCATTGCACCATTGACCCGCCTTCAAGGAAGTTAACGCTTGTCAATAGAGAGTGGCCAGACTCTCTGTACAAATGAAATGTACGAGAGTCTGGTAGGACCAGGCTAGCAGTCTATTTCAGTTAGGTCAAAATAGCAACACGCCAACAATGCGCCTGAATGCAACTTTTTTGCTATTATTTATGCATTTGCTATTTAAACAATGTGGCACAGGACGTGAAAATGAGAACTGCGTCGGACTGAAACTAGCAAAAAACACTTGCGCTGCGCTTGGCGCTGCATTGCGCCGGGTGTATATGATAGGGCCCTGTGAGTTAAATGATGATAAACAGATGTGGCAGTTCTGTTTGTTTTTTGTTTTGTGGACATTTTAAATGCAACAAGGTTTGTGATGACAAGTCAGATTCATTTATTTTTCAAGTTCAAATTCATATATGCAAGAGAACCTCTAATTTAGCACCTGCTGAAGACTTAATCTATGGTAAACAACAGTTGATTGAACTTGAATTGATTGACTCAATTTCATTTTATGAACCACACTAAAGGACAATAAAACAACTGATGACATGCTGATTACCCAAGGACACGGCAAACCACATGAGGGTATTAGGTAGAGCTATTGAAAATATGCTCTTATATGCTCTCCACAGCTCTCATTTAAACTAAATTAGAAATTCAAAACTGAAATAACCCTGGCTTTAGTCCTTCACTTTCACTTTCTCTCTTCACGTCAGCAGTACATGACACTTTGTATGCTGAGGAATTCAGACTTTTTCCTTCCTGCTTGTGTTTTAACTGACTCATTTTCATAGATGCCCTTTAAAGGTCAAAATGAAATAAACCACTGATGATTATCTCAGTGATGTGGTGCACAAAACAACAAGAAACAACTGTAAACACAAACCCCTGTGGACCTCTGCTGCTGTTCCTTAAGGCGATGAACTGCAGGGACTCTGAGCTTATACTTCAGCTCTGTCAGCGAGATCCACACAATAGTGCCTCATGGGAGAATAGAAAGAGAAATGAATGAGTGGATAAAGCAGCCAGACATCACACGGAAATCAATGAGGCTTCATATTCTCAGAGATGGTCCGATTACCCTGTGGACTGCCTGTCATGTTTAGGCTTGATGTCCATTGTCCTTTTAGATGCTATCATTAATCTCTCAGTGTTCTTCGGTTCCTTTGAAAGCGCAAAAATAGAGTAAGTGACTCAGTGACTGCCTAACATTAAATGAATGTTAAACACTCCATGGTATTGAAATCGGACACAATCTGATGCGGTTGATGCCTTGTATCTGCGCCTCGTGAGATTTGGCGAGTTAAATAAGATTCACTGTACAAAGACATTTAGAAAACCTTTGAGATTTCCATTCATTTCTGTGCCATTTGGGTTTTTTTGTAGAAAATCTGGCACCTTGGATTAAAGCTGACATATGATTTGGGATGGTTCCTTGGTGGATATATAATTAACTTGCAAGCACATTCTCCTTTGTGGATCATTCCGAATGATGCCTTGATAAACGGCCACTCAGCTTTAAGAAGGTGTTGATTTGGCTTTTGTTAGGCAGTAAAACAGCTGTAATTAAAAAGACAAGAGCAACATGGCTTGTCATCTCAATAACTTTGATGAGATAATTTTCTGTTCCACCTTTCGAGAAAATTTTTGGGTGTAGAACCGAGCAATATTGGACAGGAAAGACAAACTTGAGACCAAAATAATTATGTAGCACTATAGCAACCTTACAATACCCAGCCACCCACCTCCATGCATACACTGTTTCTAACAGCACTGCAGTCCTGCTGGAGAGAATCCTCTTTGAAACTTGTTTTCTTTGAGTAGATACTGAAACTCCTGAGAGATACACTCATGGCATGAAGATGTGTGTACGTTGTTGTTGTTGTTGTTGTGTGTGTGTGTGTGTGTGTGTGTGTGTGTGTGTGTGTCTGTGTGTGAGATGCAAGAGGATGTGAGACAGGGCGAGCTGAGCTGTGTGGTGTTTTTGCTGATGTACTCATCCAGAGCATAAGGATATTTCCTTCAGTGCCTTTGGGACATCACCAGGAACATTACATGGACATGCTTATACATTCATTCAGGAATGTTCAAGGCAAGTCCAGCCTTGTCCTGTTAACCTGCTTTAGTGTGTGTGTGTGTGTGAGGGTGTGGGGGGGGGGACTCCATGCTGCAACAAAAGTAATTCTATTTCAACATCCAATCCAATCAATAGTTCAGACTGCAATTATCTACGAGTCAGAACTCATCAAAATGGTGACTTATTTGATTAGACCAAGGATTCAAGTTCAGTATATTATAATGTTTATCGGCCACAAAGGTACTTAATTGTGCCTGCCCATTTCCCTTATTTTTACATTTGCCATAAACTAATACTCCCTGAATGTTAAGCTTTAAAAGCACTAAGAATTTAATAACATAAATAAGTTTTAGGTCATTTTTAACAAATCTTAAAATCAATATTTATTATTTCACATTGAATACTTTATTGTTGTGATGCCAAAATTCACTTGTAACATTTAAAACAATTGATTTTAGCTTTCTGACTTAAAATTTTAATCTGCCAGCTGGAGTGCCCATGATCGCCACCAGAGGGCACTCTTTCCGTCTCCTGTGCTACATCATCATAATCTACATTTCCGAGTATGGGGTCTCTGCGAACAAAAGTGGGCGTTTCTAAATTTGTGGGTGTTTTCAAAATGGTGGGTGTTTATAAATCATTCAATGAAAATTATGCCCTTCACCCAACCCCACCCCTAAACCTTACACTAACTATGATTCACTGGGTTTCCACCCATTTGTTGCAAAGTTTTGTTTATCTTACATCTGCAATTCTGACAATCTTTGCTGGTTTTGATCTTTTGCCTGTTCTTTGGATTACCTTTGTTTGCCTGTGTACCTTGGACCCTGTTTTATGTTTTGATTGTTTGCCTGTTTTTGACCCTGTGCCTGTTTATGGATTATGACTGTGGATTACATAAATAAAAGCTGCATTTGGATCTTCAGCCTGTGCTTCAGGGCAGTTTCGTAACAGAAAACTTTGCCAATATGGACCCAGCAGTCACCCTAGCCCACCTTCGCCAAGGAACTCGCTCACTCAAGGACCACAACAAGGACTTTCTGGACATTGCTCATTTCAATGATATACCAGACTTTGCTCTTACTGAAATCTTCGGCTATGGACTCAACGATCCATTACACTCAACGCTGTTGAGTGGCCACCATGCCTCCAGCCACCATGACCACCATGCCAGAGTCTTTAGCCGTCATGGACGCTGCACCTGAAGCTACTGAGGCAGTCGCTAGACATTTGAGACTGGCTTCCAGTTTGGTGGACCTACCACAGATGTCGGTGCGAGCAGCTGCATCTCCATGGTCCAGACATCGCCTTTGAGACCAGGGCATCCGAATCCGTTGGTATCAAGTCTGAGGGTCTCAGAGGTTCTCCCACCATCGATTGCATTCCCTGTAACGACGATGGCCATTCTGTGTGTCTGAGGCGAGGACACTTCGTCAGTTTCTCCAAAGATGACTGCACCTGATCTAGTTTAGTCCAAGGCGGTGACATCTGTTCATGAACTCTGTCTGCCAAGATACAACCATGGAGGTGAATGACAGTCTGTAAACTTACTGTCTGTCCTATTACGACCAAGGAAACCATCCCTGAATGTCCTGACTGTCCTGTCGTCTTCAAGCTCTCTGCCTGTCGTGTCACAGCCATGGGGGCTGTCTCTGAACTCTCAGCCTGTCAAATCACAGCCATGAAGGCCATCCCTGAACACTGTGCCAGTCCTGTTATGGCCTCAGGGGCCATATTTAACCTCTGTGTGCTTTGTTCCAGTTCCGCCTGATACGTTGTGTTGGTCTACAATTCCTCCCATCTGCTGTGGTGGTCTTCACTGTGAGAATCTTCAGTCCTGTCTGCTCTGCTGTGGTGGTCTTCTGCTTCGCTGTGGTGGTCTTCACTGTGAGAATCTTCAGTCCTGTCTGCTCTGCTGTGGTGGTCTTCTGCTTCGCTGTGGGGATTTTCATCTGCTCTGCTGTGGTACTCTTCTGCTCTGCCGTAGGGAACTTCAGCACTGTCAGATCTGCCGTGGTTTTCTTCTGCTCCACTGTAGGGTTCTTCAGCCCCATCTGCTCGGCTGTGGTGACCATCAGCTCCTTGGTTTTCTCCAGCTTTGCTGAGATGGTTCACAGTTCCGGTCCAACTTGGCCACATGCTCTGATGGCTCTGCCCTGGCTCCCTGATCTGCGTCAGTCACCAGTCCTTCTTCCACCGCACAGGACTGGTCCTCCGTCCCTCCCCCTGTTCCTCCTCAGCTCCACCTCCTTCCCAGATTCTACTATCTATTGTAGGAACGTCTTTTGTAGGACTTGTGTTTCCACTTATCTGCTGCAAAGTCTTATTTGTGTTACAACTACAATTCTGAGCGTTCATTCCTAGTTCCTGGGTTCATGGTTTTGATCTTTTGCCTGTTCTTTGGATTGCACTGTTTACCTGTGTTTTTTGGACCTTGTTTAATTGGATTGTTTGCCCTGGTTTTTGACCCTGTGCTTGTTTATGGATTACGACTGTTGGTTACCCTAAATATAAGCTTCATTTGAATGTTAAACCTGTGCTTCAGAGCATATTTGTAAATATATATAATTTAAATAGAATTTTTTAGAAATGTATCATTAAATCATTGGTTACATTTACATTTAGTCATTTAGCAGACGCCTTTGTCCAAAGCGACTTACAAATGAAGAATGCAGCAAGCGAGTCATCATGAAGAGGCAAAAACAATGCAAGAAGTGCTCAAATACAAAGTTCAGGCATTGCTTACAGTAGCATAAGTCAGACAAGGGAGGATTAAAGGGATTTTTTTTTTTTTTTTAAGAGGTTAAGTGCTCACGGAAGATTCTTTTGAATGTGGTCAGGGATTCTGCATTCTGGCTGAAGGTGGGGAGATCATTCCACCAGCAAGGAACCGTGAATGAAAATGTTCTGGAGAGTGATTTTGTGCCTCTCTGTGATGGTACCACGAGCCGTCACTCAGGTTATCTTCCATAACATCAACTTATTGGTATCACTGCATCCCTATTAAAATTGGTAGACATTTTAAAATCAACCAAACTATAGATACACTGATAACATATACGCATACACGTAAATCAAAAAAGCTGTTATGATCTTGCTTTCTTCTTAGTGTCATGAGACAGACAACAATGAAAAACAATGAGAGAACTCCAACAGCATTTTTCTTGTTAATTGCTGTCACATCAGATCACTCCTGCCAGAATATGAACAATCTCCATTTTAAAACAGAGCTTGCAGCAACCATTCCTCACTTATATAAAGTATTGTTTTGAAACAACACAAAAGACCTGCATCATGGTGTGAGTGGGACTGCGTTACCTAACTGAACAACCCACTATCAGTTTACTTGCGACCTGAGTCTGGATAAGTGTTTGTATAAAGGGAAATTAAATGCAAATGAAACATGGCACAGCATCATTCAGCAATTATCTTACAATTAAAGGGATGGTTCGGAGTAAAATCAACCTATAGGGTTCTTTGCACCATGAGCCCAAGGCAAACACCCCCCAGAAGCCTTTTTTCCCTTGGTCGAACATTATTAAAGTTAGAGCTTATTTAGAAATATCAGCCGGATGGCTTAGTGCAGGCGCTAACGGATCCAAGGATGTATCTCGTAAATTACCCCACTAATAATGCCCAGAATGGTACCAAACTTATACAGTAGTACAAATAGGTTCTGTACTCATAAAACAAGGCATTGGATAGTTTGTAAGTACATCAGGAGTTTATTTAAACAACACTTGCCTGACAGCTCATGCTACTGCTAACCCGGACGTCGACGTCACTTCCGTGATTTGGGAAAAGCACGTAAAATACAGTGTTTGGCTCGAGTTCATGGTGCAAAGGACCCTAGGTTGATTTTACTCCGAACCATCCCTTTAATCACTCTGAGTACTGTAGAATTATTGGTAGGGATTATTCAGTAGCCTTTTAACTCAGGTAGACTTCCATACACCCCATAGATTACTAAATCATAGCCCACCATAAAATTGTGGTCAGTGTAAAATTGTGCACCATAAAATATGTATCTGATGCTGACAGCCAGCAAAGATTGAGTGGAACGGTTCCAAATCTTCTGTCCAATTCAATCAAAACAGCTTAATACAAGCACCCATTCACATTTTTACATGCACACAAAGCATAATGTGATTAAAGTCAGAATGGGATCTGTCTATGATTATTATGATGTGCAACAGGAAGAGTATAGGCTACATTACTCTTTTCCTCTTCAAATATCGCAAATGAACTCTGTTGATGTTCAGCAGATTTTGCTATGCAGTATTCTGCACATGAACAACCCAATTGTACCCTAAATGGCAATTTATCCTCAGAATGATTTGTGTTAAATTGCTCAAGGCTGGGCATTATACACAGCGGTTCTGGGTTTTTGTCACACATTTCTGTTTGATTTATAGACCGGTGTTACACGTTCAACCACATAGAGCTTTCTTTTCCTCACAATGAAAATAAGATCATGCAGGGTTTTTAATGTTATCGTTGGAATGATAATTATTCCTGGCAGTATGACACTTTCCCAAATCAATTTGTGGGTTTCCACTCTTAGGTGGCTCATCATTCTTTAGCAAAAGGGCCTGTCAGAGTTCAGTCTCTTTTTTTTCGCTGAGCTGATCAAATTCTGAGTCATGTTGCTGATTCACAGCTAGAACTGACTGATGACTGCATAAGAGATCTTAATTAAACTGCTCATGGTTTGAATGCCTTATACTTTACTTTGAGATCATCTTCAAATGATGTAAGCCGTGCGTGCATGATCACCTAAGAATTACTGTGCGCTTTAATCTGTGACTTGAGCTTAAGTTATTATAGGCCTCCAACAATATAGTCAACAGCATGTCAGTGTGACAGAAGGTATGGTCTAATCGCCTGATAGTACTGTGCAAAGTTTGCAAGGTATTCAGGCCATCTTACTTTTTTTTTTTTAACAGAGATTGTCTTATTATTGGGAGATGAGAGGGTCTGTGGCTTTTTACCATTGGAAAAAGGGTACGGCTAACTTGGATCACATGAGGCATAATGCAATATTTATAATTAAATTATTCATTTTCTCTTCATTCATTCATTAAAATGCATTACATCAGCATCATAGTGCATGGCAGTCATTCAAGTCTTATTATATTTGGTAAAACCTGAAAGCAAGAAAGAAAACATCAATATTGTTTATTTTCTTCAGAAAATAATATCACTCAATATTACACAACGGCACCTATTATTAAATACCACTACACATTTGCTGGTAATGAGGCCTACCTGTCTCGACTTTCCCCAGGCTACTCTACTTTCTCTTAAAAAAATAAAACTTTTAGCATAGTGAAATCTACATATAGTTTCCAACGAATGTACTGTATTTTATATCAAAGAAAAACTCCAAGGCACTCTCCTGGAATGTTAAAAATGCCTTTATTTTATGGCATAGTCAAAAAAGACTTTTAAAATGACTCCAACACGTGTGCTGAAACGCGTTGGAGTCATTTTAAAAGTCTTTTTTGACTATGCCATAAAATAAAGGCATTTTTAACATTCCAGGAGAGTGCCTTGGAGTTTTTCTTTGATATAAAATCTACTCTACCCTTTCCAAAGAGCACCTCTACTAGGATAAGTGAATCCGGGAAGCGCTCCTGCTCTACATGTTTTAAGAATGTACTGTATTGTTTGTTTAGTGAAAAACATGTTGAAGATTAGTGAACAGCCTGTCGATTCATTAAATGATATACACTATTTCCTCACAAAAGCTGTTTATTCACTGTAGTGAAGCCTCCTCCATTGATATGCATTAAAAAAACAGCCATTTGTCCAAAGTATTTGCAACGCCTCAGGGCAGCTATTTCGGGCATCCATGACCAACGGTGCGTCCGAAATCACGTACTGAATAAGTGGGTTAAAAAAGTATGTTCTATATGAATGTGTGTAGTAAGAATGTAATCTGTACATGTTGTCATTATCATATGACCTTCAGTTGTGTCACTTCACCTTCATTCATAAATCCTCTTCCATGGCATCATGGGAAAAAGTGTCCATCGAATGCGCACTTCAGAATCTCGCTGACAATAGTAGGTCATCTGAGTACTTTTCGCCCACTGTATTTACATGTAATACTTCACTACTATATAGAATGCGAACAACAGTACGCCAATAAAGTTTTTTTTTTTTTTCTGGTAGTGATCCGCTTACTTTTCAAATAATATGTATTCGGACATATTACTCTGTTGGAAAAGTAAGCAGATCACATAGCCTACCAGAAAAAAATATTGGATCCATTTGAATTTTGCACCAAATGCTATATTTTAAAGCGATATGGAGGACATTAAGAGGAGGCTGGCTTTACCGAGCTCAACGGCTCAAGCCGAGCTGTGATATAAACGAAACGCTGTATAGAGAAGGAGGAGTTACGTCACAATCTTTTCACGAAGCGTTGCATTCCGGGAAGGCGCCGCCATATTAGGTGGTAACGCTATCTGTTGCCATGGTTACTTCAACAGTGAGACTGAGAGAAATAGCGAAAGAGAGAGAGGCCAGCTTAGTATTTGTTCACATTTTAGCAATACGCCGCAGTTTCTTGGGAAGATATGGAGAAGGAGGAAGCGAAAGGAAACGGGCTCTATCGGGAGAGACAAAATAAACGCTAGGCAGCGTTATTTAGAGAAACTGCTTGTCACTAAACTGACAGCAGCGACAACGAGCGCTCAGCATGATTTCAAAAGCAACGTATTTCAGCGCCAGATGATCGCTTTTTATTTAACACAAATGAACAAAATGAATACTCTGTTAGTCAACTAGAGTTGTTTAATTTGTTATAGATATATATGTACCGCGAGCTGTTTCAAAAAGACACTTTTTTTCAATGACTTACGACTCGCATTGACAGGGCAATGTCTGATCTTTCCGCTTACATGGCAGGTCCAAATGCACATCCGATTCATATCAGATTTATTTCCACATATAAATGACGCCTGAAACCTCAAGTATGACTGAGCTCTCGCAGTTATGGGTTTGTAAGTTGCATCCATCCACATCAGAAATGTTCATAAGCTTATAATGACTTAAAGCTTCTAAACTCTTGCATTGTGTAGGCACTGATACCATGAACCTGTAATTGACTATGTCTATGTGTGAAAGGTGGTAGTGCTTCTGGATCTTTCATCCATGCTGTAGCTGCAGGTCATTCGGGTCCATGTTGTTGATGCTAGTCAGTTTCTCTAAAAAACGCTGCCTGGCGTTGTTATTTTGTCTCTCCCGATAGAGCCCCTTTCCTTTCGCTTCCTATTTCTCCATTTATTCAACCGTATTGCAAAAATGCAAACGAATATCAAGCTGCTCTTTCTCTCTCTGTCGCTATTTCTTTCGGCCTCACTGTCGAAGTAACCATGGCGACGGACAGCGTAACCACTTAATATGGCGGCGCCTTCCCGGAATGCAACGCGGAGTGAAACGTGTGAAATCACATTCTCATTCTCTATTGGCTATTTTAAAATAGTTGGTAAGCTGATCAATATGTCCAGCCGATATGTCTTCCTGTTTCAGTGGAAATTACATCAATACATTGAATAATGCTTTGGGTTTCAAGGCACTTCAGTGGGCCTTTAAATCACAAAACATATTCGCTCAAAATATGATGACACTTTTTTTTTCTTTGTTTCACAATACTCAATGATTGTAAACTGAGGTTGGTGCTTTAGAACTATCTGTGCTGAATTTTACATAAATAAATTACAACAATCCCGTGCTATGGGCACAGCCATTGATACGGGCTGCAGCAGAAGTTTTCATCTTTGAAAATAAGGCTGTGAGGGATAGACAGACGCATACTACATCTCTTCAGTGGGTTGTACTATTTTATGTGTTTTTGGATTGTTCTACAGACGGAAAACTGCAAGAATATCTCTCCAAGAAATGTCAGAAGACAAAAAAAGAAAAAGAAAAAAACGAGCTGTGAAAAATTCTAAGTTAGCTTTTTACAGCGGATACCATTGAAAAGTATCACAGCCTCGCTTTTATACACCTGTCATGGCGCTGCTCTGAATAAGGTCTATATCATATTGATATCATACTGAGCGTTATATAGGCTACATAATATATTATTTCTTTCATTAATTTTTATAGGCTACGTTAAGACATATAGACCCACAAAGCCCCGCCATTTAGAGGGACCCCGCGGAGATTTTCATGACGATGCATTTTAAATGAAAGCATTTAAATCAAGTAAACTAATTAAGATGTCCCCTGCTCAGTGTGTAGGGAGAAGTGAACACTGAGGGATCGCTTCGCTGGCTCCAAGAAAAGAGCGCGAAAGTAACGTTTAATATTCTATTTGTCAATTAGATAGTTAGAAAGAATCGCTTTCAAGGAAATTCAAAAATAGCCTACTTTTTGACATTTACTGACGAACCGCACCTCAGAGAACGTAAAAGCAGCGCTGCGGCAGGACTTCTGAGAGAGAGAGAGAGAGAGAGAGAGAGAGAGAGAGAGAGAGAGAGAGAGGATGAAAGAGAGAGCAGAGAAGACAGCAGCATGAAACGGGACAATGTACTCTTGCGCACTCGTCGCTTTGCACTAACTACAAAAAATAGCCTAGATATTTTATTCTTATGTGTTGAGCACTTTATTCAAAGCTTTTGCGCTTTTCGAAATGATACGATATATGTCTTCTCATCTGGCTTTGGAGTCTCGTAGTAACTATGCATGATCTTTAACCACTGTGCTGGATAAGGCGCAACGCACATTATGAAAGCGTAAGTAACCGTAACGTTCTGTTGGATACTCGACTTGAAACGGACAGGTGATTTAATTTGAAGTCTCGCGCCTGATGAAATGATGAAAAACTTCAGCTTGGTAAGTTTTTAAAACACCTGACGCTACCCTGCTCAGTCTGCATCAGATGCAATGTATATGTAGCCTACTCTTGAGATTTTAACGTCCAGAAAATGAATCTGTCAACATTTAGATCAATTAAAACGTTCGTGTTTTTCAACTTTGGTTAACAAAAACTATCACATGATATAAATCTTGTTTTGGGGTAGCTGAATGTTGAAACAGAATAGGTGATGTCTGTTTCCTCTCCTTCCTTACCCTTTTGAAAAATTTGAAACATGTTAGCTGGTTTCTGGCTGGTGTAAAATGACCATGCTGGTTTGTTGCTGGTCCAAGATTGTCAGCTTGCATTTAGGACCAGGTAGAAACGGGAACCATGTTCTAAAACACAGGTAGCAGCTTAAGCTTGAATGTCCAACAGAAAGCTCCGGTACCAGAACATGTACCAGTCAGTAGAGTGATTTATACTCTTAAGTTAATACAAACCTGAGACAGTAGGCATAGGAAACATCAGAAAAATTCAGAACATCAGATTGTTAAAGGTCATGGCCATGATCAGTGTGAATGTGTGTTACAGTCAAGATGTATAAACTCTCACATGTGGTGTGGTGTGATAATGAATGAAGGGCAGAGCACAGGTCAATGTAACTCCATTCAATCACATTTGCATAATTGCTCTTTTCTCCTCTCTCACTTTTCTTGCCTTTCTCTTCCTTATACCTGCGTTATCACCCTCCCTTATCTGTCTCTCTTGCAAACACACAACACAACTGCAGTGTGTGAGATGGACAGATAGCTGGTGTGAAAGGGAAGCATATGTGCTGGCTCTTTGGATGCTCAGCGTGAATTGTCAGCAGATTGCTGTGACCTTCCCCAGTAAATCCTCTGCCCAAATAACAAGCATACGGTTGACCTGATGTATAAAACGAACATTTGCATATAGGCATTCTGAAACATGATTCTTTGTTAGCCTGATCCAGTGGGAAATTTTGCAGCGATGACTCATTTAAATGATTTTTTTAACCTTTTTTTAATTACCACAAATCTGAGTCAAGATCAATTTAGGTCACAAATGTTTTGTATGTGGGAGGAGTATATTCTCCTCTATTCTTTTAGGATTTACCATGAAGTTTGTTTGTTTCTGAAATCAATTTCAACTAATTTGAACTCACAGCTTTAATTTAGAAATTGTTTTTGGATTAAAGCATTGTCTAACCTACAAACAAACATTTCACATAGTTACATTTGGGCCGGCCCAGGCTTTGCTGGGGCCCTAGGCGAGATTTTAGAAAGTGTCCCTCACAAGCCAACAACCGCCCCCACCAAACTGCTAATGCTGTCATAAAACATGAATAGTGCTCAACGTTAAATATGAAATAAATAAATGATGATAATAAATAACAGCTAACAAATCTAGATAAAAGAATCACACAAGAATTAATCAAACTACAAATCAACAAAAAAAGGAGCACTCTTACCTGTCATTCCTATTTTTAAGCATACACTGAAAATCAAATATTTCAATTTAAATGACTGCAATTCATGAATGCTTTAAACTCCAGTCCTAGCCATGGTTTCTTTTAAAAGATGACACTTAGGACAAGTAAAAGCACTTTACTTGCAGCTAAAAACAAGCAAATACGGCACACAGTGTAAAGTGTTGCCAGTAAAGAGGTTCTAAAAAAGCTATTTCAGAATTGTACACAAACATCAATGTCTGCCATTCAGAGTCGCTAACTTATGATTTCACTGATTTTTTTCCAAAGCATATACGTTGCAATGCTAATGGGAAAAATGATACCTATGGTAACTGCGTTGTCATGCATAAATAACACGTTATGGTGATGTACTGGATTATAATCACTTCATGATGCTGGCAGTGTATAAATTAGTCCAGCATAACATGTTGTCTATTACAACTATTACATTTTCCGTTGATGTCAACTTTGTTATCGTAAACATTTTGTAATCTGAAGTAGGCTAAAATAATATTAATTGGCATAAACACGTGCAAAGTGTGCTCCATTTAAAATCACTAAAAGCACTTATCTCAGACTCCGTATTAATCAATTAAGCGTTCTACACTCTATAATTAATTTCTTATTTACATAGTGACGTTATAATGAGAGGATTCACGAGCCCGCAGAACGCAGCATTGAACAAAATCTCTGGCGTTTTGAGGTGAGTGGATTCTGACTAACCTCGTACACCACTAACACATCTGACTGGCCATCGCGTTTGAGACATGTTTGTGATTGGCTTCTTTGCTCAAAGATGCAAAAACACATTGTAAACCCTTTGACGCTCTCCAGAGTGCAAATACAAATGCGCACTGGAGCATTTGTAAAAAGTTTCTCCAATATGATATTAAATAGCATTTACCTGAGGGTGCTCTTCATAGTCTATGATTTCAGGTTTTACTATCCATTACATATAGTGACAATGTAGGTAAAACCTGACCCATCCACACACATGTTCCATATAGGTATTCTCGCTGTCAATCTCCAGCTATATGAAATCAATGAAAGAGTGAAATTATACTGAGATTGAAGGTAGAAAGCAGAGGATTGGGGAAGGGAGGAGAGCACATGGCCGTTTTTTGTCTCGGCCATGTATGTGTCTCTCTGTTTCTGCTTACAAGCGGTGGAATGTTGCATTTGTGTAACCGTAGCAACATCTCTGGAGAATCAAATCAATTCAGGTCTTCACTTTAGCAGATAAAGAGTCATGGCAGGTAGATGGGGATTTTATATACAAGGGTTTATTTCATAATCGTTATGGTTTATGGTTAGCATTTCTTTTTAGGCGCTATAAAGCACAATTTCTGCACATTTTAAGTGATCATATGTTTTATAATTTGCTTTGGGGAATCATAAAACTACTGTTAAGTCAATTCTAGTGATTTTGTTCTGACTATACACCGTTCTTTTGTTAAGATAAGAATGTCTGCGTGGATGTATTAATGCATTAAGAATAAAGGAATGTGCTAAATGGACTTCAGAATAGGACTGTTAGGTGTCAGTGTGTTACACTGTATGTCATTTACTCTCAAACCATATTTATGTATGGACCGTATGAAACCATATGCATATGCAGGCATACAGTATGTATGCCTGTGAAATTGCCTTAGGCATGAAGAAGTTATTCAGATATTTGTTTTTCAGTCCTGCACAGAAGGAACCCATTTCATTCTGGATATATTAAAGATGGGTTGAGCTTGTGTTCACCCTGTAAATGAACACAATACTTTGTTAGCAAGACAGATTCAGAGGATGCTTGTATGACATTACTGTATGTATTTAGCTGCAGTTAAACTGATTTGGTCAGTTTAGTCAGAGGTGGCCAGTTTAGTGAAATTTAGTAGCAAATGTATACATCTTACATGCAAATAAAATTATATATTTGCTTTTGAGATTGCACATTTGCTCTGAATAAATTGGCTGTGTGTTTGGTGAATTATATTAGCATATATCCATATCAAATATATACACTAATAGACTAGATATATAATAGACATACAGCAGGGCACAACCAGACTAATTTATGCATCTGTATTTTTTTGTATTTAAAGAAAAAATCAAGCTAATCTTTTTTATTTTATTTATTTATTTATTATATTTTTGTAATTCATCAACAGTTTAAGTCAAAGTCTTTGTCTTAGCTCTGGTAATTCTGGTGCCCTACATATTAAACACAGTACCAAATAGAAGAAGAAAGAAACTGTTTCCATAATCCAATTGAGAGAATCTTAATCTGGGATTTTCTAGAGGAAAAACGTACTGACGAGGCATACGCAATATTCCCCTCACATTATTCGTCAGTCTTTCTCTTGGTATTTACCCAAATCCTCTGAAAGTTTCTGTTTCTCATTTGCGTTACTACTGTAATTATTATGTAAAATATAACCTTTAGATTACTCTAGTTCTTGTAGATTCTTTCACTATTTAGAACTCACTAATATTTGCAGATATGATTCGTTTTCTCTCTGTGAACCAGATTATATAATTGTTTTCCCCCAATGTGTGAGTTCATTACTCTGTAATGGATGGTTACATAATATATATAAGTACCTCCAGATCATTAGCATTTACTGCCTCTGTTCTATTTCTGGTCAACCATTACAGTCAATTTCTACCAGACAAGGCATAACATTTTTTTTTTAAAGTCTGCCTTCACAATTCTGCTAATGTGTTCTGCAAGTTACTATATCTTTCTGCAGTACATCTTGCTATATGATGTATACTACCAAATTTGAACATGCTTAACTAAGTTTATGTTAATGACAATTAAAAAAAAAACTTTTTCTAATCTAAAAAATGAATCTAATCTAATCTACATTTTTTCTAAAGGGTTATGAAAATACTTGATATTAGTTTTGAGTGCATTATAAATAAATGTTATTATTAATTATAAATCCTTATTGCAGACACATTAAATCTGTGTCCTGAAGCTTGTTTCCGCCACAGAATAAAACATTTTCAAATATAATTGCTTCTTTTTATCTCACAATTGCGAGTTTACATCTCGTAATTCTGACTTTATTTCTCAGAATTGTGTTATAAAGTCAGAATTGTGTGATATAAAGTCGCAATTGTGTGTTATAAAGTCAGAATTGCAAGATTTCTGACTTCGCAATTCTGACTTTTTTTCTCGCAATTGCGAGTTTATGTCTCACAATTCTGACTTTATAACATGCAATTGTGACTTTATATCACGCAATTCTGACTTTATAACACACAATTGTGACTTTATATCACACAATTCTGAGATAAAAAGTCAGAATTGTGAGACCAAAATTCACAATTAACTTTTTTATTTTTTATTCTGTGGTGGAAACCAGCTTCCATAGTGTCCACATATGCACTGCTTTACCCAAAAAAAAGTAACACTTTAGTTTAGGGTCCAATTCTTACTATTAACTAGTTGCTTATTGCAGAGGTGGAAAGTAACTAATTACAAATACATTCGTTACAGTACTTGAGTAAATTTTTTCTACTTTCTGGGGTATAATTAAATTGTGGTACTTTTACTTTTACTTGAGTTGAATAAAAATAAAGTATTCAACTTCGCTACATTTATTTTCCACCAAAAAGTTAAAAAAATTGTAAAAGCTGAAATAACCTCAAAATATGTAGCAACATAGTGAAATAAGATCACATGATTTATCGGTCAATCAGATGCACTTAAAAGTGTAGCACCCTGTTTTATTGTTTTACTAGCACTTTTTCATCCATACCATTTTAATTTCTTTGTTTAGTCCTCTCACTTACTGTTCTTTGCTTTTGCCCTTCTTAAAAAAACATTCAAATGATCTTATGTGGACTTTTTAAATTTAGCAATAAAACAATCGCTCTTGGCAACAGGGATAGCAAATATGTTTGCTTAGCATAGTGACAAACATGACAGTTTATGAGATTAATATCATGTTTTTCTCCAAAATCACTATACATGTCAGTCGTGTTTGAAATAACTTGCTTCTGTGGTCCATGTTGCTACTTAACACAGAGTGAGACAGAAAGAATATTATTAAAAAAAAAATCTATACTCTGATACAGACTATGTCGATTAGCGTTGCATTTCCTATAAGGGTGCCCTCTGGCTTCCTGTATGAATGAAACAGAAATTACCAAATTGCTAACATTGCCTCATTTTGGATAAAAATAGAAAAACATACTAAAGTACTTTGTAGTAACTTGAGTAGTTTTTCAGCAAACTGCGTACTTGCTCTTACTTGAGTCATTATTTTTCAGTAATTCTACTCAACTAAATTACTCCTCAAGTAGCAATACTTTTACTTAAGTAAAACATTTTAGTACTCTTTCCACCACTGCCTATTAGCATGCATATTACAATGGTATTGGCTGTTTATTAGTGCTTATAAAGCACATATTAATGCCTTATTCTGCATGACCATATTCTACATCCCTTACCCAACACCTAAACTTAACAACTACTTTACTAACTATTAATAAGCAGTAATTAGGAGTTTATTGAGGCAAAAGTCATAGTTAATAGTTAGGTAATAGTGAGAATTGGACCCTAAACTAATTTTTTTTTTTTTTTAAATGGATGAGTTGGATCAGAAAGTGAAGCAGAAGCAGCTAACAAATGCCCAGGTGGCACCTCGTGAATTTAACTGAGAGAATGCCAAGTGTACAGAGATTCTATTTGTGTTATCATTTGTGTTATAGATTTGATGGCTTTATTATCATGAGTAGGTTTGCAGACTTTTGAGTGGTAGTAAATGTATTTGATAATGAGGTTATTGTTAGTTCATGAATAGTTAATTTTGTTGAACAGAAAATGAAAATTAAAAGAGCATAACACTGAACAATCAATACAAATAAAAAATCACTACAAACCTTTTTTTTTTTTGCTACTCTAAAAAGAGGTAGTTCACCAAAAAATAAAAAAATAAATCTGTCATCATTTACTCATCCTTATGACAAACATGAGTTCCTTTTTCTGTAGGAACAACATTTTTTTTCTTTCTCCTAGGTATTTCAGAGAAAAAAAAACTTTTTTAAAAGACATGAGGGACTACACTATTCATTTTTTAGATGATGTTCCAAAAAATGTTGCAGGTATAGAAATGATTTAGTCGTGCATTAATGTGATTCCATCTTTTTTGAGCCAGAAATCAAGGTGAAATAAAACAAGGTTAATTCAATATCAGATCAACCCCTTCACCAAGAATATTGTGTGAATAATGTGTGCCGTGCGGAGTGCTGAGTGGCTTCTGAGGGTTTATCTCAGTCTTCCATTGTGCTTTCAACACAGTCATTCCCTTCGAGGAATTACAAACAATCTCTGCATTTTCTTTAACTCGTGCAAGCCAGCACTCAGAACTACACACTCGCACACAGGCATGCTCGCTCGCACACATAATGGTACGTCTGTAGTGTTAAGAATCAAGGATTGTGCCACTTTATTGTTCACTCCCATGAATTAAATATAAAAACAATTCTCAATTCTAGCCCTCTTTCAACACATCTGATGCAACTTGAAGATGCTTTGCATAAGTTGGATATCTTTGGGGATTTTTTTTCAAGTTTCTTAAAATGTGTGTGAAAAAAGTTTGGCCAAAAATAATTAAAGGTTCTGTCAGGGTATAATAGGATCTTTTTTAGAGTAACAGCTACAAGTGTTTTCTCCCTGAGGGCCAGATTGTTATTTACAGTAAGAGTTAA
Organism: Squalius cephalus; assembly: GCF_949319135.1. Classification (NCBI taxonomy): domain Eukaryota; kingdom Metazoa; phylum Chordata; class Actinopteri; order Cypriniformes; family Leuciscidae; genus Squalius; species Squalius cephalus. The sequence goes on along the minus strand of NC_137141.1, from coordinate 22,914,236 downwards.
GGCCCGTTCACACCAGGGATAGCTATAATGAAAATGATAAAGATATAGATTTAAAAATAATTCCAAATATAAAAGAATAGCTGAGTCCATTCCACAACTATATCGATAACGAAGCAGAGGAATGATAATGTTGGAATCACATTAAAAAATATTTTTTTTTCCAGCTGATGAACAATACAAACATTGACAGCCAATCAGAATCCATCCTGCTTTAAAGACTTTGAGCATTTAAAGCATCAGACGACATAACTGCATCGCACGCTTATAATAAACAGAATGATATCATCCGCTGGTGTGGACGCTAATATAGTTATCATTTTTGGTGTGATCAGGCCTTTAGTTTTAAGGAGAAAATCCCACAAACACTGTATCTTCACCACCCTGATTCTGTTCAGGCTTGGAAATTTTAAAAACCTCTCTTGACCTTCAGAAGTGGCTTAATTTAAACTCAGCCCAAGTCCAGCCGAATTGATCTTATTATGATTCAGCAGGTTCAGGTTCAGTGCCGGCCAATCTCTCAGAAAAGATGATTGAACGCTGTTCTTCTGAACTATTAAAAATTCATCACTTCTCAGGTTCCACCATGTCACTGCAGTCTTTGCGGTCTGTGAAGCCTGACGTGATGGAGGAACTCAACATGTTCATCATGCTTCCAGAGGTGTCTCTGTGTAACACCATTGTGTATCCATTATTATAATGTAATTATTTTTGAAATGTTGTCTCAGATAAGTAAGTGGTTGGTTTTTTACACGTGTACTTTAAAGATTGGAACGTGGCTTCGAAACATGCGTCAAAGAAACAAATGCTACGTGTTCACTCAGATGCATACAGTCAGCCTTACCTTGTTATGATCTCTGTTCTGAATTTCCTACTACAGATTTTCTTTTCCCCCTAAAGTCACCTTTATTTATATAGCGCTTTATACAATACAGATTGTTTCAAAGCAGCATTACAGTGAGAACAGGATAAGTTCTTAGTTGATTTAGTTCTGTTGTAAAGATCATCAATTATTAAATTAGTTTGTCATCTATAAAGCAGCTCTGTTCAGTTCTCATACAACAGCGTCAGTACAGTTTAATTAATAATATTGTTGAATATTAAGTGTCCCAAACTAAGCAAGCCAGATGCCAAATACAGCAAGCCAAAATACAGTGGTAAGGAACCCAAACTCCATCAGGTGACAGAATAGAGAAAAAAACCTTGGGAGAAACAAGGCTCAGTCGGGAGGCCAGTTCTCCTCTGGCCAATGGACGAACACAGTGTGATTATGATTCAGGCTGCATCACAAGTCAGAATTCAGCCTTATGTGCTTAGACTGGTCCGTAGTTTTATTTCACCCAGAGTTTGGTGCTTGGGTGAAGAACAGTGCAGATAGCAAATATGATAGGTTTTTTTTTATTTATTTTTTATCATCATTTACTCACCCTTATATCATTTCAAGACTGACTATCATTTGTTTTCTTTTCTTTGAACTCAAACTGTTGAAGAATGTACTGGGAGGCTGTTTCTCTGTGCTGATGCACAATATATCTGTACCAAATAAGTTATTGGCCCATATAAAAAAAATAGACAATGGATGATTAATTGTTCATGCTCATTTCCCCCGATTTTTTTAATTCAGATTACCTTTGCCGTAGACTAACGCTCAAAGTTTGTCTTTAAAAACACTGATAAATAATAACAGTGTTAACCATTTGTCAACCTGCAAATGTGATGGACATCGGTTATGCTCATCCTTGGTAGCTCCTCTGAGGGCATGTCGAGGAAAACAGCTCCGTATTTAACGGATCACGTACAAATCACGTCTTGAACCAGAAGCGATGCGACCTGTTTTACAGAATATGAAAGTTTGTTAGCGCAGTTAATTGCGATATGGCATAGAAGACATTTTAGATATATATGGTCTGCATCTATAATATTTTCAGGTACATATGTCCATTGGTGTGTTCCATAAAAGAAAGTAAATCATACAGGTTTGGAACAACATAAAGGTGAGTAAAAGATGACAGAACTTGAACTTTCTTTAAGCCTCTCTGAGTTCTTTAACTTTACTCTATAACTTCTTCACTTCACAGCTACCAGCTAACAACTAAAGACATTTTATGATTGAAATGTTGAAGGCTTATCTATTAGAGCTATTTTCGGAGTGCTAACTGTTTAGCCTAGGATTCCGAGCTCTGCAATGTAATTTAGTCAGAGGTTTACATGATTAGTGAAGGTTTAAGAAGGCAACAGATGAAAATCACATGAACACTGCGAGGCTTAGGATCTTTTGCGGCTTATCTGGTTTATCACTGACGAGACGCAGACTACATTTTAAAACATTGAAGCACTAAAATCTGTGTGTTTTCCCTTGCATGCTTGTGGATCTTCATTCTAAGGTTGGATTCAATAGAGTTGTAGAGACACTGATTGAGCAGTCGACAAGAGTCGACAGGAATCTTCTGCTTTGCACAGCAAGGTTCCAGATTTGAGGTGATTGAGGACATTCCCATGAACAGATCAAAGCAGAGTTCATACGTTGTATCTAACACATTCATTCTAACTATAAAAGAAAATGTCTTTTATTAAATGCTCTTGAGCAAAACAATGCAGACTCTGTATTGAAGTACTGAGCACAATCATTCTGTTTGCATAATCAAATTAGCTTTTTCTTAAGGTACAGTAATTGCAAAAATTTTTTCTTTGGATCACATTTAATCACAACCACTCAATGAAGAAGATTAAAAAGTTAAATCAGCCTTAGTTTACAATTATATTGATTGTTCCCAGATACATTGATTAGCACAAATGAACAAGTGTGTTTAGACTTTTCTGCTATTGATATTCACAGATCTCTGCATGTCACTCTGATGATATTTGACCCGTGTTCATAAAGCCTCTCGAATCCATAATTCAAATGCATTGCACGTTGCCTGGAGTCTGTGCCGTTTCGTCCGAAGCCCAGTTTTCAAACTCAAGCCACACACTTCAGCTGTCTTCAATATTTAATTCACAAAAGCAAACAGCCGTCATGCCTCAACAAAACATCTTCACACTTATCATTCTTGGCCTCCGTTAATGGTTGGGTTAATAAAGATCTAAAGAATTGCATCTACAGGACATTCACATCAAGAGTGAAAAGGTCAAAGGGGCATGAAAATATATTTGCAGGCCTGAGCTTTTTTTAATTGGAGAGACTATAGGGACATGATAACACTGCAGTAAGAGTCGAAGTGTTGTTTTCTTAAGCAAGAGTTCTATCAGTTCAAATGGTTGTTAACTATGAGATACTTTTCATCCCAAAGTGACCTATGGTGCAGTAATTACAGCGACAGTCCTCTGGAGCAATCTGGGGTTCGCGACCTGCATTACCAGGCATAAAACTAAACTACCGTACTATGTAAAAGAGTAGAGAAACATATCCAATTACTGATTATATTATGACTATATCATGCATTTATTGCCATATAATTGACCATATAAGTTAAAAGCATCTTACAAAGGAATAAAAAATTTACTCTGCACATTAAGAACTCAGTAGGACTGCATAGTGCTCTACAAATTAAGGTCATTGCTTGTCCGTCGATATTGAACTGGTCCTTGGAGCTTTTTGCTTGCTAGAATCGAAGACAACTAGAACTGAAAAATCCATTTGAATGGCTCCATACACAAATGCAGAGATGCATTGAGCAGATTGACAGTGTAGTTTCTGTGCTTGCGTGTCAATTACAATACCAGACCGCAAGTTGATTGCTGCTGTCTGTTTTTGATTTGTTTTCACCATATTCATTATCTTACAGGGATCAACAGTAATGCCTTTTTTCTGCTGGTAGTTTAGTTTTGCACTTGCCTGCCAATGTTTTCAATAAACATTGTTTTTTTTTGTTGTTGGTTTTTTTTATGTAAAAATGATTTACAGCAACAAATTATGTGCAAAAAATATATAATTATGTAATTTATGTGATTTTATATAATTTTTATTTAAAGAGAGAAAATTCTGTCATCATTTACTTAGCCCTACGTTTACACAAAAGAAAATATTTAGAAAAATGTCTTTATTTTTTGGGTCAAAGTTGTATTTACCCCAGCATTTTTCAAAATATTTTCATGTGATACAGAAGAAAGTCATGCAGGTTTGGAAAGACATGAGGATGAGTAAATGATTAACATTTTTATTTATTTTTTAAATCAAATATTAAGAGTACCTTTCTACAAACAATTAAAATCTAGTTATAGCATCACCGCAGCACTGAACCAATAAGTTGTGATTCCGTCAACTGTCCTGAATTCTCTCACACTGTCCTGGATCCCCTTAAGGACCCGATTAGGGGTGTGACAAGACACTTAGATCACGAGACGAGACATGAGATTGAGTTCACAAGAACGAGACGAGACAAGATTTTTCCACAGTATTTTCGACAAAATTCATGACTGGAAAATAGTCTGCAAGTGCATTTTGAAATATTTTAACATCATCTTGTAATGAATGTCATTTCAGTTCTACTTTCTGAGTATGAATTATAATATGCATTGAAAGACAACAATATATAAGCACTGTAAAATGTTTTACCACAAACTCAACTGACTGGCTTCTCTCCTGTATGATTTCACAGGAGTCTCTTGAGACCTTACTGTACATGAATTGTGAGCTTCCAGAACTTCAGATTGAGGCTGTGTGTGACCTCCTAATTGAAACAGTATAAATAACAAAAATAAATAACATTTTTTTTCTTAATCGTATTAAGTTGAAGTTGTAATTCTAATTGAAAGTGACACTGACACTGTTTTTTATCTTTATTTCCGTGAAGCTGCTTGCTTTAAAGCAATGAATTGCAGAGCTTGTGCAAACATATCCACATCGCTATGATCAGATGCTTTCTTAACTGTTTTTTTCTAACCGCTCTCAGCGTGGGTGGTCTCGAGATGTTTACTAGCAATATACCGCTGCTCAGATATTTCAAACTTCTATTTGCTCCTAAGTAAAAAAAGAAAAACAAAAAAGAACTTCACTGTGAGTGTATCGTGGCCTTTATTGCCCTTGCAGCTCTAAGGATAATAGTAGCTTACAAGAAGCTCTGGCTGTTTAATTCAAGTCTCCAGTTGTACTTTTTTCTACATCAGTAGGCTTTTACCCACATCAAAGTCCTAAATAATACCACTTGTCCACTCATCACTGTTCAAAACTTCTTGTAGTCAAAGCCAAACACAACAGCAAGGGCAAGAGTGGGAGGAGATGATGAAAGGCAGCAATGGAGGAGGTCAAATGGTATCAAAGAGACATGTAAAGCCTGCCGGCATACTTCGCACCAATTTTTTTTTCAGTGTTTTTTTGGTACAAATGTAACACTTATCAGACCTGACAGGAGAAGAGAAAGGTCAGAGAAGCTCTCAGTTGGGGTAGATTTGTATTACAATTTTTGACCTACTTAAGCAACTACTATTAAAATAGATTATTTCACAAAAAAAGGAAGAAAGAAGAGACATGTGTCCTTGCAGAAGTGTGAACATTTGACCTGATTATAACTTCTTGTAAGAAATGAAAAAGTATAGCACAAAAACACTTACTGACGAGTTTAGGACATACAGTCACCTTGGGGATGCAGGACAAAGTCACCTTGGGCAGCAATTTACCCATGAGCCACATTTAGTCCTCATGTCTATATAGACACCCTTGAACATCTGTGTGACAAAACATATTTACACTTCAAAAGTTTGGGGCCAGGAAAAATTTACTGAAGAAGTGAATTCAATTTCAAATAAATGCTGTCTTTTGAACTTTCTATTCATCAAATAATCCTGAAAAAGTATTCACGGATTCAACATTGATATAAAAACACTGAAATAATAAGAAAGAATTTCAACATTGAAATAATAAGAAATATTTATTGAGCACCAAATCAGCATTAGAATGATTTCTGAAGGATCATGTTTTGCCATCACAAGAATAAATTGCATTTTTAAATATATTAAAATAGAAAACAATTATTTTAAAATGTAACAATATTCGACATTATTACAGTTTTTACTGTATTTCTGAACAAATAAATGCAGCCTTGGTGAGCATAAGAGACTTCTTTCAAAAACAAAAAAATCTTACAGACTCTGCCTGCCTTCTGCTTTTATTTTTTTGTTAATGTTTTCTCAGTTCATATGCAATGAAGTCATACAGATGTGGTTCTGCTGAAATGTTACCATTTAACGCAGTCTTTGCACTACTTGCCAACCCAACTCACCTCATTGAACTGACAATGGCAGTCCCTCTGCCCTCAGGGTGGTGCCCACAACAGCTTGATTTACAAAAAACACACACTGTGTTTTTGAAGTTTAGGAAGTGTCTTAGGGCCAGATTTACTAAACAGGGCAAATAAGCGTGAGACTGCAATCCCATAAAAGCGCAGATGTGAGTGGTAAGTTTTGCGTGTGATCTACAGTCGATGTGCCAATTAAAGAACACAGACACAGCCGGATCATTTCCATAATGACCAACGCAATCTACCAAGAGCAGCGTCTGGTTTAAGACATGCTTTTCTTTGTCCATTAAATAATGTCACAAATACCAGTAAATTGACTTGCACAAACCTTAGTAAATCACCTTGTATGATTCATTTAAATACTCTCCTCCCATAAATTTTGCGTCTGAAAGGGAAACTACTACAACTGCATATGCAATAAGGTCAGCCGATAAAATAACCCTGCATGTCCACGCCTTTTCAGCGCTAATGTTTCACTGCGTCTCTTTAGTAAATCCTGACAGTAGTTTTTTAATGCCAAAAGAGGGTTTGCGTTGGCTCAAGCTGTTAGTAAATCTGACCCTTAGTATTTTAACTCAGTAAGGCACAATCTAAATCTCATCAGATCACATCTGCCTCAGATGTGTACAGAAAAAGTCCCCAAATTCAAAAGTTTTAGAGCAACTTTTAATGTACCTTCCAGAAGTACATCACAACCTCCTACGGTTATCACATGCTCACAAAAGGTGCTTCTTAATAGAAGTGTGAACTTATGGTACTTACCTGATGAATCATCCAGAGTGGTGATAGAGGCACAATGGTTTTTGTTAACTCCAGTGTTCCTCCTACACATCTACAAGACAGAAAACATTTATAGTAAATGCATTAGAGTCGCATTGCGTCCACTGAAACATGTCCCGAATAAATGCATGTTGAAGAGATTTCAAGACCTCAGCTCTGCTCACTTATGAAAGCTGATATTGAGGTCATGGGTCTTTTTAAGTCATTCAAATTGGAGCCATGATCTGTTACGAAGGATCAGAAAATGTAGCATTGTATCACTTCTTCATGAAGTTGGATTTTTTTATTATCATTTTAATATATTGTTATTGATTAAAGAAAATGTAAAGGTTAAAATGAACATATATTATTTAAATATAAATATATGGTTTTCTGCTGCACATAAATTGCTGCTAAATTAAAAAAAAAAAAAATCCCAACTTGTCTCGGTTTAATTTTTTTTTTTTTTTTTTTTTTGTGGATATTGTGGAATGGATTGGCTCTTTTTTCAAGAAACAATCTGTTATTTGAGTCATGTTGGGTTGCTATCTGCAGCTGTAATTGAAAAGGGTGGAAAAGGTGCTTTACTTCTAAACCTTCAAAATAAAAAGTTGTTAGAAGTAATATGTCACATTGACTAAATGGTCCCCAGTCCATCAGCCTGTCACAACAAAAACACACACAAAAACAAGTTTTTGGAAGACTTGACATATTACAAATGGAGCTGAAAGCAAGACCAGCCAAACTCCGGACATGAAAACTTTAAGTGAGAGATTGTTATCCATCAGTGGAGTTTGAATTAGAGTTATTTGTTACACGGATCATGAGTACTGACACAGAATTACAAGGATATGCCACACACACACTTATGTCATTCAATAATATCAAGATCTGCTCGGTTACCATGACAGTCTGCTTTGTTTTATAACCCATGGCAGACAAATTGAGTGTAAAAAAATAAATTAAAATATACCCATATCCCTGAAACATTTTCCACTCACAGTGGAACTAATCTTATTGCATTAACTAACACTATAACTGTATTTGTTCTGAGCTTTTTATTAGCATCATATGGTTTATGCCGCATTTCCACCGAAATTACCTAGAACAATTTGTCCCAGGAAATTTTTTTCCCCCAGACCTGTTGCTGTCTGCGTTTCCACCGCGGTCTAAAGTACCGTGAAGATTAGGCAAATTAATCCGATGACGTAGGACTGGACGCTACTTTACAGTTTCTGCTGGATTTCATTCATTCATTTAAGCTTAATAAAGCCTGAACATCATCGTCGGTCCATCTGTTGTTGTTTTTTAACTCCATTGTTGATTAAAATAGCAAACAACTGTTAATGCACGCACCGCAACAGATTCCCATCTCTGAAAAAAGTACTACCTCGCCAGCAGGGACTTTCTGAGGGGGAAATATTTACCCGGAACTTCATTTAGACCCTGGTTTCTGCGGTGGAAACACACCGAGTACCACCCCAAAGTCCCTATAGTTCCTGGGGAAAGATCCTGCGGTGGAAATGCGGCTTTAGACTTTAATACTTAACTTGGTTACACTTTATTTTGGTGGTCCACTTTAGACATTCTACTAACTAAGTAACTTTGCAACTACATGTCAACTAACTCTCATTAGAGTATTAGTAGACTGTTAGTGGACTGTTCGGTTAGGCCAGGTTAGGTGTTAGGGTTCGGTTAGTAGAATAAGTTGACACTTTGCAAAGTTGCTGACTGTTAGGGAACAAAAAATAAAGTGTTAGCAGATATTAAAGGGATAATTGACCCAAAAATGAAAATTCTGTCATCATTTACTCTCCCTCAAGTTGTTCCAAACCTGTATTAGTTGGTTTGTTCTGCTGAACACAAAGGACGATATTTTGAAGAATGTCGATAGCTAAACAGTTGTGGGGTACCATTGACTTCAATAGTATGGGGGAAAGGTATGGGGCTTATCAACTGTTTGGTTACAAACATTTTCCAGAATATCTTCCTTTGTATTCAGCAGAACAAACACATTTATATAGGTTTGGAACAACTTGAGGGTGAGTAAATTATGACAATTTTCATTTTTGTGTGAACTATACCTTTAAGCAAACAGTCTACTAATAATCTAATGAGAGTTAGTTGACATGTAGTTGCAAAGTTACTTATAGTCAGTAGAATGCCTAAAGTGTACAATCGAAATAAAGTGTTCAATAGTTCTTGAACTGTGTGCTTTCGTTTGCCTATTTTTGTAATTAAAAAGACAGTTCACCCAAAAATGTAAATTCTGTTACGATTTACTCACCCCCATGTCATTCCAGAGCTGGATGACTTTTGTTCTTCTGCAGAGCAAAAACAAAAGATATTTTGAACAATGTTTTTAACTGTATTTGTTCATACTGTGAAAGTGGTTCAAAACAGCATTGGACCCCATTGACTTCCATTATAATTTATGGAAAGAAAAACTTCACAAATTCACATTGTGTGATAAGACACAATTGACAATAAGAATTGACAATAGAAATAAGTCAAAATATTGTTTTATTTCTATGTTATACTGTAAGATTGAATTATCAAGTTTGTCCAAGGTAGACCTCAAGTAATTCATTGTACTTCCTTTCTCTGCCGTCAAGTCCAAATTGTATTTTGTTATTGTCAACTTGTATTTGTCAAAGGCATTTTATACTGTTGTGTGCGTTTGATTTTGTGTGAGCATTCGGTCAGTACTGGCAATAGGTGGCAACACATTTTGTGTTGTCTGAGCATTTTTTCAATTAACCTGACGGTCTCAAAGTCTCCTTCCTAAAATATATTGACCTGGGACCCAAATCATTTTGTTATTCTGACTTTCACCAATTACACAGAACCAAGCAAAAGTAGAGAAAATGTTGGGCCAACATTTGGAGCATAGTAATACCCTAGGGTTGGCCTCATTAGCTTGCAGCCCGTTGGATCTGCTGGTGTGGAGATAATCCGCTGTTGTTTTCTGTCGTCTCACATGAAGTATATGCTAATGATGACACTGTTTTACAGAGATACAAGCCACAACAAAAGCACTGCATACTGTTCTTTAGTTTGTAGATATTAACATCTGAAACTCACATTTATTAGGCTTTGCACAATTCCCACAATATGTTTCAATATGTTCTCACAACGTGTTTCAGATTCAAAAGCTTGGGGTCAGTAAGATTTTATTTTTAAAGAAATTAAGGCAACACTTAAGAATACGGTTCCATCATTATTGAATAACTATACAGGAACAAATGAGTAACCCAATATTAATATTCTAGTAACTGCTATTAACTATAAGAAATTCTGATTAACGAATTAGTAAGTAATAGCGCTTAGCTGTATGAGGTAGTTCACTATTAGCAAATCAGTAACTGCTATTTTTTCACTTGTAACCCTTTAGTTTAGGGTTTAATTCTCACTATTAACTGGTTGCTTATTATCATGCATATTATATTTGCTGTTTATTAGTACTTATAAGCAATGCCTTATTCTGCATGACCATATTCTACATCCCTTAATCATACCCAACACCTAAAGTTAACTACTACCTTGCTAACTATTAATAAGCAGAAATTAAAAGCTTATTGAGGCAAAAGTCAGAGCTAATAGTGTGAGTTTTGGACCCTAAAGTAAAGTGTGACCGAACTACTATAATTAATTCTAAAGAGAAGATCGTGTAACCCACTAGTAATGACAGAAGTGTTACTCTTTCCTTCAAAAGGAATTACTAATTATTTGTATCAGTAATCTAAAGTGAAAAGCATGATAACTACCTAGAAATGACTGAAGTCATTGTAAACTTTTGAGGTTACAATGATGCTGGCACTGGCTGGCAACTTTTTTCAAAAGCGCTGGCGGGGGAAAGTGTTAGTAGTCCCCTGGGGGGGGGGGGGGCGGGTATGAAAAAAAATAGTTATTGATTAGCTACTAGTGAACTACCTTGTTCAATTAAGCGCTGTTACTTACTAATTTGTTAATCAGAATTTTTTGTTAGTTAGTATTTTGTTCTCATTTGTTCCTGTGTTATTGATTAATGACGGAACGGTATTCTAAAGTGTTACCGTAATACTTTTGATTCAGCAAGGATGCATTAAATTGATCAACATTGACAGTAAATACATTTATAAAATTACAAAAGATTTCTATTCCACATAAACTCTGTTCTTTCGACCTTTCTATTCATCAAAGTATCCTGAAAAAATGCATTTCCACAAAAATATTAACTATGTTTTCAACAGTGATGACTTTGTTGACTTGTGACACTGAATACGCATCATAGTACACATCATAGTTTTTTTTTATTAATAATATTTCACAATATTACTGCTTTTTAGGGCTGTACTGTCCTAGTCGATTAGTCGATTAGTTGGTCGATACGTTCTGGTTCGACCAAAATTCTGATTGGTCGATTTTCTGCCGCGTTTATTTCATCAGTTTTGCCGCGCTGAGGCGCGCTCATTTCATCAGGTGGAAAGCACTAACTGCTAATGGTGGTATTTTCAGAGTACCCTTGTTTCACTGTAACAGTCTGTCTTCAAAACACCCCCCTTGTTTTCACCTTTTTTGGATTAGTTCAACCCAAGAGAGAGCGTCGAGCGTAGAAGGTTTGATGCTGAATATTATTTATTTAATTGTGAGAGCGTTTAATAGTCAGTCCTCTTCTAACATGTCAACAACAAAGAAATCGACAGTGTGGCAGCATTTTGTTAAAATTGATAACAGGAAAAAGGTCGAATGCAAAGTTTGCAAGCAACAGTTTTCCACAGTTTGACGACAAACATGACATATCATCTAAAAGTGGTAAGCTCACTTGTCTGCGTTAGCTTGCCCTGTCTGTTTTGAGTAGGCTATGAACATATCAGAATTAGCATATTTCAATGTTTTAGTGTGATAACCTAACTTTTTTATTTTTTATTTGGAGCCTAATGCGCAATTGCGCTGTGCTGTTGGTTGTGTTAGTTTTGAGCCTAGGATGCTTTATTTCAGTTATGCACTTTATTTCGTTTCTGCTCTTGATCTGGTTTGTTTAATAAATATTCTTTTTTTATTAAAGTGGACGTGCCTTTTGTGTTTATTAAGAGTAAAAGCTTTAAGTTAATAGTCTATTCGTGTCTCAGCTGCGAAGCTGAGCTCATGTTCAGCCTCGCTCGGTGCGAGGACATGCACGGTGAAATAATAGTGTCTGACAGTTATAACTTATTATTATAACATATGACAAAAATAATTGTCTAAATTATGTTGCATATTCCTCAACAGTTCTTGTGATGATATCACTAGTTGACAACATAGTACTATTTTCGGAAATCATAAGCTATGATATTGCGCAGGTGCACGTGATGCAGCGCTGTCAGAGCTGACAGACTCGAGTGTCAGACTCATTTCAGTGCAAAATAATTAGGTAAAAAACGATTTAATATACTGCAAATAGGCTAGTAGTTGTTTATGTTTATTTATAATTCATTTAGGCGGACAACAAGGCTATAGTACTGCGCACAGTGCGCATCTAATTAATTTAACGTTTTATTTTCTAACGTCATTTTTAGTCGATTTTAGTCGATTTTTAGTCGAAAATTTCAGGACTTCAGTCGACCAAGATTTTCTTTGGTTGAGTACAGCCCTACTGCTTTTACTGTATGCTTGATCAAATAAATGCAGCCCTGGTGAGCCTAAGCGACTTCTTTCAACAACAAAAACTACACCAACCCCAAACTTTTGAACAGTGGTGTGTATAATTTTGAAACGATGAGTATTGTAATGTTTACGGTTTGCCACAAATGCTGTTGACTGAGCTTGTACTGAACCCAGAATTCATATATGTGCTGTTTATTGGGTCAACCTGCAGCATCATCGCTGAGATGCTTTGCATTCATCCTGGCTACTAGGTACACCAACTCCTTTTACCAGAAAAAGTGTCGGGTCCTATTGGGATGTATGACCTTTATGCCTTCAATAAAAAGTGGAAATGGCATGTTTTATACATAAGGGGCAGTGGACATGTTTTCTTTGCATAATTTCAATTTCCATTCTGAGTGCTTGGCCCTAAACAGCATTACATAGAATATAAATTGCACCACAATTATCTTTTCCACCTAGTTTGACATGTACGGAGCCATGGCATGTTTTGCAATGATTTGCAATAGGGTTTTCTATAAATATTCAGATATGTAAATCTGTACATGCGTGCATCTAACTATGAAGAACAGGAAATGTGTGCATGCTCTGCAGCCGATCTGGTACCGCTAATGTTTAAGTGAAGATGCTGGCAGGTGATGTGACTGATGTGTGAGCTCTGCATTTTTTTTTTCTCACCAGGCCAAAACCAGAATGCTTCCAGGTGTCACGACACATTGTTAGTCAGACACAGGAACTCTGGAAGCTCTATGGTGGCAGCAGGTTTCCCCTCGAGGCACAATACTCTAGATACTCATCAATCAAAGCTTGAGTCTGAAAAGCAGAGCCCAGGGTAAAGAAATATGTTAATGGAGAAAAAACGTACTGCATAAAAAATAAAAGTTTTTTATTGATGATATCAGAAAAATAATGCTTTTCATTTGCATCTTAAGCAGGAGAGCACGTATCTTGATTTGAGCATGGACAATTGATTTTATTATGTGAGTTTGGCTTTGCAAGAATAAAAATCTGAATTAACGTTTTAATATGTTCAAGCACTTTAGGCTTTATCCTGTAATCCTGCAAAATAATGTGTAGGAAGATTAAGAGCTCTAGAAATCGAAATAGCTCTTTCCAGCTGCTAGCTAACTACTCTGCACTAATTTAAATACATAAATAAATAAATAAAAACTACAGTAAATAGAACATTGATCTTCTGATTCATGAATGTCCGACAGCTCTAATCTACAAGAGCTCTTTTTGCTTTCTCAGTTGGAGCATTTTCAAATTTTAAATCAATTATATTTACATTATATTTTTACATTATTTTAAAATATTATTCATCATGCATTTTCACACATATATAAAACGGTTCACTTTTCACTTTTTAAAACACGTTTCCAGGAAAATGTTGGCGTTCAAGCCAAAACATTACCAAATCATTCTGTATGAAGTTTTACCTGCTAATGTAAGTAATGAGAGCCTAATTTGCATTATTAAAATGAATCTTCTCAGTATATTTCCACTGGTGCATCTTAAACGTTCAACTATTGCGTGTGTAGAGACTAAAATCATGAACAGTTTTCTAAAGTTCTCATTCTTAATTCTCTCTTTTCTTTTTCTCTATTCCAGATCTTCACCTGGATTAAGTCCTTTCTTCTGGACTGGCACCTTCACGTGGCCAATATTTAAAATTAGAACTTTTTACAGTTTTGGTGTTCTGGGGAACTGCAAAATCACCTCTCTCTAAACCATTTGCAGCCATCACTGGATATACAGGGAATGAAGGAATATTCTGATCCGTATGACTGAACAACAGAGCTTTTGCAGACCAACAGGAGAATACATTAAAAAAGTCTTCCAGGAGTTCATAAGAGCCGAAATTGTGGGATCTCCAGTTTTTATGGTAGAATAAGGGACAATAAAGAAAATAATTAGCAGTGATTTAAGGGCTAAAGGAATATTTTTTATAACTCAAAGTTGAGCACAAAGGGTAATGCCGGTTTCTTGTTTGTTCTGTGGCATTTAACTTTCTGTGTGTGTCAACATATTCTACAAAAAAAAAGAAAGAAACAGAAACAGTCACAGTCACAGTATCTTCAACCATGAATTACTGCTCACATTTATCAGCCATGACCTTCACAAAGGCAAAGCATCACCAATATCTCAAACCAGCAAACTAAATTACTCTTTCATCACAAGAGGTTTTCATGGAATAATTGATCATTTATGGTAAGAATCATGCATAGATGATATGAAGCGCTGGTGAACCATGCAATATGGATCTGTTCAACAGCTCAGATGAGTTCTTCCTCATCAATGCTACGGTCAGTCCCACAACCCTGGAGACAAGGGACGGCGCTACGCTCCTCGGCCTTCAGATCTCCATTTCTGCCATGCTAGCAATCGTCACTTTGGCCACTGCTCTGTCCAACGCTTTTGTGATCGCAACCATTTTCCTCACACGCAAGCTTCACACCCCTGCCAACTTCCTGATCGGCTCTCTCGCAGTGACTGACCTCCTGGTGTCCATTTTAGTCATGCCGATCAGCATTCTGTACACGGTCAGTAAGACTTGGACTCTGGGTCAGATCGTGTGCGATATCTGGCTATCATCTGACATAACGTTCTGCACGGCTTCCATCTTGCACCTGTGCGTGATCGCGTTGGATCGATACTGGGCCATCACCGACGCTCTGGAATACTCGAAACGACGCACCATGCGACGAGCGGCGCTGATGATCGGCGTAGTGTGGGTGATCTCCGTCTCGATCTCCTTGCCTCCTCTATTCTGGCGGCAGGCTAAGGCACACGAGGAGCTCACAGAGTGCATGGTCAACACTGACCAGATCTCCTACACGCTTTATTCCACATTTGGCGCCTTTTACGTGCCCACGATCCTCTTGATGATTCTCTATGGGCGTATCTACGTGGCGGCTCGCTCCAGGATCTTTAAAACACCAGCGACCAGCGGAAAACGGTTCACCGCTGCTCAGCTCATCCAGAACTCAGCGGGCTCTTCGCTCTGCTCGCTGAATTCCACCTCAAATCAGGAGGGACATCTTCATCCTGGAGGAGGTGGGGGAGGGGGAGGTGGAGGTGGAGGTGGAGGTGGGGGAGGGGGAGGGGGGTCTCCTCTTTTCACGAACAGTGTGAAAGTGAAGCTGGCTGACAGCGTACTGGAAAGAAAGCGCCTTTGTGCCGCTCGGGAGAAGAAGGCGACCAAAACTCTTGGGATTATCCTGGGTGCGTTTATAGTGTGCTGGCTCCCGTTCTTCGTGTTTACGCTGGTGATGGGGGTCTGTAAAGACTGCTGGTTTGATCCTGTGCTCTTTGATGTGTTCACCTGGCTAGGGTACCTCAACTCGCTCATTAATCCAGTCATCTACACTGTCTTCAATGATGACTTCAAGCAAGCCTTCCACAAACTCATTAAGTTTAAAAGATGCTATTGATGTTACACCCCTGTCCTGTTTTGTCACATTCATGACTTAATTAGAGGATTTCAGCAGAAAATATCTGAATCCTGCGAGCTTTCATTGTTCATATGCTGTTGAGGACCCCTACGTACCCTGCCGTTTGTTTTTCTGTGAGCTCCTAAACGCGCATACAGTGTCTGGTCGATGTAGATTACTATTCTCATGAGACAGCTTGTAAAATATCTTGCCATATTGTTGATGCTTCCTCGTAGTTTATGAATGCATGCTAAGATTACAAATCCTTCGCTAGAGAGCAACGTTCTACTGTCTCTGTAACCAATAACTGTCTATAAACTGCCTTATTTAACAGAAACAGAGTGAAATTAATATGAAAGACTCTATTTAAAAATAAAAAAATAAATGATGGTTCCCATAGGAACACATATATGGGCCCCCTGAGGACCGTGCAGAAGTATATGAACATTAGCATAGACTCCCTAAATAAAAATGTTCATTATATAAGATTAAAAAAAAGCTTTAAATTTTGTGGTTTTGTATTTTTGTCTGAAAGAAGTTTGTTTTCAGTTCTCTCCTTCCCTCCATTTTGATGTCAGAGTTTGAGGGGTTTTATGATCATGAAGATGAAAAACAGGCTTCAGACTGCATGGCTCATTTCAGGACATGATGCAGCAGAAGAAAACCATATAATGATCAAACGTTCAAATTCTGGATATTCCTGATGTGTTTTGACACAAGGTGCAACTTTTGCAGCAAAAGTGCCACTATAGGTAGTTTTTATTGATATTTTAACAATGTCCACATCAAAATAACAACAACCAGTGTGTTTAACACAATCACATATACACATATACATCATATATGTACTGTATATATAACCAAGTGAACAGGGGTATATAAATTTATACTACAATTGTCCCATTATGGGTACGTGCTGGAATCTTCAGTTATTCCAAGAGACTTCAATGGTTCTTTCCACATTTTATTATATGACATTGTTTGCCCATAAAATAGAATCCAATTTTTTTTCTAAAGATATAAGATACTTTATCATAGCTAGCCAATCCCTATATAATGGAGGGCTATCTCCAACCCATTTGTTCATAATGGCCTTCCTTGCCAACATCAGCAAAGGATGAACAAGGTCTTTGGCTGTGTCCGAAATCACATACTCTCTTGAGTAAGTACTTATTTTGAATAAGTAATTACTACACGACCGCTAAAAAAAAAAGGATATTCCATAGTATGAATGTGAATGTGAACGTACTACATTCGCCATGCTTTCATTATCACAGCATCATTTATTTTATTTATTTATTTGGTGTGAAGGTCCTTATCTCGTCAAATATCCCAACAATGCAACTTGTGGAAAGTGAAGCACCTCTGACTGCAGTGGTATATATGAATAATGGCATCCAGGAAATTGGCAAACTTTGCCCTCCATCACTCTTTCTTATGATGAAGGTCAGCTGTGTTTGGTTCAAAAGGTTTTTTGATAAGAAAACATGGCAATAAGAGACTTTAGACCTGAGTCAGACAGGAATAATGAGGCATATCCCTGGAACGTGCTGCCTGCAGACTCTCAAACAGCATTTGAGAGTGCGGGGTAAAGCTGTGCTGGGCTATTTGGTTGAGATAGATTGTCTGTATATTCACAGTCTGTATATCAAGAGATAGAACTCCCTCTCACTCATCCACACAGCAAGGATTAGGTCACACGCCATAAAATAGATCTTTAGGCTCATTATCATTCACAACCACCAGTAAATCCAAACAGGAATATTTGTTCGGCACTGTTCTGCCGTGAATTTTGTACATGAAGGCTGGTGTGATGTATATCAGTGTGGCCGTCTTGAGATGGACTAGATTAGAAGATCAAATAGATACATTTGTGATGTAGAGGAGGTAAAACCTGAACACGACGGGGACTTTCCATTGTCATCTATTGTATTTATGACATTTTATATTCCCTAAACCTACACAACCTCTTAAAAGGTTACTTCACCCAAAATTATATACATCACACACATCACACCAGCCTTCATGTACAAAACTCACGGCAGAATACTGGTGAACGAATATTCCTGTTTGGGTTGTGAATGATAATGAGCCTAAAGATCTATTTCATGGGGTGTGACCTATTTTTTATTGTGTGAACAGAGACATTATTTTTCACAAAATATCTTCTTTTGTGTTTTGCATTAGAAAGAACATGGAGCCCGATCTCATGAAAGTGCGTATCTATAGCACGAATGATATTTCTCGTATCATTTATACGCCAAAATGAGTTTTTGCGTACATATGATACGCAGTTTTCGCGTGCATATAATACGCACTTTATGGCGTGTAATATGCATGCCCTCCTCATCCCTAATCCTACCCAAGGGGTTTACAGAGCGTATCATTTGAACGCAAAAACTCGTTTTGGCGTATAAATGATACGAGAAATATCATTCGTGCTATAGATACGCAGTTTCATGAGATCGTGTTGGAGCATCACAAAGGTTTAGAGCAGCATGAGTGTGTAAATTATGACAGAATTTACATTTTTGTGTGAACTATCCTTTCAATAAAGTTCTCAATATCGTTTTGTTTAATTCTTGACTAGGTTTCAAATTTTATATATCAAGGGCGTCATGGTTTTTTAGGAGACACCAGAGGCAGTTTTAAAGCAAATGATCTGCAGAAGTTCCAACCTGATAGCATAAACCAAATGTGACCCTGGATCACAAAGCAGTCACAAGTAGCACGGGTATATTTGTGGCAATAGCCACAGGTCAAAATTATAGGTCAAAATTATCGCTTTTTCTTTTATGCCAAAAATCATTAGGATATTAAGTAAAAATCATGTTCCATTAAGATTTTTTTGTAATTTCCTACCGTAAATATATAAAACATTTATTTTTGTGAGTGAATGCAGCACAATCGCAAACATAAAAGGACAACTTTAAAGGCGATTTTCTCAATGTTTCGATTTTTTTGCACCCTCAGATTCCAGATTTGCAAATAGTTGTATCTCGGCCAAATATTGTCCTATCCAAACCAAACATCAATGGAAAGCTTATTTATTCAGCCTTCAGATGATGTATACATCTCAATTTCAAAAAATGGACCCATGTGACTGGTTTTGTGGTCCAGGGTCACAAATATATAAATCTATCTGAATCTTTTTAGTTTTTTTCCCCAGATAAACCCAATATTCTAAGTGTGTCCTGTGAATAACTTTTCTATTATATGGATTTCTTTACATTTATTTTTTTAATCCTAATTCCATAATTTCAAATTTGAATTGCAATAAGATGTTTCTGAATTTAATTGAATATCAGGAATTGAATTGAACTGGTATTCTCTATTCAGTCCTGTACAATCTGCACACACATTTCTGTTACCCCCAGCTTTCTAACTAGTATTTCCTCCCAGATATTCATCCGTTCTTGCTCCCTAATGTTCTCATGTTTGAAGTTTCACTCGATGCATTATTCATATTCGATTTGTTGCTCACAAAACAAATTTGCTAATTAATTAAGTCTCATAAATTAAGACATATGCGTTTTAAAGCAGTCTAAGTAAACACAGCAACAAAATGAGTTTATTGATTTGTAAAAAGATATTTAGTAGTGTGAACAGATGAAAAACCACGTGTAAGGCTCCTGTTTTTATTCATTTCACGCTTTCAACAGGTCTCTCTTTTCTCTTTCAGCTGAAGCAGGGTGTCGTGAGAGAGCACTCGATGAGGGAAAGGTAATCACAGGTGACAGAGACGCAATTAGCTAGATATCTCCTGATTTCAGCCTCAGGAAGTGTTTAAATCGACAGCATCGCTGAATCAATTTAAAACAAATGGAAATGTAAAATGCAAACAGGCATTACAATTGAGTTGGGGATCGGGAGGAGAGATGGCCTGCGACCTCACTTTACAGGAAAATAAGCAAGGAGCTTCAGATAACGTTAAGTTTGCAGTGAAACAGGATGGAGAGGGTCAGCATGCATTTAACCTTGCTGGGTGGTGTCTGTCTGTTCGCACTTAGGTGAAACAGAGATATGGAGAAAGAAGGAGACAAGGGACAAACGAAACGCACACTCCCACAGAGAAGAGATACAGGGTTTAAATGAGGACAACCCTGAACATTAACAAACACTCGCATCCATAGAGAGCAGCAAAAAACACAGACAGGAGGGAAAAGGACAGCCAAGAAAACAATCTGAGTTTGCCCTTTGAGTGCACATCGATGAGACATCTCCCTCTGAGAGACATAACTACAGCCTCAAGAACTGCAGTCTGCTGCTGGGGAGAGTCACAAGCACTAAAGCTGAAGAACCACTTGAACATGAATCAAGAAGAGAACCCTTATTACCTGTTCAGACTGACTTTATTGTTTTTGTTTGGGGTCCAATACCCCAATGACTTCCATAACAATAATCCTTTTATTTACCCTTCAAATTATTTTAAAAAGTTTCCCATTTAACAGACTGACGTTGCTTCTGCTCGGAGTCAGGTTTATCCTGGTAAAAACACATTTTAAAAATTAAATAAAATATTCACGTTTTTGATAAATATTCATTTATTTTATACAGTAAAAATATTAATATTGTGAAATATTATTACACTTTAAAATAACAGTTTCCTCTTTTAATATATTTAAAGGGTTATTTATTTCTGTGATGCAAAGATGTTTTTTCAGCATCATTAATCCAGTCTTCGGTGTCAGAAATCATTCTAATATGCTAATTTTGATTATTAATAATAGTTCTTCTTATTATCAATATTGAAAACAGTTTCTGCTCCTTATTGAAACCGTGATATTTTTCTTTAAAACAATCTTTGATGAACAGAAAGTTGAAAAGAACAGCATTTGATTAAAATAGAAATCACATTATAAATGTTTTTACTGTCACTTTTGGTCAACTTAATGCATCCTTGCTAAATAAAATAATAATGTCATTGTTTTTTTTTACCTTAATTATTTCAAACATTTGATTGGTAGTGTATCTGTCACAATTATGTTCTGTCTTGTCTGCACCCGTTCTCGTTAGTCCCTGATTAGTTAGTCCCTCCACCTGTGTCTAGTTATTTCCCTTATTTCATCCTGTGTATTTATACTCCCTGTTCTGTTCAGTCCCTTATCGGTTCTCGTTTATGTTAGATGTGGTTGTGTATGTCCTGCCTAAACTCATCAAGTAAAGTTTGTGTTTAACCCAGATCTTCGTCTTGTGCCTTTAACTACCACCACACCGTTACAGTATCACAGTTACACAAAAATATTAGTTTTCAACATTGTTTTGAAAACATGAGGATTTGAGCTAAATCATCATGATTTCTGAAGGATCATGTGACACTGAAGACTGGAGTAATGATGCTTTTAAATTCATTAAGTTTCATTGTTTTATTAACGTAACGTGACTCGAAGTGGGAAAATATTTTGAGTGACGAGAAGCATTTACCATGAAGTATCTCTAAAAAACAACAGCTAATTATGAAGCATGACAGCAGTGATGATCAGTGTTGATGGTATTGTCTGAGATCCATCAGCACAGATTGATCTGGCTGAGGAAGGTTTGCTAACAGACGGGATGTGCTCAGTTGTGGCTGCTTCTAATAAGACTCCCTCTCATTCCCAGTTATTACAAACAATCAAGGGACACCACATGAGCCTGGTGGCGTTGTCTTGACAAATGACTTGACTAGAAAGCAAATCTGCAACAGATGAAAGGGGAGTTTCGAAAGAGAGTAGAAATATTGCACGAGAACATAGAATTGAAAGATCAGTAGCCACCAATTCAGAGATAATGATAATTATAGAACAAAGGGATCTGACATTAAAAGAGCTTCTGTCACTCACTATCACATTGTTGCATCATGAAAAGGGTATTTCACTCTTGGGAAGAGGAGGTTATTAGTTATTACCATGAGGGGAAAAAAAAGTTTGACATGATCCATGTTAATGGCTTCAGCTGGTGCTTATCTTAAGAGAGGTGTGCAATATTCTTCATTAGCTTTGCATTTACTATTCCTTTAAAGAACATCTATTGTGAGAATTGACATTCTTTAAAGGAATAATTCACCCATGGCTTTTCAAACCTGTATGACTTTTTTTCCGTGAAAGTGTACGGGGAAAAAACTGCAGCTGCTCTTTTCCATGCAATAAAAGCTATGGGTCAAATTGACCCTATATGACCTCTGAAGAATACTTTGTGTGATGAAAAAAAGGCTTAGATTTAAGCCATTATTCACTGAAATGTATATTCACTTTTGCATTTCCACATATTCTAATTACCGATGTCACGATTGGTCATGTGACACATGAGAACCAATAGCATTCTGCACCATAAATGAGTTTTATGGTCCTTTTTAAGACTGAAAGTCTGTGACTAACAGAAAACAAAGTCAGACAGGTTTCAAACAAAATGAGGTTTGGTACATTTTTGGGTGACCTTTTAAGTCTTAAAAGGATAGTTCACTCAAAAATAGAACACACAAATAAAACATAGTTTAAAGAATGTTAAGGTTCAGAGAGTGTTTGATGTTCCTTTTCATAGAAGTACAACAAGCATCTTTCCTGCTGATTCTGAATGTGGAGATTAATTACATAACTGCTTTACTTCATTTACTTGTGTAGAACAAAATGCCCAAGTGAATGATCTTTGGGGCATGTACAGCGTGTTAAAATTGCGAAAACAATGTTATGAAGTGATGAGTGATGTGAGCTTGTAAAATGATGGAAACGAGATGTCATCTGGGTTGCCATGACAACACTTTCTATACAGGAACATGCCGTGTGGGAAGCCAGCCCACCATTCACCCAGATCTATGCTGTCTCTAAGGCATAAGTGATATTTTATTTGAGTTAAATGATCTTTGCTGTAAACTTTTGCTGACCTCTTTTATAACATTAGACCTGTAATCCATACAGTCATTCTGAGATAACAGGATTTTCCTTTCTGCAATGACCTGCCTCAGTGGGTCAATCAAATATTGATATATTGACACTGACTGTCAGACCGGCATCCATGTGAATGAATCACTGTAAATGACTGAAGTATTGAGACTCCTCAGATTGAGTTTACATGAACCCTTTATATAACAACATATAAATATGGGCTGTCAAACTTTGAATTAAGCATATGCTGATTAATTAAATCACACTTAGTTGCATATTTCATTATTTGCCAAGAAAAGTCCACAATTGGCGTTATTTTTACATTTTTTAATTTTATTTATTTTTTGCCGTTTTTTGCCTTTATTATGACAGGACACTTAGTTGGAAGCAAAGTTGGAGAGAGAGAAGGAAGATGGGATCGGGAAAGGTCCACGAGCTGGGATTCGAACTTGGGACTTGGCATGCTGCCCACGAGGCTATTGGCACCAACACCGGAAGAAATAACTGAATAGACAAGATGTGAATTTAGACCTTTATCCTAAGTTTTAACCTATACATACTAAACTTAATTAAGTTAATTAATTAAAGCTATGGACAAAGAACCTTTCAGTGAACAGTTCTTAAAAGAACATAATATAAAGAAGCTTTTTCCACTATAAAGAACCTTTTGTGCTATAGAAAGATTGCATGAATGTTAAAGGTTCTTCATGGAACCATTAATGCCAATAAAGAACCTTTATTTTTAAGAGTGCACACACACTCGAAAACATGAACTTACCAGCAAAGTATTTTTTTTAGCATGTAGTAGAAATATGCATATTGGGACACATGTACGAATAAACCAATAAAACTAAAATGATAAAATGAGAGTTAGTGACTCCTAGAAGGAAACATTTAGGAGTCAAATGAACATTTGAAGTTACCATATTCAAGAAATTGCATCATATGTTCGGAAGTTGAATATGTGCTGTTATATGAAAACTACTTTCACTTTTTTTTACTTCTTGCATACCTTCTCACAATACCAGTTGACCATTGAATAATATCATTATTTTGCACACTGGATGTGTTTGAGAGGATCACTGGGATTATTGGGCTATAGTGTAAAAATGTTGGACATTGAGATTACCGCAATGTCTTGATTTTGTTATGTGGTTGAAGGAGAGAACCCAAACGCAGAGGATATGCAGACACTCAAGGTTTATTTCGACACAAAACAGAAAACAAAACCCACGAGGGGGTAAAACAGGACTGAGGAGAGGTCACTTTGGCTAAGACAAGATAATAAACAAAGACTAGACTCTGACTTGACGATGACAGGAAACAAACTCACAATTCTGATTAAACAGGTTTCTGACAAAGTACTCACAGCGTTTAACATGCAATGTATCACGCACTAAGTTTGACAATGTACCGACACCGGACAGAAAACAAGAGGGGATTAAATAGGGAGCAAACTAATCAGGAACACAGGTGAAAGCAACGATCTAATGATTACAAGATGAGATAACAAGGGGGCGGGGTGAGGTGACAAGACAACGCAAGCACACAGCCCAAACAAATGGCCATGTGCTTACACAGAAAACATGAGTCTGTCATGATCCTGCCTCAAGACAAGAGAAGATCTGGGACCCGAAGGCAGAATCATGACAGGTTTATTCTTGGTCAATACGAACTTCACATTCCCTTTCTTGCACTTTTAAATCCCCAGATGTTCTTCATTGATATCTGGGCCCAGTCTTTTAGTGATTACTATTCCATTGCGCTTGCACACAATCACATCATTAACTGAAAATTCAGCCCTGCAGTTCCAGAGCTCATGAACATCTGAATCAAGCAAGCTTAAAGCAGATGGCAAATCTCTCACACAGTTTTTATTTGCCATCTTAAAACTCATAATAGCTCCATACAGTAGTTTTTTTTACTGAAACAACTGCAGAACTTTATCAACTAGGGCTGGGCTTTAAAATCACTTTTTAAAATGTGGTCGATTCGATATCGATTCTCAAAAGCCACGAATCGATTTTTTTCATGTACATTCAATAATATCTGATTGATGTTAATCTTATCACTAGTCTTTTCCACTAGATGTCATCCTCCCACAGCGGGGATCCTACTCATTCGTGCTTAACTGAAAGAGAACGCGCGCGCTGTGAGAGAAGTTTTGTGTGTGCACACCCGAAGCACCCATGTGCAAATAATAAAATGTATTCTCTTTCACATCTCCTTGCGCTTAAACTCGCCTTGGCGAGTATCCAAGTAAACAGTCGGTTATGGCTTAAGTGAACAGTAGAGAAAGAACTCATGTGCATCATTTTATTGGGTCTGTACATTAGTCTTAAAGTGACAGCAGCCTAACATTCCTAATGCTGTCTGTATTTTAATGTTAATCAAACTACAAAATACAATCACTCCCTTGTCTTCACTGAATAACGTTTTTGTAACTTTAATAAGGATTTACCTTTATTTAATTTGTACGGTGAAGATTAAATGCAGTTATTTTACATTTTATTCAGTTTCTGTACCTGAAAACTACTGTTAGACCTACCTGAAAAACCTTAAAGGCACTGATTATTTAATTTGTATCTTTTTTCTTTTGTATTTATTTATGTGCGCTATTGCTTGTAGTTTAATTATTTAATTCTTTTTTCACTGATGACTATTTACTTGTCTTTAATAATCTTTGAAGTTTATATTAGTTAGTAGTTTTAGCTGTGGTATCGAAATTTAAAGGTCCCGTATTATGCCTCTGATGTCCCCAGAGTGTGTATGTGAAGTTTCAGCTCAAAATACCCAACAGATCATTTTTTACAGCATGTTTAAATTGTCATTTTTTGGGGCTCAGAAAAACGCTCGGTTTTAGTGTGTGCCCTTTAAATGCAAATAAGCTGCTGCTGCACGACACAGGGGGCGGAGCCTCACGAGCTCGCGCTCAGTCTCTCAGGACAATTTCATCTCACGGAATGATGAAAATATCAGAAACTCTCAGTAAAGGTGTTCATTTCGAGTCGGACAATAATGCCTACAGAGTCAGAGTGCTGTATAGAGATGAAACAGGTATAGTTTAGTAGTTTAATTACGGTTATTATAACGTATTTGTCATCTGCTTGTATGTATCCATTATTTATTAATAGCCTACAAGTCTGCTGTCTGAATGATGATCAAACATATACTGATGAGTTTAATAAAGTTTATTGTACATCACACAAAAGATGAAAAGTCAGTTTTACTTCAGAAAATCACCGTAAGAGCTGAGTAAACACAGTAAGTTATTAGAAGTGCGCAAGTACATAAACGAATTTCGGTAGCGTTGAGGGAGCATTCCTGTGGGCGGAGGTTAGTCAAAAAACGGTTTTAATGACGTCATTAAAGAAGGAAGTAGAGGGATGTAGTCCAAACGGGCCGTTCGATGTAGTCGACTTCTGTTAAATAAAATATCTCGCTTGGCATTGAACTTTGAGCTTTATCATTTTACAGATATTATTTATACTCTAACAACAACATTACACACTAACTAAAGTTTGAAACATGGGATCACGAAGAACGGGACCTTTAACAAATTCTCAATTCCAATTTTGCTGGTATCTAAAATTTTGGGTGTCGTAATTTATTACAATACAAGGATACATGGATCAAACACAACAAAAATAATAACTATTTTATTCATTTATTATTATTTATTATTATTCGAAATCTTGTGAATCGGAATCTGAATTGTTACCCAGCCCTATTCAAAACCTTGAGTAAGTTTGCCAGTACAATATAAAACAAGCCATTTGGGTAACACTTTATTTTGATTGATGTTGGCAGAACAGATAATTAAACAACTCTTACACAATAATGGCCAAATCCACATAGAGAAACAATCACTGGGCATTGCCACATCAGAGTGGTCATATACTGCAAGAAAACTCAACAAAGCCTTCGTTAATTTTGATCTGAATTGGTGTTTCATTATGGTCCTAAGGGAGGTTGATGTGTTTCAACAGGCTTAGCTGATCAGCTGTACTGTGTCCTTAATATAAAAAAGAAAGTTGCATTGGTGAGTTATAAAGTAACTTGCAATGAATTTTACTGCACATTCTAAAATAATGTAATTCTGTGGAGAAACATACCCTTTACATCAAAGGCACCCTGTGAGAGAAGGCTATGGGTGCTGGATTAGCAGGTAAAGTGTGGAAATTCTGACATTTTCAGAGGCTGCTGGTGTGATAGTGATGCACACTGGCGTCACTGCCACTGGGCAGGATCAAGGGGACTTGACCCAAACAGGCTGGGAGCTGAACACATTGCTGGTGGTCTTTATACAGATGAATACATACATACAAATACATAGAAAATGGCAAACTGGTTCAAGCTAACCAGAAGACGACTCAGTTAACTGCACGTTAAAACATAGCTATGTAGATGAACATCTCTGAACACATCAAACCTTGTGTATGAGTTACAGCCGGGTAGTTGACGTGACGTGGCTTTAAATGGTTAAACATTTTCTTGTTTTACATGAATTTGTTGTCTAAATACCTGAGTTATTTTTTATTTTTTTACAACTTTGAGCCAAATCTCAAAATCGTCCTATGGTGTGATGGTAGACAACATTATTTCATAAATATTAACTTTTATAAATAAAGAAAATAATGTTTAAACATCTTAATGAACACTCCTGGCATAATTGTGCAAGTGTCTATTTCACTAAGTGCCCATCACTTTTCCTATACATACATTTCTAAAAGTGTAGGAATTTAATAAAGTTTGTCACAGAAAAAAATGTCCTTTGGTGTTATGCAATAACCTGATATTAAGTTGGGCAATATCATGGACAACTAGATTTAGTTGAAAGACCCCATTCAAGGTCATGTGACTTAAGACCCCTATGAAGCCCATGAGCAGTGCACATGGTAAGTATTTCTCTCAGAATTGTTCAAATATTTAACTATTGTTTTCAGACCACTGAAGTTGTTAAGTTTTTTTGTCCTTTAGTGTGACACTCCTAAATTTAATTTTTTTATTAAAATTTGTATTTTTAACAGCAGGACTATGTAATATTATGCAAATGTATCATGCCAATTGCTAATAACAGTTCAGCTAGTATTAGCATGGTTATTAACTGCCACAAAAGCTCAAATGTCCTTTGGTGTGACAGAAAATGTCATAGGAAATGTCCTTTGGTGTGACACTTCGGCCTGTCACACCATAGGACACAGATGTCACACCATAGGACAGGACCTCCTTAAGAAGCTTTTAAAACGAATATATAAAGTTTCATCAAAAAAACAAATGTCCTCCTTTATTATTGTTACAATAAACACTATATATTCTGACTCTTTTTATGCAATGACTATCTTTGTCCTTTAGTGTGACATTTTGTCCTATGGTGTGACAAACATAAAACAACAGAAAAATATACTTATTTTAAAATATCTTTAAAAAAAAGAGTCAAGTTAGGCATTAGGGGAGTTACAATAATATCTCCTCTTAGATGGGTACAATTTCAAACAGTTTTGTAAGGTTGGCGAAAAAGTTTTATTGATATTCGTAGGGAAAAGTTTATCAAGTTCATCTATTCATGGTGAAAATGATTCTAATTAGTACTTTCATGTAAAATAAATATCACTTTAAGAAAATAATGTTTTAATAATGTGAACAATTCTGTCTCAAGTATTATTTTATGTTAATTAATATAATTTCTTAGTACTTTTTAAATGTCACACCATAGGACACATTTACAGTACAATTGAGTGAAAACGTGAAAAAAATATGTGAAGTCATTGACAAAATGAGTGACCACTACTATTTTCTGAAACTGCAGTTTTCATACTCCATAAATATATGTATTTTTTCTTAAAAAGTTATGTTTTTCAAAAAAAGTACTTTTTCTTGGCCATTTGTCAACTACCCAGCCGCAGAAGACCACCTGAGGCTACAGAGGTTAGAAACCCAACCAAACTGGTAGCTTAATAGCTTGGCATAAAGCATGAAGTCTGCACATGTCAGTAGCTTAATCTGGCAGCGGTGTAATGAATGATAGGAAATCATTTTTTGGCATATGTTAGGCTCCTTATTGAGCAGTATTTAAAAACCACTGCCTGCTGGAATGCTGACCATTTGAATCCCTTTATATCCACAAATGGCTATTCCAGCAGGATAATGCAAACATGACCATAAATTCTGTGTATTTCATCAGTTTTTTACATCTTTTGCATCTTTGGGATGGAGTTGAATATGTACATTTTTGGCATGACACAAGGAATCCATGGATACCACATTTATGATTTTCTGACAAACTGTTCAAATGTTATTGGCAAAAATAGCCATTTTCCAGATCTCATGACCTGTAGGTGGCGCTGTTCCCGAATTTGGCCTGGCCCCTCAGATCATGGTTCCGATAAAGCATACCAATTTTCGTTTCGATTGATCAAATTTTGGCCGAAATACAGCCTCTGAACCAATTTTGGGTCGACCTTGTTAAGTTTGCAACACCATAACTTTTGAACAAAGATGAATTAAAAAAACTGTACTTTTCTAAATGGCCACTACTGTAATGGGGGAGTCTTAATGTAATATATT
This sequence comes from Squalius cephalus, assembly GCF_949319135.1. NCBI lineage: Eukaryota > Metazoa > Chordata > Actinopteri > Cypriniformes > Leuciscidae > Squalius > Squalius cephalus. The sequence goes on along the minus strand of NC_137141.1, from coordinate 22,884,758 downwards.
GACTGTGATCACCATAATGAGTGGAATCAGGTGCACTAAGTTTAATTTTTCTAGATCAAATTGTTCAAAAGTTATAACCATTTCAATGTTGAATTTTTGAACTGGTGGTGGCGCTATAGAGTTGGTCCTAGAGACTCAAAAATTGGTCCAATTACTATTCATTACCATTACTACAAGTGTGCCAAATTCCATCATTTTCCTATGTTCTGTTGATAGGGCTGCCATTGACTCCCATTCGGGAAAAATAATAATAAGAAAACTAACAGGTACAACAGGGGCTATCCCCTTCGGGGCTTGGCCCCTAATAAGATGGAAATGTTGCATTTTAAGCAGCCATTACTGCAGTCTTCAGTGTCACATGATCCTTCAGAAATCAATCTAATTCGTGGATTTGGTGCTCAAGAAACACTTCATCTTATTATTAATATTATTAATTTTGAGGCTTTTTTTTTTGATGAATACAAAATTCAAAAGAACAGTGTCACCTTTGACCAATTTAATGTAGGGTGGCCATACGTCCGGATTTTGGCCGGACAGTCCGGATTTTAAGCCCCCTGTCCGGCACAGCCTCAAGCCGGACACTCATTTGTCCTCCTTTTTGGAGTTGCGCTGAATCGGCCTAAAAAAACCCGCTCTAGAATCTTTATTGTGACGCAGCAGCATAGTCTCTAATGCTGTAAGATTTCTGGTCAAACAAATGATTGGCTGAAAGCAGTGTCAAATAAATATCTGATATATCATTGGTTAAAAACGTAAACAAGCCTCCAAGTCCACAAGTCCACGTGCTGGCTACGTCATATCATAACGTTAACATGCCGAAACGTCAGACCTCATTTAATCCGGAATGGACAAAAGAGCACGAATCTGGCCATGATGACCCTAGAGGTGCTGTTGTCGCCTGAGCTGCTGCAGAGGGTAAACTTATTTGTTAAGAACTGAAATGTGTATTATTATTTTTTCGCATTCATTATTTGTTTATTTATGTATTTATGTATTTCTGTTATTTCCAGAAGTCCAGAAATGTTATGTTTTCTGGCACTGTGCACTTTTCAAGACAGGTTCATCTCAGTGGACAGTTTTAGAAACAGACATCACAATGTCTTGAATAAATACAAATACTGTGAACAAACACTTTTTTGCCTCTTCTGTTACACATAGGTCTACATCAAAATATATTGTAGATCAAATTGTCTGGCAAAGAATAGACTATTTCAGAATCACTGTATCATGATACCATCGATATGATGGACAAAATTGTATTGTAGTTGCGAGTACACCAGTGTCCTATGACTTGCTACTGCTAATAGATATACAGACTAATAGATATACTGCTGCTACAAAATAGACATACATAAATCCCATAGCAGAACTAGGCAGGTGGAGATGGGGAAACAATGAACCAGATTATTTAAATGTTGAGCAAGCAATGTAATTGGCTGCAGGATCAGCAGAGGCCAATCAGCTTGTGCCATGCAATAATTATGGGATTGCTTGCAGATTGCATGTAAAGGACCTATCAACCTGCACCCCGGACTTTCATGAATGAACTAGATCTTAATTTATAATAAAAAAAAAAAACTGTCCCAAACTGTAATTTATTTAATTATTATTATCTCTTTTTTTGGCAAGCTGATATTGACTAAATGCCACAAGACTTTAAATCTTGATGTCCACCAATGTCCAGTAATTTGTCACATTTGAATACCACAGCAAATGTCCAGCGTCACTTGACATCACAGTCACTTTGAACAGGGCTTAACAACAACTTGAATTAAAGGGGTGGTATAATGCCCTTTTCACAAGATGTAAAATAAGTCTCTGATGTCCCCAGAGTGTGTGTGTTAAGTTTCAGCTCAAAATACCCCACAGATATTTATATATAGCATGTTAAAATTGTCACTTTTTGAGGGTGAGCAAAAATGCACTGTTTTTGTGTGTGTCCCTTTAAATGCAAATTAGCTGCTGCTCTCAGCACAGGGGGCGGAGCTTCAAGAACTCCTGTCCTTTTACCTCACACAGACATGCACTGGAAATGTCAATGTTTATGTTCAAACTGGAGTCAGACAATGATGGAGAGACTCAAGAAGAAGTGACAACATGTAGAATGCAACAGGACGTTTCTGAATGGTTAGTTGATGAATTTATGTACCTTATGTGTAGTTATCTTCTAGTCATTGCTTAGCATATTCTGTCATGATAATCTATAAATCTTGTTCCCGGGGGCGGGGTTTATGTAAATTATAGGGTTAGTGATGTCACTAACCCGGGAGGAAGCTCGTGTAGTCCCTACCAGCCGTTTGTTGTAGTCCTTAAAAAACGATTTCTTTAAAAGCAAATATCTCCCTTTGCTTTGAACTTTGAGTGTCGTAACTTTGCAGATGTTGTTTATGCTCAAACAGCAACATTACACACTAACTAAAGTCAGAAAAGTGAAATCATAATCAACCACCCCTTTAACTTGACACTCAGTTGAAATCTCACTGTTATGCATAGATTGCAGAGTGTGTGTGATAATCCTGACAGGAAAGAACAGAGGGAAATATTCTTATTGAAAATATAATTTTCAGGGCCATGCCGGGCTAAAAGCCTCGGGCCTGTAGCACCGAGTCCAAAATCTGCTGCGTTTCCACTGTCGGGCCAGAAGCTCTGCAGCAGTTTACTAAAACAATTTGTTTGTTTTTTTGCAACAAAAAATATACAAAGATTTGTACATGCATATACACCTCACAACAAGTAGAAAATAACATACATAAGAATATGTAAAATAAAGTAGGTCATGCATTATGTAGTTGGGCAATTCCGCACAAAACTGTCACATCCATAATACCAACACAATGCCATGGTATTTAGTTGGAATTATGGATGTGACAGTTTTGCGTGGAATATTGCAGTTCTATCATTCTGATGCTTTCAGTTTGCAGGAGAGGACCACAACAGCCATAAAAGGTGTGCAAAAACCCACAGTGGCACACATTTCTCTCCTGAACCCTGACCGCTGTCTCACCTGGACTCAACACCTTTCCATTTAGCAGAGCCTCTCCTGAACTGAACACTTAAATTCTTCGTCTCTCTCTTGACGAAGATGGGTGACAACTTTGCAGATTGCAGAAACCTTTGCGAGACCCCCCAATAACTATATTCAATTCTGTTAACGTGCCATTTAAACATATTCACAATAACTGTCTTCTCTGTTCAATTTTTTTAAATGGTCTCCTGCAAGATGTTAAGTTTCCTAAAAACTAGATTCCAAATTGCTTTAGATCCAACTGTTCATAAATAAACCATGATGTGCTTAGACCTTTACAGAATGTATAATTTTTCATAACAGACACACCTGTACCAAATCACTTTAGATTCAGCTGCTCATGAATTAATCATCCTGGGTTTTTATGCACTGTGGTGCAACACCCCCATATCATGGTCATGTTTTAGTATATATCCCAGGGCACACCGCACTACCTAAAATGCTGATTTGAAACACAAACAAGTTGAATGCATGCTCGAGGACTCCTGCTGCACTGGTCTTGATGGTGTGTGAATTCCATTGTGTTTGAAGTAGCTTATATTAAACCGCAACAGCGGGTGAAATGGAAAAATAGTGTGCCGTATTGATTTAAGCTCATGAAAGCAGGAGGAGCTAAAAGTGCAACGTTTTTTAAGCAAAAGAAGAGTTTTTGTTGAGCACATTATAACATCAGTGCTGTATTTCCTCTGCTGTCAAAACCGAAGAGAATATAGATAGTTTGAAAAGAACCTTGTCTTCTTATTAATGCCTGTAACAAAACATATTTTGAAGTAAATGAAAGTTAAAGGTTGATGAATAAGATTTTGAAGGACTACAAAGTTCAGGTTTAGTCATTTAATTTGATCACTTAAATGCAAAATCTCTGCCACTGAAAATGCTCAACCAAAAAATACCACAAAATGCCATTTTCCCTGTTCAGATGGAAGAAAAAATTTTAAGAGGTAAGCTGAACCCATTACTTTGACATCCAAAATTAGAGTCATTGCATGGAGAAAAAGCAGTGAGCACATAAAATGATCCAATTTCATATGTAATGCAAAACAACATGTGGTGTGAGAGAGTCTTGCGGAGATATAGTCATGCACAAACTCAAGTGCAAATTGAGTTTGTATTTGAATTGTCTTGTTGTACATTAAAGTTTTATTGGTATTTTAATACTGTTTTTCACATGCTTGCACAGACTGCACACAGGCATCTGCACAATTCCCCAAGCACTAGTATATATGTTATTACATGATAAGGTCATGGGTTCGATTCCTAGGGAATGCATGAACTGATCTGCCAAAGTCATAAATGTAAATGTATAGTAATACAATATTTTTTAAAAGTTGTTGGAGCCTAGATGGTATTTCAGTGGCACTATTAGAGACAAACCTAGTGTAATCAGCAAAAGTCAGAATTAATTCAAGTCAAAAGGAAAAGTAGAAAGCCTTAAATTTATTGTAAGGTGATTACAAATGGGTGATTACAAGGATCTAAAGCCACAAGAATTCATGGTTAACTATGTTTTGACACAAATGATTATTATTCTAAATGAGGCTATTAGAATAAATTCTCTTCTACAGTCATACCAGAATTTAAAAAATAAATAAAATAAACAACAATGAATCTTACCGCCACACACAGTGGAAAAATACACACTTGAAACAATTAATGAAGCACAGAGCAAACACACACACTGCAAAATAACAGGATCATCAATTTTGAGTTTTTCCCACTTCAGCATAGAAATCTCAGGCAAGATTATTGTATTGGCTGTTAAACAGTGCATCTCTGCACATGAAACTCATTAATCACTTGAAAAGAGGTTCCATCATTAGGCGGCTGTCAGGCTAAAATTCCCAGTTTTCTCTAGCATGTCAGTGATCATCTCTCTCTCTCTCTGTGTGTGTGTGTGTGTGTGTGTGTGTGTGTGTGTGTGTGTGTGTGTGTGTGTGTGTGTGTGTGTGTGTGTGTGTGTGTGTGTGTGTGTGTGTGTGTGTGTGTGTGTGTGTGTGTGTGTCTCACTCTCTGCCTGTGGGTAGGTTTAAACATTGGTATGCATGGAGAGCAGTGGAGAGTCGTTCTGCTCTTATCTGCTGTGCGGAAAGACGTGAGGCGTAGACGAAAGAGAATTAGGAGAGAAACAGAGTGTGGGAGACCGCAGGCATTACTGAGCACACATTTGTAATTACAGGCTTTATGCTATATTGATTCCATAGTCTAAGTTCTCTTTTCCATTCCAAGTCCTCCAGCCAAAGAGCTTTGCACAAGCCACACAGAGTTGCTAACACTGACCAATCAGTGATGGTCAAGTCAAGGGTCTGAATTTGATTAAACAGATGGTCAAAGCTTTTGGCTGTTTCTCTATCTATCTGTCCGATGTCTGTAAGATATTTAAATACAGTATAAACAGCAAGTATTTCATATATAATAATATTTAAGTTATTTATTTGAAGAAAAAAGAAATGCATTTGCAGTCTCCAGTTTTGCCAAGTCCACGGTTTTCTTGTGGGATTGGGCTACTTTTACACTGTTGCTGTTTCTTCCCTCCAAACACGTTTCTTTACTGGGACGTGATTGGTACAGGTTTGATTAGCAATTGGGCTGAGACCACACGTATTGTTCACAATCTCTCTTTCGCTTGCAAAACTGATTTAATGCTTAACCCTGCAGGAACATAGTTATAATGAAGAAAAAATAAATTATTCAGCAACTGAATGGAGATGGAGAATTGAAGAGCAAGATAGACAGAGACAGCTAGAGAGAGAGAGAGAGAGAGAGAGAGAGAGAGAGAGAGAGAGAGAGAGAGAGAGAGAGAGAGAGAGAGAGAGAGAGAGAGAGAGAGAGAGAGAGAATACACAAAGTGATAACTGTATAATAGACCTTGATGTGAAACAAATGGTCCAGAGCTTAGGTTAATTCATCTGAACTCAGTTTGGAAATGGATGATAGTCTAGGGAGCATTCGTATTACATATGAATGTTTCTGTATTGGCCTGCCATCCATCTGAGATGAGGTCTGCTCTGTTTTATATAAAACAAGTGGAGGGATAAGGCAATGTCTGTTATGTCCTTTGTCAAAACCCAGTCTCTATAATAAACTAATAGCAGCTGTCTGTTGTCAAACTTAGCTTGATGTTGGGCTGATTGGATATATATGTGCTCCTTTGTGTCCATATTACGTCAGACAAAAGCTAAATCCTCTCTGAAGCTGCACTTGAACTCAAAGTTCTTTCATATCATGATAAATCTTTGTCGAAATGCCAAACTGTGACAAGTCATACACATAATGACATGACTCATTCACCATGGGGAGCAACTGGGAATTTTATCTGGAATGGTGGCGAGTCCAGGTTCATGTCAGAAATATTAAGAAGTATAAGTTCTGTCAGGACCATACGATTGACAATTAGCATACAGTTAAGATTGGCGGTATGGTTCTGTTCTGGGAAAGAACTCCCTGCGCATCCATGCAGCCTAGCATGGATAAGAGCTGGGAGAGCAGCAATAACCCCCCTTAGGGTAAACAGAACAGAACCAACATGAATGTATTGCAGATGTCATTGATTCAAGATTTTAAAGTACAACATAATTTGAGAATTTATTCTGATTCAAAGGGCACTCAGAGGCCAAATACTGACTGCACGAGAGGAGGAGCTGGGGATGAAGGAGGGTAATTATCTCCTGAGAAACACGATAGCTGCTGATAATACTGAAGGAGCTTATATATGAATACAGTGATAGGCGTCGTATTCCTATAGGTAGACGTGGATCAGCTGAGAGTCAGCTGATGCGAGCTTGACTAACGTGACCTGCCAGAACTGACGCTATGCTTAATTTCTTAACAAATTTTAGGTGGGAATTACTTACATATTTCTAGCACCAGAGCCACTCATGAACTGAACACAAAAACAAACCTAAACAGAGCGACCTGCATAGGCCAAAAAAAGACTCACAAGGCATCGTTCAAAAGACTCACAAACTAAGGATTTACGAGTTTGAACAAGTTCATCACAAATTCTCCAATAAATAAACTCGCCAAATCCATCATAGCAGCAGAATCAACATAACTCACAACTCACCTGAACTGCATATATTATAATAATAACCATTAGGCTGCTATTGCTATGTCACCAAGAAAGCAGAAATATACTTTTCCACATTAAGCATTTGATTTCTGTATCTATAGCTCACATTCATGTCAGCATGTTTTTATTAATTTTTAATGCTTACCTGAGACAACTAAATTGATAAGCAAGCTACCCAAATGTAATACTACTAACTGAAAAAGAGCACAAATGCATTTTTTCTCACATTTCACATGTTTACTGTGAGCCCAGGGCCTGTGATTTTAAGCATCAACCGTGTGACTGCGTAAACATGAATAAATTCATGTTTTTCTTTTATTTGTCTGTACTCAATAAAAAGCTATTGAACAAACATTGCAGACTATGAACAAGTTTCTGAATAATCTTGAACAAAACCTCAATGTAAAGTTGTTTTCTTTTTTATACATGGATTATTTTGGGGTACATTGAGTTCATAACTATAAAAATAAATCTCACTAATGAATTTACTGAAACATTAGCTCTGTTTCAAAACCTATTGAGCTGCTTCACTGCCTACATAGGCAGCTGTCTTCTATGAAACAATCTTAACTGAAATGGATCCCATTAGTTGATTTGAAACACTCTACATAATCATGAACTTACATGAACGCAATACAAAAAACACTCACGCTCCTCACAGGAAGTGAAGGAGAGACTCAACTCACAGCTGAATTCAATACAGGTGAGAGGAACAATGTAATATTTCAACATAGCACACACAGTTTAAAGGAGAAAAGGTTAGTTTAAAAAATATATATATATATATTGGTGGTACATTTATCTACCACCTTCCAGTGCATTATGGGATTGCCTTCTCTTGAAAGGAAGCATGAGATTCTTCTGGTAAAAATAATGGATCCAATTTTCTGTGCATGGAGATTTGATAAAACATTTTTGTTCAGCAGGATGTCGGCATGATCTAAAAGTACTTTTGGATCAGCCTTCATGTCAGGAGTGTGCCTATGATACTTCAAAATGCCACTTTATTATAGCCAGTTATGGGAACAGAGCAAATCACTTAAAGTCCCCCTGTAGTCAATCATTTTATCCCTTAAAACTCATCTTTGATCACTAAAATTACATATTTAAAGGTTTTTTTCTGTGAAAAAAAATCTTAATGCCTTAAAATAGCTTGAAAGTAACTCTACACCTTTGCTTAATTTAGTATACACGGATCCAAGAATATGCTAATTAGCCTCGCCTCCACTCATTTATGCCAGCTCACAGATTCACTCAGCCAACTTACAAAGGTAAACACTGCACAACTGTATCACACTTTACAATGTCGGACACACAAAGGTAATTAATATGATTAGCCTTTTGCTTGACTATCAAACAGCTAATAATGTGTTGCTAATATTACACAAACTATGTTCCTGTTCACCATCTCAGTCTGCCTTCTAACAATCATCAGAAACGCTTTGAACACCAGTGGAGAAAGGCATATAGTCATCATAACATCGAAACATACATCATACACCCGCTATATGCTAAATCTACCCGATTTTTCATATCAACAGAAAGATATACCGGGATAACCTGGCATCTCTCCAGATTCCCCTGCTAGTTCGCTGTTAATGATATGCTAAAGCCCGCCCGCACATTGACTTGATTGGTTACAAGGTAGTTTGTGATGTCAGAAACGCCAGAGATTACAAACTGCTTTTTTGATACTGTCTCTTTGTTTACTGCATTTTCAAGAGAAAATACTTTACATATACACAACACATAGACAAAACTTGATTTTCACTACAGGGGGACTTTAACAGAACTAACATGTTTTGCGTTGATGCATCATGAAGAGTGGGGTTGCATCTGCTGAATCATTCACATCTTGTTTGTTAAGGGCAAAGAGAGTGCAATTTTTCCAAACTAGAGTGAACATGTTAAACATGTGGTGACAGGAGCAGCTGAAAGAAAGAGAGAGAGAGTGAACATGTTAAACACATCTCCCCAGTGGAGACCTGCCGGCAAAAGAGGAAATTACAGAAGCTTTACCCTACTTTTCTACATGTGTGTTATCGCTCACCTCCACAAACAGGAAATGAGGCGTGCTGAAGATACAACCGCCATTATGGCGTCAGAGATGAGTGTGTGGAGAAGGGGAAACGCACACACTTGACTCATCCTCACCATGAAAAAAACCCCACACACTTCCTGATTCCATCAGCATAATTGCCATGGAATTCTGAATTCTGCCATAGAGCATGATGGGATTAATTAGAGCGAAGAAGAGACTTGTTTGTTACTGCTACACTTTCCAGCTCATTTACTGCTGTTCACCGCTCTCAAAATCAGTGCAGTCTGGCACTCTGTAAAACAACAACACTTCATCATTCCACCAGGACTCAACCTGAAGGTCCAGAGAGAGACAGGAAGGATTTATGCAATAAGCTCATGTTCAACCACAGCCAAATCTGTAGAATCCTAGCACAAAGGCCAGTGTTTCATGTACAAAACACTTTGGGGATTCTCCTGAATAATGATTGCAGAGTAGAAAAAGTCTACGTAGAGTCGATCTTTAGTTTTCAGGAATAGTAGAAGTTGTTTCTGCTATTTCTGCCTAAAGTATTCTCAACTTTTCTTTTCCTCAAGCCTCCCTAATGGCGTCTCAGTGCAACAAATCATCATTAATTGGTTACAAGCCTGAGTTATAAAAAACCTTCATGCAGGCTAAATATTCATCTACCTCTCATTCGATTCACGTTTAGGGAGAGGTGTTAAGAATGCGTCTGTCAAAGCACCCTGCAGGAGAAAAAGAGGCTCTGTTCACAACTGCCACCTGAAGGCTGTTATAAACAGTAGGCATACATTTAAAGCGGCATCAACACAAGTCTATATTCAGTACTGAAAATTTGCAGTATAAAACATCCTTACTAAAAATATTTGTGCTATTTATTTTTTGTAAAGTATAAAAGTATACTTTTAAATATACTTTGTGTAACAGTAGTACTGTTTACATATAGTTTACAACTATTTTTCTTTTCGTTTGTACTGCAACAAGTGAACTTATAGGTTTACTGATAGTTTACTAGTCAAATACTTGTAGCACATTTTTTATTTTATAGACATATAAGTACTTTGTACTCAGTAAACTACTAGTTTAGTTGTTTTATACTGCAACTACTTATATTTTTTAAGTGAACATATCATATAGTTTACTATTTATATATAATTTTGCACTTTAAGTATACTAATTAATTATTCTGATCCGCTATCACTTGTTTCTGCTTCTTCTTCACCTGTGTTTTGATCCGGAGATTCTGTACTGTTTCAGAAGATGCATAATAGCACCCCTACCATATAACAGTGAAAACATGGAAAGCTGGAAAATTCAGTCAATGGCAGGGAAAGAGTAAAATAGATTTGAAGTAAATTCAAAAGGGGCGACGAAACAAAAAGTACTATCAAAATAATAGCACACTTGAATAAACATAATAGACAACTTTATAATGATTAAATGTTGTTTGAGGCAGTATTATCAAGAACTGAGTCAGTTGTTAGCTTAGCAAAGAGCTAATGTATGGCTCTGTTGAAAAGAACTGTAAGACTTAGGGCCCTATTTTAACGATCTGAAACGCAAGTGTCAAAGCGCAATGCGCAAGTAACTTTGTGGGCGGGTCTTAGCGCTGTTGCTATTTTCCCGGCGGGATAAATGACTCTTGCGCCAGGCGCAAATCTAAAATGGGTTGGTCTGAAGTAGCTTCATTATTCATAGGTGTGGTTTGGGCGTAACGTGAAATAAACCAATCAGAGCGTCATCTCACATTCCCTTTAAGAGCTGGCGCGCTTGTTCTAAAGCGGATTCCTATTATAACGGTGGATTTGCCAGGCGAACGCCAGGAGCGGTTCACAGCCAAGGAGAGCAACGCTCTCGTCAGGGACGTTGGGGATGGAGAAACCCACCCAAATTAACTTCGGTTAAAAAGGCGTATGATCATTTGGGTAAATGTGTAAGCTAGATGTATGCTTTTATAATAAATAAAATCTATCTATCTATCTATCTATCTATCTATCTATCTATCTATCTATCTATCTATCTATCTATCTATCTATCTATCGTAATAATGTATGATTTGCAAAAATGAAAACTGCTGCTTCTGTGTAGATGAGAGAATCAAAGTGTATGCGCGTTGTGCACACGCTACATTGATTATGGCCAAGCATGCGCCCTTAAAATAGCATTTGAATAACATGCGCAACGCGCCACTGACTTTAAACTATTTTTTCCTGGTTAGTGGCGCAATTGTTTTCTAAACCTGCAAAATAGCATGAAGGAACGTTTGCGCCGGGACACGCCTCCTTTTTTGCGCTGAACCGCCCAGGGAGCGCAAGTTCATTCCCTAGTTTAGCGACGTGCTTTTGTGGAGGGAAAATTGCGCTTTGCGCGGGTGCAAAATAGGAATGATACATGCGTCATTGTACAAAGTCAATTGCGCTGGGTGCAAGATAGGGCCCTTAGTCTCAATTAACAATAGTTTGTCAAGTCCCTCATACAATGTGAGGTGCACTATTATAGCAAGTGTAATTGACTTACTTGTCAAGCTACAAGGTAGGCCCATAAGTTAAAGTTGAACTACCATCAAGATACCCTTTTGAAAAAGTAGTTAGCTATACTACAAGGTACTAAAAAGTAGCCAGCTTAGTAAGGCAAAAGCATTAAAGAGCATTTGATCAGTAGAATTTAACTACACATTAAAATATTTTGTAAATACCCTGCTGGAAAAAAATATCATTAGGAACCTATGATCTCCCAGTTCTTACAGCCTGGTCTGTTGGCTGGTTTTAAATGGCACCTTTTAGCTGGTCAGTCCAAGAGACCAGATGAAACCAGCTAAACAAAGTTTAAACAAAGTGGCATTGCTACCTTCATCTTGTTACTTGCCTGTATAGGATTTGAAATAGAGGTAGTGCGTTTACTCAATATGTTGCAGCATCCATACTGAATCAAGCCCATGAAGGGACTCCAGATATTTTTGTGTCCAAGACTCCTGGCTGGTTATCATTTCTGTTTATAGGTCAAATACCACACTCCACACTTCCAATCTTCTGTCTGCCTCTTATCTCTTTCAAAAGGCTGGCCATTGCTTCAACCTGAACTTCATAGCTTGCTGCACAACTCAGATTAGGCCAGACAGCCACTTAATCTCAGAGCCCAAGAGCTCTATCGGCCAAGAGCCAATGAACATGTGATGGTACTCAAAATGACAGAAGAGAGACAGAAAGGAATGGAGAATTGGAGAAAGGGACTGAATAAACAGGAAAAAGAAAAGGAGAAATGGACAATGCGACAGCAGGACAGACTGAAAGCGGAGATGAAGGGGAGAGACCGAGAAAGTGTAAATGGAAACTCAAATGACAGAGGGATAAGGAGATGGACCATTACACAGATCAGAGGAAGGAGAGGGTTGGTGGTCAGCACTCTATAGTGTGTGAAGTTTATCTGAACACAAAGAGTAGAGAACTTCACAGTGGAGACGAAACGGAGAGAAATCCTTTTTACTATTTCCACTCCAACTGTGATCAAAACAACCTGGAGATATAGAAGACGCGCACCAACACGCACACATAAAGCTGACAACCATCCCGTATAATATGAAATCGTCCCATATTTGAGGGCAAAGAATTGCCACATCCAAAAAAGTACCATAAGCAAACATTGAAATGTTTTTGAAGGGGTGGATTCTGGAATACACTGCTGCTTCAATGTATAACTAATGAGTGATTATAATCAAAGTATTAATCAATGTTTTTCCTTCTAAATATCACACAAGTTGAATGACTTCTCTAGGCTAATGAGATTTTACTTTGTTATAGAAGTTACCAGTGTGATTACTGAAATGTTCTTTTCATGTATTCTCTAATGTTTGTATTAAATATCTGAGAGGTGACTGCGGGTCTAGCCCATGCTAGGAATACAGCAACAGTGCTTGCTCATTTAGCCCGGCTTCCAGATATGCACTCGTTTTGTTTGAGAAAGGTCTTCAATGTGTTAAAACATATAAGGGTCATTGGAACCAATAGTTTAAGTGACCGTTTCTTAGTGTCCTCACATTGAGAGTATGAACATGTTATCTAGATGTTTTGGGAAGACTCTCCTGCTTATCGTTAGAGCCCAACCAAACCCAACCTTAAAGAAGCTGTGTGTGTTAGTGTTCTTAATTACAGGTTAAGGAACAACTGGCATTATTGGAGATTGACTGTTGCTCTTAGAAGAAAGTTTGTGTCCATCATCAACAAAGAAAGAACGAAAAAATGTCTGCAAACTGGAATGAAGCAGAGACCAGGGAGCTTCTTACTCTCCGCGCTGAAGCTGAGATCGTTCGCCAGCTTTGTGGAACGGTACGCGATGCGTTAGTGCCTGATCAGCTGCCATGATGTTCAAAGCAATGCAAACACTTCCGCTGTTGTACCGCAACACGTACGTTACACGTCACATCCTGACGTCGCATCTTTATAGAATCTTTACGGGATGTGTGTGAACGCACTCACAGATTCCGGAAAATCACTGGCAGTGTGAATCAAAATCAAAAGACATTATCCGTGTATTTTCCAGAATCTCTGTGTGAAAGGGACTTATGTTTGTTTATCTATTTCTTAGCCAATCAGAATCATTAAACCTGAAGCAAGGACGTAGCATAGACCTTGGTGAAGGGTATAATTGCTGTGATCTTTCTAACTGTAAGGGGGGCGGCCTACGAACTCCTTGCGAGTCTTGAAGCTGACTTCTGCATGATGAAACTGCAAACTAACTATTTATTACAATTCTGACTCTTGTCTTAAACTGACTGCACTTCTAACTCCTGGTCTTAATTAATCATATCTGGATCTTGGGTCTTTAACTGTAAATCCCCTAACAAACAAACCCAACCAAATGATTAACATGCAAAATGAACATGAAGAGTAGCAATTTCATAAATGCATAAACACCAGCAGAGGTGTAATTGACATTCTTTATTGCTAGAGTATTTGATTGGTAAATGTCAAGGGAATTCTAAATGTAATGTACCTATACATGGTTATGTAATTGTATTTTATTATTTGCATAGTTACTTATCCCTGCTGTGATAACAGGCCTGCGCAACTGTGTTTTAATATATTATAATATACTGTGCTATAATAATATTTTCTCTTCTAAGCTCAAACTGAGCACAATACAACACTATGCCTGTGTTTTTTCTCTCTTTCAGGTCTTCACTGTGAAAGGTGAATAAAGATGTCCTAGTAGAGTAAGACAAACACGCACACCTACCTATTTGGGAGGCCAGGGGATTGATGCCTGACAGTTCTTACCCAGTAAAGTAGAGGAGCTGTCATAACGCTGATAAAAGACATGATGAGCTCCTGGCAGATCCAAGCCCTTAATCAGAATGAGGGAAAGCCTGACCTCTTTGACACTGCTGTCAGCGTGGAGGAAATCCAGCTGTCCAGCAGTCCGCTCACAGCTTTCGCACCGCAGTCAGGGGTTACAAAGACTGCTGAGAGTTTATCATGCTCTACATGTGTGTGAAAACAGTATTAATAGACTCAGGTCAAAGCCTCGGGGGCTGTGGAAATGTAACACACACCGCTTAGCATTTTTTCATGCCTTACCCAAGGTAGCTGTGGCCTCATTAACTAGATCTACTGGTCAGCAGGGACGTGCCACAGAGGATCTTGGGTACAAGGTTACTCTTTGTCCTAACCAGGTGTGATAGATTTCTAGTGACAAGCAATTTGTCTGAGCACAATAAATGCGAAACTGCTGCATGACCTAAAGTTCATTTACAAGCACAGCTATGATCAAGCTGCAGAAGATTTTTGCATTGTCAAGTTTCAGCTCTCTGCCTAAATACACAACACAATGCATAATCGAATATTTGATAAATGAAATACACCTTGTGCACAAAATAAAATGTTGGACTAACATGATTTTATAACGCACATACAGCACTTGCGTGGCATTTAAAGACTATTGCTTTAGTCGACTGAAAATTGAACTGAATTGAAGTGTATGTAAACGTAGTATCCAAACAGAATTTATTGGATGTTTAATGTACAGTGAGCAGGATTTTGGATGAATGAGATTTTGCAGAGGGCTACTCAGCTTGACATCACTGAAATAGAAACTTTAAAAAATATATATCATTGTTTCTACAAAAATATTATGCAGCAGAACTGATAATAATAAATGTTACCTTGAGCAGCAAATCAGCATATTAGAATGATCTCTGAAGACTGGAGTAATGGCGGCTGAAAATTCAGCTTTGCCATAACAGAATAAATTACATTTTAAAATATATTAAAATAGAAAAGAGTTATTTTAAATTGTAATAATTCTTTGTGATATGACTTTTTTTTTTTTTTTTTTTTTTTTTTTTTTGATCAAATTAATGCAGTCTTGGTGAGCATAAGGATACAATTATTGACTACAGAATTTTTTTTTTTTGAATGGAACTACTATTTTTACTCTGTAAAAAATGCTATTGATTTTATCACTTGCAGCTTTTCCCTGCCTGATCTTGTTATGATATGGTGTTAGGTTATTAACAAAACATTAATTTTCAAAATTGTGAAATATCTGTATTATTATAATTATTAATATTTCAGTGAAAGCTACAACCCAGCATTTATTATAATAATGTGCCAGAGGGAAAAGCTGATGTTCACACAATTACACAGGTGTGTAGAGTGATCCAGTGCAAACATTAAAACTTAAAATATATATTTTTTTTTTTTTAAATTTAAAAAAAAAGGATACATTTTTTTTAGTGTATGGAGAAAGATGCTTTATGTAATGAAGGAGAATATGGCAATACACCTGCTACCCACAGAAAAACAAATGGACAGCTCTTCAGGCTCATGTAAACACTGGTGGGTTCATCAAAAGCTCTGGGCTGAAAATGCTTTAAAGGAATAGCTCACCCAAAACTGACGATTCTGTTATCATTTCCTCACCCTTATGTTGCTTCAAACCAGTATGAATTTCTTTTTTGTTTTGAAAAGAATGCTGGTCAATGAAAGTGAATGAGGCCTGGAGCTGTCAAACTCAAAAATGACAAACCATAAAAGTATAGCATAAAATATTCCAAATAATCATATGTGTGACAGCACATCATAGCACATTCTCACTGCTGAACAAATCACTCTTTTAAATCACCAGTTTACAAAATCTGTGTGTATAATAATTTGTTCATAAATTGAGCTAATCTAGTTCCCGAGTTCAACTCACTAACTCACTGATCTTGGTGCAGCTATAACATATTATCAATAAACAACAAGTTCAATTTCAAAACTATCGTATGGCTTATGAACTATGGATGTCACGTTGAGGATTTTTTTCACACCGGTAAATAAACTTGTGACATTATGGACCCTATCTTGCACCCAGCACAATTGACTTTGTATACCGACGCATGTGTCATTCCTATTTTGCACCCGACGCACAGCGGACTTTTCCCTCCACAGGCGCACGTCGGTAAATTATGGAATGAACTTGCGCTCCCAGGGGCGGTTCAGCGAAAAGAGGAGGCGTGTTCCGGCGCAAACGTTTCCTGGTGCTATTTTTCAGTTCCACACCAAATCCTCCATCAGTAATCTTTTTGCCCTTTTTAAAGGGGGGGTGAAATGCTAATTTTCACTCAATCTCCTGTTAATCTTGAGTACCTATAGAGTAATATTGCATCCTTCATATCTCCAAAAAGTCTTTTGTTTTATTACATTTTTAACAGAAAGATAGGCTGTACCAAGTCTTTCCGGAAAAAACCGAGCGGCTGGGGGCGGGCCGTGTGGGAAGCTTAGCTGTGCTAACGCGCCAAGCTAGTGACAACACACAGAGACATTTGTTCAACAAACAGTTTTACTCACCGTCCGGTTCCAACGCACGACCGCAAACCTTTATCATTGTGACTGCTCGATCCTTAAGCATTAGACGATCTGCAAATCCGTGGATCTGGGCTTTGTTTATAAAACAATCATCGTCGAAATGCAGGGAACAAAGAGTCTTACACAACTCCGTTTATGCTCAGGAAAACAAACTCCATCCACGGGTTCCTTAACGCTGGGTTCTTTGGGAATCTGTGCAGGGTTGTTTTGCCCTGGCAACCAAAAACACACTTCTTTGGTGACATTGGCTTCCCAAAAGCCGGGCAGGGCGCTTTGATGGCGAACTGCTTTCACTCTCTTGCTCTAGTCTACGAGTGCGCGCGCGGCCGCGATCTTACCGGAGAAGTGCCCTTAGGACCCATATAAGGAAATTCCGTTACATCTGACGTCACACATACCCATACTCGAAAAAAACTTTCCGAAACTTGTGAGAAACCGGAAGGAGTATTTTTGGAACAAAAATACTCCTTCAAACGTACAACTTAGTTTTTGAAACTTTGTCCATGTTTAGCATGGGAATCCAACTCTTTACCAGTGTAAAAAACTCAGTATGCATGAAATAGCATTTCACCCCCCCTTTAAAGCTTGAAAACTCCAGTCCCCATTCATGCCAATTTCATAGAACCCAGCACATTACTCAATTGCCTTGAAAGAAAGTCATGTAGGTGAATAAATGATGACAGGCTTAATTCTCGGGTTCACTAATCCCTTAAACACAACATTCCCTTGAATTCCAATTGATGTGGTGTCACACACTTTTTGTGTGATGTCACAGCATTTCTCTCTTTGCTGTCACTCCTTATAGCTCTCCAGTCAGTCTCCACAATGCAACAACATGCCAACTGCTCCGTCAGTCCAAAGGGATTGTTTGAGATTGAAACAGCCTCAGGGTTGAAGGGCAGAGGAAGACAGAGTGTGTGAAGGGCAGTGTCATCTGCTCAGCACTGAGTGGATGTGGCAGTGTGAAACATTACTTTCCCGTTAAGCTTTTCCATGTTGCACACCATCAAACACTGACACATAAATATAAAACTACACTTAATAGGCTCAAAGAATATGAGAGGTGCGAAAATGGCAAAATGTGGGAAGATCTATTCAAAGTTGTTGCATCACAAGAAAGAAAAATCCCAAATGAGACCTGTAATATAAATTTGTATTCTCTTATTCAATTCCAAACCCATATGCTGTTATTTTTATACAAATACAATTAATTGTGCCCACGGTTGTCATAAACCAAAGGACAAAAAAGACCATTAAAAACACCATGAAAGCATTAATATTCTGAAGCAATGTAGTAGCTTTGTGAGGATTGGACCATCAATATTCACAGGAAATCTTCCCATTTTGCTAAAGCTCTGACAAAGCTCTTTGCTAAAGTAACCTCTGTAAAATAAATATAAAATATTCAGACAATGAAAACCTTTGGCCAATTTCTACACAGTCTTCTCAGTATGTGTTCAGAAAAAGACTTGTAGACCCAAAGTCATTGCCGATGTTATCAAAACGCACTTATTGAGGGACGCTATAGAAAAAGAAAGGCAGCGTCAGAGCGGGAGATAAATATCAGTCACGTAGTAGATTAAAAGCAGTGTGAATGAGAGATAAACACACGTATAAATAGACATTGTATTGGCACAGAAATGCCATTTCTAAGTTCGAATTAAAGATTTCAACTTGTAAATTGGCTTTCAACAATGGAGATTTACAGAAAGCAGCTTAGGATGTCAACCCCCCGGTGACCAAGCACAAGGACATTGCGAGAAAAAGTCTAAGTGCCAGAAAGAAACCTTGGGAGGAATGGCCAAAGTTGACAAATATGAAAATTTTAAACTCCAGAAGCAAAGCAATCTGCCCAGAATGATTACTGCTCCGAACTGCAGTAATTTCCGGGTCTGAAAAAGTAACAAAACAAACAAAAAAAAACTCATATAAAACTAACCACTTAGTAAGTAATAACTAAACGTTATATTTCCTATGCTGCATTTTATAAATATGCTGCATTTGCTTCAAGCGCCCCTGACCAAAAAACATATGAAAATATCTGTATTAACTTCTGAATTCTCATATCACCTAAATGAAATATTTTCCTAATAATAATAAAATAACATTTAATTTCTTTGAAATACATAATAATTCATTTAATTAAATTTATAATATTCAATATTGAATTATATTAACTTGATATAATTACTAAAGTCACCATGAATCCACAATGGACAAATCTTGTTTTTTAATGGAATATTCCGGTAATTATTATTGCTATGGGTATTCTGGTTTTATTTCTGTTTATGGGTTGGTTTGGTTTGGTACATGTTTAGTTTTCCATGGTTTTTTATTGCTTTATTATCTGTCACTCCTGAAGTTAATTTCGTTAATTGATTCATTTGAGCTCTGTGTTTTGTTCAGTTCAGTTGTCCGTTATAGTTACGCTATACTTGTTCTGTTCCTGCCTCAAGTTTGCTCCTGAGTGTTTGTCTTTTTGAGTTCTGTTAATAAAAATGCTGCATTTAGATCAATTTATCTTTGTTTCTGCAACCCAGCCATGACAATTACGTTTTATCTGTGCTCATCATTTTTCTTTTTTAAATTCCCATCCGTTTTGCAGCGACATCTCTTCTCTGATGACGTGTTTACTGGCGCAAGGGCGAAGCGATCCGTCACTCACATGAGATGAGATCACAGCAATAGCAAACCACAAGCATCCAATCAAGTCCCGTCCTACATTTTTTCTTGTCTGAGAAGCCTTTTCACTTAGGTATCCATCACAATAGGGAAGAAAAGACTATCACGACTTCTGATTCATCCTGAATTAAATATAAATAGTATTACTTTTCATGTACAATTTTAGATTTTATTTTCAGATTTTTAAATAACTTAATTCCAAAGGATTGTGAGAATGCAAAAGCACAATTACAGCTCTTGGTGGCTTCAGCTGTACTGTGGCCTAATTGACACTTACATAAGTACAAAAGTGAATGTAAAGCAGAGTGCATCATGAAAACACCAAATGTATAGTTTCATACTAAATCTATTTTCTTACAGATTTGATAACAAGTGCATAAAAACAGCACAAAATCTCAGGAGGACTGCCACAAAAACAGACAAAGTCACGAGGCAACCTAGAAACCACAATGGCCTGAATCCCAAACTCAGCCAGCGAGTTTATGTCTATATCAGAGACAGTGAGGTGACACAAAGTAGCTAAATTTATCCATGCGGACTCGAAACTAACACCCTGTTTTGCATAGATTCAGCCCATCTCTGTGGCTACATCTGACATGAAAGAAAAAGAGACAGTCAAACACAACGATCAGTCCCTTATTTTAGAACTTTTGTGTCCCTCAGTCATGCAATGATGGGTAACCGTTGGGTTCTCACAAGATCCAAAATAAAGATGCCAATCCTCATTACCGTCACACAGAGCAAAACAACAAGGCACTTCCTCAAATTTGTTGTGAAGGTTTACAGATTCACTTGCTGGAAAAAAATAACAAATGCAAGTCAAATAATTGAATTCAAATAATTGAGTGTAGGGGCATTCTGAAACTATCTGAGCTGAGTGTTGAATTGTGCCCTACTTTAAATCAATATTAATTTGATTAAATGAAATATACCTCAAACTCTGCTCTTGGGTGGCTGATGAAGTCAGAGCAGGCTAGTTTTCAAGCACACAAAATGAGACCACAATTACAGTGATTAGCAGTGAACTGCCAGCCATTTACTTCCAATTAGAGGCAAATCAGGGTTTAATGAGAGAGACAATGTAGAAAGATGATAATGCAAATTTAAGACTATCTAGACCTGCTAAATGTGACGCCGAAGGTCAAGACTCCCTTTCCTACTGCCTGAAATGTATTATGTCTTTCATTCCTTCTGTCGCACCTCTTCCAGATCAAGTTTACACGTGTACATTATACATTTGCCCACTTTGTTATAGAGATTATGCATTAAAATTAAGAATCTTCTGTTCGCAGTTTATAATATTTCTTTGGCATTCATATAACGTCTTATAGTTTTTTGATAATGGTTCTACCAAAGTGAAGACTGTGCAGCCCAACACTGAATTCTTTCCCAAATGAAGGTGGCCAGAGGGAGTGTGGACCAGCATTCACTTTTGTGGGAATCTTTTTCTAATTAATGTCAAGAGATTGATGATCATTTGCAAAACTCAGCTGCAGGGTGCAGTTATCAGAAGTTTCATTTCATGTTAATGGAAAACCATTTAAAGGGAATCTTTAAATACGTCAGGGTATGATGTGTATTTCAGGATATTTATCATTTCTGTAATTTCACTGTAATGCTGTTTGTCCTTTTAAAGCTATCAGCATTGAACATGCGAATGAATCAATGTTAACTGGAATGCACACAATATCTAATCCAATTCATGAATAAATTGAGCTCTTATTTATTTACTCCACATTTTTGGTTTATAATTACATTATATATGCATGATATGCAAATCATTTATCAAACTCAAACCTTAGTTCAAACGGAAAGGCAATGTATATGACCTTTTCTTGTTTTAAGCATTCACTACAGTTCAAAAGTTTGGGGTCGGTAATTTTTTTATATATATATTTTTTTTAATGAAGTTTCTTATGCTCAGATCACTTTTGATCTATTTAATGTGTCCTTCTTGAATAAAAGTATTAATTTCTTTAAAACAAAAATAAAATCTTAATGGAAATATTTGAAGGATAGGTTACATTTAATAAAAATGTCGGCTAGAGTGTATTGGTCAGTTTTGCTTCTCAAGCAAACATATCTAGTTTTTTTGGGATGTTTGGATATATCTGTATTGGTAAACAAAAAGGTTGTAGTATTGGTTGTATCAGTTGTATTGGTAAACTGTATTTTACTTTTTTTAAATTGTTTTTGCAGTTTCTGACATAGTCCTATCCTTTAATACACCCCTCTTCAGTGTTGTTTCTCTCCTATTGGTCAACGAGCAAGCTGTTATCTGTGTGAAACTGTTGGGTGCGAACTCACGTTTCCAGACAGACACCCAGACATCGCTAGATACATCTGCTCATGTATTTTTTGCATAAATGCCTGCGGTCACGTAGGCTGTGCAACTGTTTGGCATTCTGTGATGCCGAATACGCACTAAAACCCTCTCTAAAAACTCACAGGAGTAGCGAAGGCTTCCCATCACTTCAGAAACCATAACACGGCACCTAATTGCTTGATAACGTGGAATCAATCTATTATTAAAGCTTGAGTGAAGTGCACTCATTTAAATAAGGGTAGGATGTGCGAGAGCATTCGAATGCTTGAATTCGTTTGAATTGATGTTTATCAACACTTTGCAAACAGTGCAGGACTGAATCACTGTGAGGACTAGCCTATACTAGTCTAAAATTTCCTCCACTGACATCAATATCACCGCAGTGTGTTAATGAAGTCTTGGCGAGTCAGTAAAGATTCGACCCTTTACTTTCATTTAAGTTGTCCAATCCTAATGGCTCTTCAGGATCACACTGCTCCGAAATAAAAACCTTTCGTGCTTGTTATGGTCATGAAACTGGTCATTATATAGAGGATTTGTTGTTATAGCAACACTTATGACATCAATAATGACAAAGTGCTCTGCATTATTGGTCGGGGTCTGAAAAATGAAATTACTTGACAATATAGCCTATTTAAGCTTCAGAAGGGCGGAACCCAGTAGGATAATAATGACTACCTGTTCTGTTCATAAACTCACTCTTCAGAGAAATCACCCACACAAGATCCATCATCACTTGCACTTATAATGCAATGCCTATATTAGGAAGAGAGAGAGAGAGAGAGAGAGAGAGAGAGAGAAAGAGAGAGAGAGAGAGAGAGAGAGAGAGAGAGAGAGAGAGAGAGAGAGAGAGAGAGAGAGAGAGAGAGAGAGAGAGAGAGAGAGAGAAATTAAAGTGAGAGAAAGAGATGCACCTCTGGCCTTGTTGTTGTTGTTGTCGTTTTTTTTCACTTGCTTCTCTCAGCTTTTCCAATATCAGGCCTGCTTCGCCCATCTGAAAGAACAGGAAATGAAGGCACTCATATCACAGGCTAATAATACAAAACAGTGATAGCAGCCTGGCCACGACGGCACAGAGTCATCGGCGAGAGAGCCGCCACATGCTCTCTCACGCTCAAAACATCCTGGTGCACCTCAAATATACACACGTAACAACAGCTTTTATCCTTCTAATGAGATTAAAAACTGAAACAAAGGGATTTGAGCAGAGCTTTACTATAGCTTTAATAATAGAGCCATCTTGGAACGCAAAATGGTTAATTACACAGTAGATATTTAAAGGCCTACAACAGCTACAAGTTTACAAAAAGAGAAAGATGGAGGCAGCAGGTGTTTTACTGCAAACATTGACCCAACCACGCCACCTAGTGCACATAGAGCAGTGTTACGATTTTCATTCCTGATGCTCATCGGCTCACTTGCTTCTTTATCATTGGCAGATGTTGTTTTAATCAAAATCTTTTTATACTTATATTACAATACCGTTCAAAAGAACTATTTTTCAGAAAGGAAACATTTCATGAATCAAAAGTGACAGTAAAGACATTAATGTTACAAAAGATTTCTATTAAAAATAAATGCTGTTCTTTTGAACTTTATATTTATCAAATAATTCTGAAAAAGTGTACCACAGTTTCCACAAAAATATTAAAGCAGGAAAATGTTTTTAACAATGATAATAAGAAATGTTTCTTGAGCACCAAACCAGCATATAAAAAATGATTTCTTTGTCATCACAGAATAAATTACACTTTAAAATAGAAAACAGTCATTTTTAATTAATAACATAAAAGTAATAGTAGACCTACTACATTAATAGTAGGCTATAGCCTAGTATTAAAAGTAAGAGTAGCCTATTTCACATTTTACTGTTTTTAACCTATGTATTTTTGATCAAACAAATGGGCTACAGCGTTGGTGAGCATAAATTACTTCTTTCACATTTAAAAAATAAATAAATCATATAACGTTAACTGTCACCTTTAGCCTAACTTACTTACCAAACGTGCGGACAGCAGGCAGCATACAATAAGGTTTCATAGGATTCGAGTTAAATTAAAAGGCCTGTATATGTCATATTTTGAAGTGAACTATATATTATCATGTATTAATCGCTTTCTTTAACAACTTATAGCTCCTAGGTTGTGAAAGCCTAGAGTGTTTTTAATTTTTGCCTGGAAAATTAAAAGGATGTGACGTTTTCGCGCGCTCCCGAGAGCCTCCGTTGAAATGAATGCTGTGTCATGCAAAGACAATGGATTATTCAAACTAGTCTCACATAGTCAGATATACTTTGTCTATAGTCTCAAATAAAGCAAATTTATAATCAAAATATAAAATAACTTTAAAGGAGAACTCCGGTCAATTTTAACATTGAGCTCATTTTTTTTTGTCAATTTGGAGTGCTGTCAATACAGAGAACAACGACAAAAATCGGTGTTGCCTACACCGTGTTATCCTCTTTTTAAAATTTGCACCCTGTTGACTTCAATGGGGCAATATTTAAACCTGCTTTTAGCCTCTTAACATCCTTAATGTGTCATTACAAGTGCACAGGTCATGTGAGTGATTCCTTCAGAGTGAACACGAGTGAATCTGACTGCAGTAGATGTGAAAGAAATGGATAAAAATTATGTTATTTAAGCCAGCGCAAATACCTGTATTTACATCCTGTTTTCGGTTGAAGTCCACAGTAGTCGATTGTCGAGTTCCCGCGCATAGGTTTAGTTACCTATGATCACGCGCGTGAACTCGGCAATCGACTACTTTGGACTTCAAAAGAAGACTTCAAGAGCTCTCTTAAGAGAGCACCACATATTTACATAAACGTCGCACTCAGCAGCGAAGGCGGCATCTGGATGTTTGTTTAAAAGGTATCGCTGCAAAGGTTTTTCCAGCTTCTTTAGATCTAAACGAAGAATGGAAAGTTTTGCCATGAGTATGTCAGGGCCTTGAATCACGTACAGCCTCTTGAGCGGAGCATAATAAATTGCTGGCTGCAGTTCACTTAACGGCCACCGGTGTCGCTAACACAGGTTTCTGAATTCTACATAGGCCTATAGCCCATTTAAAAATCAGATCCAGATAATATAAAAGTTTGAAATATTACAGTTTGATCAAAGCATTTAACTATGAGTGAGATCAAACAAAGCTTTATCCTCACTTCTCAAACGCTTTTATCTTCACAAAACACTGAACCACTGTGCAGAATTAGAGCTAAACTCTGCACAGAATACTGCTCTTTCACTAACAGGGATCAATATCACCGATGCATGCAAACAAAGACTCTGTGAGTCAGTCGAGATTCACCCTTCACTTTCATTTAACTTGTCCAGTACAAATGGCAATCTAAAAGCAGAAGGCTTCCCTTGGTTGGAAATAAAACCTTTTATGCTTATTACGGTGATAGCTCACAGCAAAACCTGTGCTGTTGTTAGGACTAAATATTATAAGACAGCAACAAAATACTCGTGTAAACTTTAATATTATAAAAAAGAATATAAAGTTTATTAAAGAAAATATACAAGTCACAATATATTTTAATTTTCCATATATTAAACTAAACCTGCATTTGACAGGTAGATGGCACCTAAAATTGTCTATATATAGGTTAAACATTTCTTGTGTTATCAAGAGATCAAATTTAAACTGCTAATTCATCTTTTATACCTGAGACAGTCTAAGTAGACTAAAAAAACCTGTAACAGTCCCTGAATAATGACATCGGATAACCAATTTGATCTTCAGATTCTAGTGTATGTCACATTGATTGAAGATTTTTGCTCTTTGAACATTAGCATAATTGAGTTTTTCCTAAAGTCTAATGCATATCCTGTTATTAAAGTTCTTTTAATAAATAAACAATTCCTGATTAAAAAGAAATAAATAAATGACCTGAAGTTCAAACTTTTTAGCAAGTGAATGCAACATGATTACATAGAACTTGATTTTTCATGTTTTTCAAAATTTGGTTCCATCTTAATGAGCCACTTATTTCTTTCCTTTCGTTTGGATGCATCACTACGCATCATCATCTGAGAATTTGAATTTGGCATAAACAATAAGCATAACCACTGACATGACCACACACAAGGAGCCAACCACTAAATAAGCAATGCCCAAGAAGTCGTTCTTCCCTCCCATCCAAGACACATTGCTGAAGACCACCTTCTTACGTCCGTCAAAAGTCAGTACTGGGTAGTCTGGAAATGACGTGGTTAAGGAACAAACACAGTTCATTCATGCTGCACATGAGCACTTCTAAGGCAGTAAAAAAGACAGCAAAGCTTACTCAGATAACAAGTGTTTCTAAAAACTTTGCCTTAAAGCTGCAATAAGTAATGTTGTGATCATGCTACACAGCCAGTCATTTTGGACGCATACTGACACTTAAAGTAAAAGGATGTTTTTAATCACTGATACCATTGTAGAAATACTCTATTTAATGCCAGTCATAATCAATTGATTCCACAAGTGTCCAATGACAGGAGGGTTACAGAGATGTATTCAGCTGGTCATGTGAGCAAAAATTAGAAGACCAGCTCCATGTATATCTACTTTTATAGAGCTTAATCTCATGTGAATGTACACTACCGTACACTAAGTTTAAGGTCAGTAAAATTCAGCAAGAACACATTCAATTGGTCAAAAGTGACGATAAAGACACTTCTGTTTCAAATAAATGCTGTTCTTTTGAACTTTCTACTAATAAAGGAATCTTTTTTTTTTTTTTTTTTAAGTATCATGGCATCCCTAAAAACATTAAGCAGAACAACCGTCTTCAACATTGATAGTAATATTAAATGTTTCTTGAGCACCAAATCAACATTTTGAAGGATCGTGTGACACTGAAGACTGGAGTAATGGCTGCTGAAAATTCAGCTTTCCCATCACAATAATAGATTACATTTTAAAATAGAAAACATTTACTTCAAATTGTACCAATATTTCACAATATTCCTTACTGTATTTTTGATCAAATATATGCAGCCTTGGTGAGCATAAGATACTTTTTTTTAAATCTTACCAGCCCCAAATATTTGACCGGTAGTGTACATAAAAATATTTTTTAATAGTTCAATTAATTTCCTTATGTGTAAAACTTGTATATCCACATTATTTGAAACGTAAGAGCGGGCACGCCCATTTGTAACTTGTGAATGTGTGAGGCTTCAGGTCTCATTCGCTCTTTTATGTTGCTTTACAGAAAATAGTTTACTGAGGAGGGAAATTTACAAAAGTGCACCTTTAAGACAAATCCCAGCTGCTCTTTTGACTGCCATGCCTTTTCACTGATTTGCATAGCCACATAATGCATATTCAAAAGAAAAACCCCTCTGTTTCTTCTACATTCTGCTCTGGATCAACTAAAAGCCACACCCAACATGTAAAACCTGTTTGCCTGGATCTCAGGCAAACACTGTCAAAAGACATCTGCGAAACAGGACTGAAGCCATATGCCATGCGGTCTTGAGCCTACAAATATCTGAAGACTTTCTGACTGTAGCCATGACGTGGCTTAGATGAAATCCTACAAACTTAAGAACATGGAATGAATAAAATATGATAATTCTACTATTAATTCCCAATTCATTTCTTGAATCAAATTTGACTTGCAGATGAAGGATACTGTAATGCACTGTCAGAGAGTAGTTCCCAGCAGGGAGCCCCGCGCTATAATCACCCTCTGTGATACGCCGGTACAGCTTCCTGAACTCAGGAAGTGCTGCTCTCCTCATCCACACAAGGAAGTCCTGGTTCAGGAAACCATTGTTGCTCTGGTCTGTGAGGTCCAGCTCATATGCTGGCTTGGTCCAGTTTATGGGCTTCACTGTACCTGTTAATCAGCATTAATAAAGATAAAGCATTTAGGTTATATTCCAAGTCTAAAAATCAAATCCAGGGATAGTGACTTTTGCATTATACTGCTAAATTTAAGGCTAATTACCATCGAAAGCCTTTGCAAAAGAGCCATTCACAAACAAAGGATTCCTGTACTTGAGGTTGTAATCAGTCCACCAGGCGATTCCTTTACCATCTAATGGCACCTGCTTCTTCGTACCATTGATTATTTGGTAAAGCTCAAATGTGTCTTACAAAAACAACAAATAAACAAAAAAATATATTAGTAATCCATCCCAGAACTAAGTACATACATAAAGATAATCTACCAAATAGAAATTATACCACTGAAAATGCTATTTGCAATAGCGCCGCATGGGACAATGGGATTCTTATTGGAGTCATAGGCAAATGGAGAGCAGGATTCTTGTGGACTCTAGAAAGTCAGTTGAAAATAAAAACAAGAAACGTATGATCCATTACATGGAAAGAAAAGTCAAATTAAAAAAACATTTAAAAGATCATTCTGGCCAGACACAAACCTTGAAGTATGTTGTATCGCCAGTGAGCTGATAGTAGTCTTTTGACACACCATATTTTCTGAAGTTCTGGTAGTAATTAGACAGGCCATAATAAAAGAAGATGGGGCCCTGTAAGCACGACAGACATTATCAGTCTCTTTCTAACATTGAGAGAGAAATATCAGGCTTTAAAAGAGAGTCAAACTCAAAGACCTTACCTTAAACAATTCACTGAGGGCGAATGTGATTTCACAGGTGCAGTTTTGGGTGTTTGGGTTCGTACAGCTGAAACAGGGTGAATCCTTGTCAAAGCCTGTGTAATCCCTCTGTGACATGGTGAGAAACAAACAGAGCATTAATCTTTAATTAACATCTCTCACCTTTCACAAAACACCCCGGTGTGATAACACCTCAAAACTAACTCAACTACTAGGCAGTGTAATGTAGAGCCAAGGGTTTGATAACTCTAAAACAGACTTGAATGTTTAAATAGTGTTGTCTATCCTTTAACAAACAAGCAAAAACCGACCTCAGTACAACTGTTAAACTACTAGAGAGGCTGAACAAACTCTACAGTAAAATGCCATGTCATCCACCCAGTGAACTGCCTCCTGTTGTTGTCCTGCAGTAAACACTTACCTCTAGCACTTGTATGGTCTGTGAAGTCAGAAACAGACCAACTCCAATGCCTATGAAGGCCAAGCCAATGAGTAGAAAGCCAGGTATGACAATGCCAGCTGAGAGTATGGGCTGCCATGCCGGGAGCCGTTGCTGTGTGAATGCTGTGTTGTCAGGCCGTTCAGCCGTCTCTCCCTCGTTCTTCATCCTGATGATTTAAGAAAAGGAAGGACAAGCTTACTGTGTGCACCTAAATTACATTGATAAAACAATAATACTCTTTTTAAAGCCCAATGGAAAACAGATCAGAGTTCAATGCAACAAATAATACATCAGAAAAGGGTTGTTTCTTCATCTTTGGGAACTTTTATATCCCGGGCGTTTGGGATTTTATTTTATTGTTAGATTTTAACTTTTATCTTTTTGTTTTATGAAGTTTACATTTAAAACTGCATTTGAAACATTCATCATTAATGACGTTTCAAAAGACTTATGTATAGATTTTTATGTTTCATTTTAGCCATTTTAAAATCTTGAATCAATAAAAATATGAAAATCCACCATAAAAATATGAATTAATATGAACTATCTACTATTATAAACTATTTCAATATTTATTGTGTAGAAATGATTATACATTTATTAAAAAATACCTCTCAATTGTGGCATCATTTCCACCCCACAGAACAATAATTAAGAGCATAAATATGATATAAAATGACACATTTGATGTGTGCTGAACACACACACAACAATTAAATGATTTAATAAAAGAGTAACCATAACATGTATATTACGCATTATTTTCAATTCCTTTCAATTCATATTATATAAAAGAGTACAAATGTAATTTAATTATGTGTATTCAGGATAAATAAAGCAAGTCTGACAAAAATGTCATTTCCACTACAGAATGTTATTAAATTCAATACATGATTTAAAGTGTGGTCAATGTTTTTTTTCTGATGCATGTACAGTTAGATATTGACAGTAGACAGTGAAAACAAATAAAACGTTTGACAGTAAACGTGTTTTAAACAGTGTTTAAATATTAATACGAGTTTTTATATAGGCCTAAATCCACAGGCCTAAGTCCACACAAACTGCCCATAGTAAGAAACAACCAATTGTTGGTTGGTTGAACGTGCAAGTCACATATTGTTTTGGTCAATATCAGTAATAAATTTGCCATTAATGTAGGCTAATTATTATTATTGGATCCTTATAAATATTTACGATCAGTTAACGGCAAACATAATTATAGAGAACTGATCAAAATGTTGTATAGCCTACCATGATAAAGTCAAAGAAATTTTTGTGAGAATCAGCTCACCAGCACTACAACAACAACAACAACGCGTGACGTCGCAGGAAAACGAAACCGTGCTTCATGAATCTCAATCAGTAACCACTTAATCTGAGAAATCATTAACCTTAAAGCTTAATAAACGGGTTAAAACTAACCTTTAGGAAAAGATCCACGCAGTCAGCTTGGCCTATTTTAGTTGGCCGCTTTAAAAAAAAATCGCACAGTACATCGACAAACAGGAGACACACCTTCACACAGTCCAGTACCTGTTTTACCTGTCCCGTAGTGGCCGCACCTGGATCAGCTTTTCCGCTTTGCGTATACTCCTCCCATAGCGCATACGTCACACACATGGCTCGTCCTCCCAACGCGCATACGTCGAATACTTTTTTTTTTTTTTTTTTTTTTTTTTTACGTCGAATACATTAACCCTCCCTTTCCCACTTCAGTCTGGTCACTGACGGATTGTTATGATCAGGATCAGAATCAGAATGAGCTTTTTTGGTGTTTTGGTGACAGAAGCAGCTTCCAGTACACAGAGTCAACAACAGTTCACAGATAGTTAAATACAAAATAAAGAATAAAGATATGTGAATAAGATACAAATTATGTACTATCTATAAATAAACAAAAATAGACAAAGTTGTACAGGTGAGCTATATACTGCAGAGTAGAATAGAATTGGCTGTGATAAATATATTGCACATTTATCTTTGCACAGTGGGGAGAACAAAACTGTTCATGAGGTAGACTGCCATGAGGCAATCTTGTGCCTGGCTGTTTTTGGTGCTCAGTGCTCTGTAGCGCCGGCCGGGCAGCAACAGTTCAAAGAAAACGTTACTTGGATGTGAGTGATCCAGAGTGATTTTCGGAGCCCTTTTCCTCACTCTGGGTGAATATGGTTCTTGGAGTGTGGGCAGGGGAGCACCAATAATCCTCTCAGCAGTCTGAACCGTCCTGTGTAGTCTTCTGATTCTGTAGCTGAGCCAAACCAGACAGTTACGGAAGGGCAGACTCAATGAATTTAACGTGGCAGGTTAAACTTCTTCAGCTGGTGAAAGTATAACCTCTGCTGGGCCTTTTTTGCAGTAGAGCAAATATTATTGTCTCACTTCAGGTCCTGAGAGATGGTGGTGCCCAGGAACCTGAATGACTCCACTGCTTCATCAGTGCTGTTCATGATGGCGAGTCGGGGAGTTTCTTCTAAATTCCACAATCACGTCCACTGTTTTGAGCGTGTTCAGCTCCAGGTTATGACTGCACCAGACAGCAAGCTGTTTAACCTCCTGTATGCAGACTCATCACCATTGTGTACAAGGCCGATGATGGTACTGTCGTCTACGAACTTCAGAAGTTTCACAGAAGGGTCTTTGGCAGTGTTCGTGTACAGGGAGAAGAGCAGTGAGGAGAGAGATTGGGGCACCAGACCTAGTGCTGATTGTGCTGGTGTTAGAGGTGAATTTCGCCATTCTCACAAGCTGTTGCCTATCTGTCAGAAAGCTGGTGATCCACTGACAAATAGAGCTAGGAACAGAGAGCTGGGTTAACTTAGTCTGGAGTGGTGCTGCCTGGGATGATGGTGTTGAAGGCCGAGCTGAAGTCCACAAACAGGATCCTTGTATAAGTCCCTGGTTTGTCCAGATGTTGCAGTCCCATGTTGACTGCATCATCCACTGAGCTGTTTGCTCAATAAGCAAACTGCAGGGGGTCCAGCAAGGGGTCCAGTGATGTCCTTCAGGTCAGCCAACACCATGTTTTCAAGACGTGAGAGCGACAGGTCTGTTGTCAAACTTTTCCAATATGACATCATGTTTTGAGCGATCGATCTGTACCATATGTTACCACAATTTTCATAAAATTTATAAAGTAGACATCCTATTCAGAAGTGGTTTGGGCAGTAATGTTAATATTTGATTTGTATTCAACCTCTAAAACCCACATAAAAAAAACAAAAACAGGGCGTGTGTTATAGTTCGGCATGAAGAATATTTCGCTATCTATATTGTTCTGTCATTTCTTTTGAAAATCAGTCACAAAAAAATCTGAAAACTAAAATCTGAAACCCTTCAAATGATAATGGTTGTAAAGATTACTTTAGATTTAGACTAAGATATTATTGTTATAAATGTGTAAAGGCAAATGTTCCAAGTATGTGGGGGAGGGGCCGTCTTAAAATAGTGGTTCATTTAAAAAAAAAAAAATAGATTAAGATATTTATTCTTTGTAATATGTGAAAAGTATTGATATTAAAAAAAGTTAATTGTTTGCTCACGATTCTGGATTTTGTTTTTTGATAGTGTGATTTTTTTTGGAAATTGTACTGATAGCCTAACTGGTGTCATTTAGACCGACTGTATCAGGATAGTATGCAGAATTCGATCATAACATGAGGGTTAAGGAATGGAACCTTACGTTGTTGATTTTTTTAGTCCATGAATTTTGCATACAGTTAAACGACGCAAGCAGAATTTGCATAAATTAAACCTGACTTTCCGAAATATTTGATCGATGGCATTTTACCCAATGACAACACTGGACAATTTAGATCCCGCCTTCTTTACCCTTGTCGTCTACCTGATTGGCTGCGGTGTTCCGGTAGGGACAAGCGTCTGTTTTCTTTGTGCTAGATTTCCCACAGCCGCGAGGAGGTAAATATAAATAATATTTTTTATAAACAGAGCACAACGCGTTAAATGAGACGAACGCATAACATCTATATATATTTTATATGATAATTATAATAAATGAACAGTAATGAAGAACTAAGGTTTTCTGTAGATTGATGAGCAGAGAAAAGAGCTCGTGCCGCTAGCAATAGCATGTTTGCTAACCCGTGCACGAGCGTCATTATAGTCTTATTTTGCATGGTTATAAAATATGTTTTTTGCGAATGTTTAATAAAATAAATTCTTTAACGCGTTAGCCCACATTTAGAGCTGAGACTGGTGTTCCTGGCTTTAATTATGCGCGGCATAGCGTTTATCTGCGGTCGTTATGAAACCAGCTAACGTTAGACTTGTAAATTTTATTCAGGCCGCTCATTTATTGCTTTGGTCTCTGATTAAAAGTAAATATATAATTATAGCTTTTATTTGGTTTAATGCTACAGAGTTTGTTCACGATCTAACGTTTTTGAGCAGAGAAATTGGGCCAGAATAAGATATGTTTTGTTATGATGTAACGTTACAGTCACAGTCATTATGCAACATCTCTAAGCTCCTCTCATACCTGAACAACCTGAGTGTCTCCAATAATGCCTGTTTGTTCAGAGCAGGTGCACTAGTGCAACGTTAAACTTCTGCAAACCTCTTTTTGTTTTGATAAACATTAAAATCCTTTGGCACATGTAATGTGGGGCAGCCAGCAGTACATTCATTATGTTAGGTATGGGACCAAACCGTTTGGAAGATATCCAAGATGATCATTATTAATCTTGAAGCATCAAGTTTATGACAGAGACTTAAAGATGTATAGATGGAGAATATATTGTATTGTCTCTCTTTAGATTGCTGGTCATCTTTTGTTTGTGCACCTACATTCAGCTTTTTTCGTCACTTCAGGAGAGTCCTCTGTCACCTGTGATGCTGTCCAATAAGAAGTCAGACCCAGGCTCCTCTTCCTCAGGGGGTAACGGCGGTGACCGTGCTCCTGAAATCCTCCCTGCCCCTCAGGCTGGTCCGGCCGGTCCCTCTGGCCCGGGTTCAGCAGATGTGAAAAAGAAAGAGAGAGCCTCCCCAAGTGGGGAACCAGGTGGACCCCCTCTCTCACACCCTCCTGGACCAGGAGGGATTGATCAGGACTCTGCAGAGGGGCGCAGAACCAGTCGCCGCAAGAGGGCCAAGGTAAACATCTCTATTAATGTTTCCTGTTCTTTGAAGAGAGAACAGGAATGATTAAGGCAGGATTATTTATTTAGCTGAGTTGAACTGAGACAGAAAGTGAAGTAAAATAATTAATTGGCACTAAATAATACATTACTTTTTATTGCTCTGATACTTAAATTGGTCTGATTACTAATCAAAATACTTAATATATACAGTCGTGCCTAGAATTAATCATACCCCTGGTAAATATGATCAAAAATGGCTGTAAAAAATAAATCTGCATCGTTTATCCTTTTGATCTTTCATTCAAAAAATTGGCAAAAATCTAACCTTTCATTGAAGTAAAAGAATTGAAAATGGGGGGGAAATCACATTATGAAATAAATGTTTTTCTCCAAAACACGTTGGCCACAATTATTCATACCCCTAGAATTGTTTATGAATAAAATATCTCTGAAGTATATTCCCATCAATATTGACCTTTTTTTAGCACACCAGGGTGACTAGGAACATGAAATTGTCTAGCTATGACTTCTTGTTTCACAGGAGTTTAAATATGAGGAAGCACAAAGGCCAAATTCCCTGAATCATCCATCACAATGAGTAAAACCACAGAAAATAGTTCTGATGTGCAGCAAACGATTGTTGAGCATCACAAAATAGAAAGTGGATGTAAGAAAATAGTTAGGCTAAAGAATAGAAAATCCCCATTTTGACCATCAGGGCAATAATTAAGAAGTTCCAATCAGCTAAAGATGTTCCGAATCTGCCTGGAAGAGGACGTGTGTCTATATTGTCTTAATGGACGGTGAGGATGAAAGTTTGAGTGGCCAAAGACTCTTCAATAATCACAGATGGAGAATTGCAGAGATTAGTTGAGCCTTGGGGTCAGAAAGCCTATTAAAAAAAAATCAAACAACCCCTACATTCAGGTTGAATGTCTAAATGTTATTTAGCTCCTCTACTCCTTCGATGGCAAAATCATCCCTTCCATCCCAAAAAACAAACAGCTAATTTCATAAACGTTTAAACGGTAGTTTAGTCTAAACCTAGAATGTCGGAACCAACTGATGCCCTGGATGCGGGGGGGTTTGTTTTGTTTTTTTATCCCTCTCAGAATGTCGGTAGGGGTAAATTGGCCTGAAACTCCTGTAGTCTGAGCCCGGCTTAAGTTTCATTCATAATGTTTCTCCTTTAATCCAATATAAAATTTCATACCATATTGTCCCTCATAACCAGTAGTATAAGCAAGCTTTATTGTTATGTGCTAGTTTGACAATGACATAGAAGAACACTGAAAAGTTTTGTGTAGTCTTTCAAAATACTCCCTCACAGAGTGTTAGATGGATAGGATCGTACAAATTCTAAATAATCTATTATGACCCGTCATTTTAATTTTCATATTTTAATGATAATAAGACATTTAATAGATTCTGTTTTCAATCACATTTTCATTTCACAAACTTACAGGACAAGCATATAGACTATGCACTTATTTATATTATGAAAAGAAAGATGAACAAAGACTGTATGTCACTTTTCAGTTTTCAGCAAGAAAAATAACTCTAGAGAGGAGCATTTTGTTAAATATATGCACCATATTACATAGCCTAATCATATTTTTTGTTTGAATGAATCTGTCAAGTTTTTATGACAGCCACCATTTAAAACAAAATGAGCTGGATTAGAAACTTGATTATGTAAGTATAATTTTAACTTATTATTATAAAATGGACTTAAACTGGGTGCTCGCCTGTGTGTAATCAAACGCATCGACTTCTCATGTCAGTTTTCATTTAATTCTGTAAACTGAACTCGCACACTGCTGCCACACTGAAGCGCACTCGTCACCAACTGGACAGGGGTGGGAATTACAGTTACAATAGATCACCCTCAGTGGAATCTGTCAAAATGACGGATGGCCTTCGGATTTTTTTGTCACTGCTAAAAAAAAATTTGGACAATGGCGTCACGTTGCTCGTCTTCCAAGTGGAAATTTATCTGAAGCTGCTGCGAGTGCCACAGAGAAAACCATTGCATGCAAAATCTGAGGTAAAATGAAATGATTTTGTTTTTCTGCTCCAGATATACACTTTTCAAAATAATATATTGATTTTAAAATTAATATGATAGTAATTTAAATGTAGCCATTGTAAAAATGTAAGCAAAACATTAAATGTGTAAAAAAACAAAAAAACAAGTCGACTAGCAGCAGAAGTATTGTTCAGTGGACTAGTCGAATTGTCTCGCACATCCCTAGTTTTCATCAACAGCTCCCTACATAACTTCATATTCCAAGTAACTAATGTTACAAATGTGACAAGATTAAGGAGTTATAGCAATCACTAAAAAGGAACCAAAAGAAATAACATATATTAGGAGTATGTTATCTCACTTTTCTGACACACTTTGGGATCCGATGCTTGAAACAGGTGTTGGAGGAGGTTTAGATGTTCCAAGCTTATAAGAATAGTGCAAACAAGCTAAGATGACTCATGAGTATATTCAAGAAAACACAGCATATTTTAGTTCTGTGAAACACAGCAAATCCAACGTTGCTCGGGTATCGAGAAGAAATAAAGCAACCTCGGCGTCTATTTTCAGGACCCTCCCATTTTCCCTGCCATCTCTCTCTTTCTATTGTTGTTCTGTTCATTTCTGTCTTGTGCACTGAGCTCTCTCTCCTCCCCCATCGTGTGTATATGCCATAGGCATAAACCCCAAAATGACATTTCTAACTATTAACAACAAATTAACATGTTTTACTCAACCTGCTGAAAATTCTAAAATCTGAACAAGTTATGTTCAAAATTTTAGGTTGATCTAAAAAAAAAGATTTTGTTTGGACGTAATACCAAACTTTTCCTCTAGATGACATCAAGGCTCTATTGCTAACCAAATAAGGACTCTTATTTATTTATATATATATATATATATATATATATATATATATATATATATATATATATATATATATATATATAATTTTCATAAAATTTATGAAGTAGACAATCTATTCAGAAGTTTGATGGGCAGTATTTGATTTGAATTCGACCTCTAACAAACACACAAAAGGCATGCGGAAAGAACACAGATGTGCGTCATAGCTCGCCGCATCACAAATGAAGAATCTAATGTTTTTCTTTATTTATTTTTAAAAATTTCAGACCATTTTTTCTAAAAAAATAAATAAAAAAAAAGAAGAAAAGATTATATGTAGTTATTATAACTCTTGGCATGAAAACAAATTGAGGTTTCTATCAATCTTTCATAATTTTTCATTTATATCACTATTTCAAAATAAAGGTCTGAACATGCCTTATGAGTCTGAAAATATTATTGTTGCAGTTCCTGTCATTTCTATTAAAAACCACACCAAATATAAAAACTAGAGTTTGTAAGTTGTCAAATGATACATAGTTTGTCAATATTACCTTAGGTTTAGAGTGACCAAGATTTTATTGGTTTAAAAAATAATGGCAAACGTCCCACCGGTAGGATGGTGACAGTTAAGGGGTTAAGTAGAAACTGGATAAAACGTTACCACACAAAAAATTTTAAAAAGTGGCATTGTTTATGTATTTTGTAATGTATCCTTTCTTTCTTCAGAGTTTGATACGTATATGAACAGACTTCCAAGTCAAGGATAACAAATAAGGGATTCAGGTGGAGGTTTTATGTGTTTTACTTGTATGTTTCACTTGTGATGTGCTTCCTCCCTTTGTTCTTTTCTATTTATTTGTTTTAAATAATCCCTTTAATACCAAAAATTGCAACAAAAAGGGACATTGCCGTAAGTTGTAAGAGAATAATGGTCCCATTTCACCCCAGGTGAAGCAGAACAAGGTTTTAATGAAGCTTTTATTGTGCCTCCTGCTGCAGGTGGAGTACAGGGAGATGGATGAGAGTCTCGCCAATCTGTCGGAGGATGAGTATTACTCGGAGGAAGAGAGGAACGCTAAAGCTGAGAAAGAACGCAAACAGGTGGTTCCTCCACCAGCCCCACCAATAGAGGAGGAGAATGACAGCGAACCTGAGGAACCATCAGGTATGGAAAGAGGTTGGCCTAATCTATCATTTTATACCTTTTACTGAATTCTAAAAGCACTTTAACATTTCAAAATGATTCCTGTCATTTTGACATAATAGTTGTGAGTCTATGAATTTGAAATATTGTAACTTTTCAGGTGTAGAGGGGGCTGCCTTCCAGAGCCGTCTCCCACATGACCGTATGACATCACAGGAAGCTGCATGCTTCCCTGATATTATCAGTGGACCACAGCATACTCAGAAGGTGTTCTTATACATCCGGAACCGCACAGTGAGTTCACAGCTGGAAACACAATTCTGTGATATTTTTAAGTTTTTTAAGGCTGATAAGCAAGAGCCAAACAGACACATCATTATTACAGGGTTCGTACGTTTTGAAAAAACCTGGAAAAGTTATGAAATTTGAAAAATGCAAATTCCAGGCCTGGAAAGGTTTTGGAAAAATAAAAAGACCCAGAAAGTTTTGGAAAAGTCATGGATTTTTTTTTTTTTTTAACACAGCATAATATGTGATTAATACAAAAACTGTTTAATAAAAAAAATATTTCGCGTTGTCTTAACGTCCTTATTTCGGGCGGCATAACGTTCAGTTCACTTCCGATTCACTTGTTGCGATGTTGCTGAGGCGAAGTCGGTGCTGACAGAAATTTAATTGAAATGGCAGGAAAGTGGCACGAGCATGCTAAAGTTTTGCAAGCACCGGTGGGTCGAGAATGTAGCGGAAAGAGCATTGCTGCTCTGGCCGCATGTGAAACGATACGCAGAATATTAGCCTACGTCTGTCTCCTGCACGCGAGAGGAGAGAAGAAAACGAGTAAATGTCAGTTCAATTGTGAGTTCATTCTATATTAGGAGTGTGTGCGATATTGTCTATGAACTATGATGATATTGTAATCATTGTTTTAACTATGTACGAGGCACTGCGAGTGCGAGCTGACATCGCGTTTGTCTCTCATGCTTGCTTTCACTGCGTGATGTGTCAGTGCAGTTATAGATGCCCCCAAATGAGTTTTTGTCTTATATTTATATCATATTATGTTGTTATATTAGAATATCACATGAGCAAGAGTGCCGTTTTCCTTTGCACAATTGCAAATGTGCTATTTATTTTATACAACAGTTAAATTAACAATAAAGTTAACATTGCGAGTTACTTTTTGGACACAATATTGTCAATTTTCACTTTATATCGCCGACGAGAATTTCATAAGTCGTAGTCCAACAGACATCGATTATTTATTTATTTATTTAATGAAATCCGCGTTTTGAACGAATCATTTTAACGATTCAATGAACAATCACTTGTTTTTCTGAATGAATCAGCCGTTTGAACGAATCGGTTGAATAAATGACTCCAATAACTCGCTTATTAAGACTTGCCGCCACCTACTGGTGGTTTTAGTTTCATGTTTAAAGTATCCTTTAATTAAAAAGTTAAAATTATAAATCATTTAAATATTGAATAGCTTTATTTATGCAATTGTAAATGAAGTATAAATATAGTAGGCTAATGCCAGTTTTGATGCCGCTTCTGTCTCACCTCTGCACTGCAAGGATGGATTTTAATTTAATGATTTAATTTGACATTAGTACTGTGTTATTCTAATATAATTTAATTTGAATGTTAGAATTTGACATAAAAGGTGATGCATACCTCTAAATACGTTTAGAAAAAATGTCCATATATAGGTGAAAATACCCCTGGAAATCAGTTTTCGGTGGCAAATTTTGCCCCTTAATAAAAATGTTAATTTCGGTCACTGCTGTGAACTGATCACTGCATAGAATATAAAAAATATGAATATCTTCGTGAGTCTGCTGTCAACAACAGGCCTAAACCGGCCAGGATACCAGTACAAAAACACAATCAGTAAAATATCATCTAATTATTATCAACAAAATTTTGAAAATATCGAGACATATTTTTGTCAATATTGCGCACCCCTAATGTACGGTATTAATTTTGAGGGTAAATTTTAACACAAATTTTTATTCTTATAATGTCGACTGACATTTTCAGGAATACATAGTCATGGAAATGTGCCGAAAAGTCATGGAAAAGTCATGGAAAAGTCATGGAAAAGTATTGGTTAAAATGTGTATGAACCCTGTTATTATGGCAGAAACTCTTAGAAGTCGTATTGGATAATAATACACTACTGTTCTATAGTTTGTGGTCAGTAAAAAAAAATTTTTAAAGAAGAAATGAAAACTTAATATTCAGAAAGGAAGCATTAAATTGATCAAATCTTTTCAAAAGAAAATCTGTTCTTTTGTATTTTCTATTCGTCAAGTAATCCTGAAAAAATGGTGTCCACAAAATATTAAGCAGCACAACTGTTTTCAACACTTTTAATAATAAATGTTTCTTCAGCACCAAATCAGCAAATTGGGATATTTTGAAGTATCATGCAACCCTGAAGACCGGAGTAATGGCTGTTGAAATTTTAGCTTTGCCATCACAGGAATAAATTACAGTAAAAAATGTATTAAAATAAACAGTTATTTTAAATTGTAATCATATTTCACTTTATTACTGTTTTTACTATATTTTTGATCAAATAAATGCAGCCTTGGTGAGCAAAATCTTACTGACCCAAACTACTGTAGAGTAGTGTAAATAGTAGTGTAGAAGATATTTAAAGGTGATTCAACAGAAACGTTTCAGGAACAACTAAATGTGTTTTCCAGTCAGTTGTGAAAATGTCTTCTCTCTAATTTTCAGCTTCAGCTATGGTTGGACAACCCCAAAGTTCAACTGACCTTTGAGGCCACTGTGCAACAGCTAGAAGCTCCATACAACAGTAAGTCTGTTCCACCTGACATTGCTCTGATTCCAAAAATCCCAAATTTGATGTTATTACACTTTATTGAATGTATAAACTTAAAAGGTACACTATGTAACTTTTGGCCCTCCAGCAGTTTTAAAAAAACTGCATACATTTTGTGGAAGAACTTTGTTTTGGTTGTGCTTTCGGCACTGTGTGGATGAATATGGTTCTTTCTCAAAACTAAAAAAAAAGAGAGAGAGATTTATCCTACTGCTCATAACTTTTACTATTAGGTTTACGTTTAGATGGAAAGGATCTCAAACTGACTAGCTAAAGACATTAGGGCTGGGTATTGACACAAATTTCACAATTCGATTCGATTTCGATTCAATATTGATTATTTTGGATATCTGGTACAATACATTGCAAATTTTCTCAAGGAAAACAAATCTCTTAACTAATGCTGTAAACTATGGGAGTCAG
This sequence comes from Squalius cephalus, assembly GCF_949319135.1. NCBI lineage: Eukaryota > Metazoa > Chordata > Actinopteri > Cypriniformes > Leuciscidae > Squalius > Squalius cephalus. The sequence continues at coordinate 22,843,354 of NC_137141.1, read as the reverse complement.
TGGTAGCCTATAGGCTTCCTTAGCCTACTATAATATTGAAGGTAAAAATTAACTGATTTGTATACAAACACTTAAAATACACTTTTATTTATTTTTATAATAATAGTTATATGAAATTATATAAAAATTTAAATGGTGGCTGTCAGAAAAACCTGCCAGATTTATTCAAACATGCATTAAATATTGAAGAACATTAAAAATTATAATGAACATGTAATATGGTGCATATATTTAACGAAATGCTCCTCTCTAGAGTTAATTTTTCTAGCTGGCTAACGAGTTTATGGTCACTGGTTATGTTTTTTCTGAGGTAAATGTGACGTTACATGACATTGTTTACTAACGTCTTTCCACGGTTGAAACACTGATTGAGCGATTCCCTGTGACATGATACGGACTTCGATAAGTTGTACTCTACCTTTTAACACACTTTCAGATGCTCATTCATGTTTATTTCGCGCTGTAACTGGTATTATTAAGGTGGAATAGAAGATCTTGTGCGCTCCACGCTGCTGCTTCTCTTAAGCTGAGCTGCGCCAGAGCGATCTCACGCCACAGCGCCAAAACTGTTTTTGAATTTCGTAAGAAAATGGACGTAATTTGAAATCTTAGACTTTGTTTCATATCAATAACAACAAAGCACAAAGATTATTGCGATTTATTGGATGGAATGCGTGCAACAATGTTCCATTCATTCATCAACTGAAAACAGGATGACTAATCGATTCTTGGGATTTAAGAATCGATATCGTTTCGTAAAAATGAGAATCGATTAAAATCGACATCATAGTAGCTATATACAATAGACGCAGTACTTCCTTGAAAATAAATTCCAGCACAGCGCAACAACCGTAATGAAATGACCCTTCACAATAGATAATCCTTTGCAATGTAAAACTTACAAATAAAAACACCATCTTCACGTCACTTTTACAACATTTAAAATCCCTCAGTTCTCGCCATCTTCAAAAAGCCAAGACAGTGTTGATTTTTTTTTTTTTTTGCTGCGTTCTCTTTTTGACAGCAGACTCTCTGCTGTGCGGCATTTTTCGAGAAGAGATTTTTGAGATTTGCATAAGGGCAAAAACACGTTTTGATGATGTATTGACTCATCATTTAAATTTTGAACATCAAAAGTTACATAAGTGTACCTTTTAATTGTATTTGTTAAATATTCTTGTGTATATTTTTAATTTGTCTGCTGGTTTTCTCTGCAGGTGATGCTGTGCTGGTGCACCGGATACACAGCTACCTGGAGAGACATGGGTTTATTAACTTTGGCGTCTACAAGAGAGTGAAGCCTCTGCCAAGTAATTGAGACTTAATGTTACAACAGAGCAGAACTAGAGATATTAATGTCCAAACAAACAGGAAGACAACAGTATTTTTTCACAATTATGTTTAATTTTTCTGGTGTACAGACAATTCTGTATTGTTCGTATTATACTCTCTTATGTTCTTGTAGCAAAGAAGACTGGAAAGGTGATAGTGATTGGAGGTGGGGTGTCAGGGCTGGCAGCAGCAAGACAACTGCAGAGCTTTGGGATGGATGTGACTGTTCTGGAGGCAAGAGTAAGTAAATTTAGCTATGATACAGCATCTTACACACAGCTGAGACAAGTTTTTTTTCTTTTACAAACCTTGATTGTTCTTGATAGGATCGTGTAGGAGGGCGAGTGGCCACTTTCAGAAAAGGGAACTATGTAGCTGACCTGGGTGCCATGGTAGTGACTGGACTGGGTAAGAAATATCAAATACACTTTTCTCCAGGAAGTGGCTCTGTTGACCATGGAAAAGAGTCATATGTTCATTCAGACTTTTTGCAACAGTTTGAAATTGAAGTGTACATCTCTTTCAGGTGGAAACCCTATGGCTGTAATCAGCAAACAGGTCAACATGGAGCTGGCCAAGATCAAACAGAAGTGTCCGCTCTATGAGGCCAATGGACAGGCTGTGAGTGCTCTTGAAACACTGGCAGACACGCATCACTCTGGTTTCATACACGGATCAGTATCATATACTCGTATGTCTGTATGTATAAGATCAGAATATCAAAGTATTAGGTAATATATCAAAAGTAAAATTAATGTGAAAATTGGAATATAATGTTAAAAGTGTCACAACTTTGATAATGATATTAGTAGATGTGTACAGCATCCATTACCTCAGTGTGTTCACAGTTATAGTGCAGTTGTTTATCAGACCAGTTAACATGATGTTTAAATGATGTTGACGCTTTGGATAAAAGCGTCTACTAAATGTAAATCAAATATGAAAAGTCAGTGCTCCTCCCATTCTCTTCTGATTGGCATCTTAACTATGTTTAAAGTCAAGCAGTCAGACTCTAATTAGAGGAAAAAAACATTCTAACAGTATTTTTCTCTCTCTCACTCTCTGCCCCCTCTTAACCCCTGCACATTTTCCCTTTGCTACATTCCATCCTATTCTTTTTGTTTTTCTCTTGATTTCACTCCATTTTCATTTCTTAAAATGGTGATTATCCAGGGAGAGCGCTGCACAAGTGTAAGTATTTCTGTTTATAATATCATACAACACATATAATTAGAGGAATTGTTCCAGTTAATTTATTCACAACACCCAATGACAATTACATATTCAATACAGGTTTGTCTCATTTTTATATGAACACCTGTTAAATGGCAGACATCCTGCTTTCATAATGCGTTCTGATCTTTTAAATGCATGATGTTAATTTTCTGCATTGTTTGGTGATGCAACTGAATTTATGAATAATTAAGCTCTGTCTATCAGTTAAGGTCAATATAATCCCTCTGGGAAAATGAATCCCCATTAATAAAATGCTACTATTTGTTTTTATAAATACCGTATTGTTCCTAATATAAGACAGTGTTGTTGTTTTTTTCCTTAGAAATACATCTGAAAGTCTTATATTCTTTTATTCTTATATACTGGTCTTATATTCAGGGTCTAGAATTTTACATGTAAATTATTTGTAAATATATTCGTCATAGCTCGTCATATATTTGGAACAATATGGGGTTATGTTAATTGTTCTTTACAGGCTTTTACACTTAAAAGATTAGTTAACTTAAAATTAAAAAATTAACTTGCCTCTCGTTGCTCCAAATTGTATGATTTTTTATTTTATTTTTTTTCTTCTATAAAAGACAAAAGGACATTTTTAGATTATCATCCATATATGTTCATTTAATGGTTGTAACCCTGCTGAAGGTCCCTAAAGAGAAGGATGAGATGGTGGAACAAGAGTTCAATCGCCTGTTAGAGGCGACATCGTATCTCAGCCACCAGCTGGACTTCAACTTTCTTAACAACAAACCCGTGTCTCTGGGACAAGCCCTAGAAGTCGTCATACAGTGAGTGAACACTGGATTTATTTGGTTGTCTAAGACCCTTAAGAATTAAACCTCAATAAAATCAATTCTTGTCCTTTAAAATAAAGAGTCAATAGCATAGCACTGACATGCTGCTTTTCTCTGTTCAGGCTGCAGGAAAAACATGTGAAAGATGAACAGATCGAACACTGGAAGAAGATTGTGAAGACTCAAGAGGAGCTCAGAGACCTTTTGAACAAGGTAATTAACACACAGTTACACGTCCCTCAGTTACAGCTTACTCATCACACAGTTAATTTGCTTGTTCGTGTTCTTGTTCAGATGGTGGGTACGAAGGAGAAAGTAAAAGAGCTGCATCAGCAGTATAAAGAGGCCAGTGAGGTGAAGCCACCCAGAGACATCACAGCTGAGTTCCTGGTGAAAAGCAAACACAGAGACCTCACAGCTCTCTGCAAGGTAGTACACCAAAATCCCCACACTGACCAAACCCATATGACATCACCCCACACTGACCATGTAAACATTGTGCACGCTCACACATTTAGACATGCTGATAGAAAACTACATGTCAAAGACAATCAGTTTGTTGCAAACAAACTTAAAAATATATATTGTATAGACCCCTTTTGCGCCGACGTCACAGTTAGTCACGGCGCTAGCTGGAGGCAAAACAAACGGAAAACTGGAGGCGGCCAATACAAACCAGCACAGATTCGGCTACATAATAAGGAGCTTAAATTATTATTTTTATTATTAAATGTCATCTTGTTGTGTTATTGGGTGCAAGAATCGATGAAAAATGAGTATGCTGTATCTGGAATTTTTATTTCTAGAAAATATCCACATCTTTAAAATTGCACCGTAATATGTCACTCTTTACATTGCCGTCTTCTTGGCGCTGGTTAGGCAGAACTGCGGATCGTACACACAAATCTTTACATGACCATTCAGCACATAGTTATAGGCATCTAAAGATTTATATGTCCTCAGTATCTCTATCGGGCAGGTGTAGAAGTCAGGCCACTCAACTGTTGGTAGCGTTAACGTTAATCCTGTCAGATCGTCCATCCATTGACTGAACGTGTACGGGTCGGCCAGTCTGGTTCCGTCCGTTAAAATTAACTTTTGCAAATAACAATCGCGGTCCTGGACAGTGAGTGACCTTGCACATTAAGATAAAACTGGATTTTCTCCAGTCATTGTTAAAAAAACAAGCTAACAAACTGGCAAACTAGCGTTAGTGAAGCGGCCAGAGGGATCTTTCTGCCTCCAGCTAAGCCCCGCCCACACAAATACGTCACCATGTTTACCAACTGTAAAAGGGTCTATAATATGACTTGCTGGTTATCTTTGTTCTGCTTTTATTATATTTATATGATATTTGTGTTTTTGTAATTTAATTTTTGCCATGAAGATAGCTCTGATTGCTGACATGGCATTAAATAAAAAAAATGATGATGATGATTCTTGCAATCCACTGATGCTTAATGCACATTCAACAGCCAAGCATCCCTTACGAAATCTCCTAATTAGGTCTTCTCTGGTAGCAACTCCAGACACCTCTGGATCCATCATGCTCGATCTTAATATCTTTTTACTGCACAGCAGTGTTTTCCAACCATGCCAAACACCTCTGCGCTTGGTAATGGAGCATAATACCATTTCAGCCTGCTGTTTCAGTTGGGTTGTTTTAGTACATTTTCCAAACCGCAGTCTAACATTGTCGGACTCTCTTTAGCACCCACAGAGCAGAAAGTTAAATTCCTAACTTAAGCGGTCTACACTGGTGAGATTTTAGCATGTTAATTCACATAATCACTCTCAATTGTAGCCTATTAGAGGCACTTGAACCATTTATGGTTGAAACATGAATTTCGATGCCTGCTCACTCACATTGGGGTTTAACTTCATTTTAAACTTTAGAGATACTTTTAGTGCGTGACTCAGAGATGAAGCCTTAAACCTTGGCCTTGAGTTTTATAGTATGGAAAAATGACAACTATTTTATTCACATTTTCATATATTCAAAATCAAAACTTGACTACAGAAGGATTTTTAAATATCAATAAACATAGGCTGATTAGTCTTCAAAGGGGCCAAATAATTGTTTTCCCCATGATATGGACTACCATTCAAAAGTTTAGGGTTGGTAAGATTTTCTAAATGTTTTATGTTCACCAGGGCATTTTTTAATCAAAAATAAAGTAAAAACAGTAATATCACAAATTATTTCCATTTAAAATAACTTTTATATTTTAATATAATTTAAAATGTAATTTATATCTGTGATGGCAAAGCTGAATTTTAAACAGCCACTACTCCAGTCTTCAGTGTCACATAATCCTTCAGAAATCATTTTGATATGCTGATTTGGTGCTCAAGAATAATTTCTTATTATCAGTGGTGAAAACTGATGTGCTGCTTAATATTTTTGGAAACCATGATGTGTTTTTTTTTTTCAGGATTCTTTGAATAGAAAGTTTTCAAATAAACCGCATTTATTTGAAATAGAAAGCTTTTGTAACATTATAAATGTCTATACTACCACTTTTGATCAATTGTAATTGCATAATAAAATAATTCATGTCTTTCAACAACAACAAAAAACTGATCCCAAACCTTTGAACAGTAGTGCATATGGCTTTAAAGGGACTCAAAAGAGCAACAGAAATGTCTACCTATACCTGTGATTTTCTCTCTTTCATGCTATTGAATGTGCTTTCACCTTGTGTGGAGAGTAGTACCATTCATTGTGCTTGTGGTCTTCATGTGATTTAAAAAGATGTTTTTGCAGGCTATAACAGTCTGACACACAGGGAAACTGTAGCAGGATATTTTAAAGTTGTGTGATGTGGTTTAAGGGTAGACTTTTCTTTAAATAGTCCCATGCTGGTTAGCTGGGTGAACGGCTGGCCCACTCAGAGAGGGATGACTCTGCCCTCTGGGATGAAACCACTGCTGCTGCCTTCAGCCGTTCACTGAAGAGTGCACACATCTGAAAACCTCACACTTAGGTGCTAGGGAGAGAGGATGGTCTTATTTTTAACTGTTCTGGCTTCAGTATAAGTTAAGAATCAACTTCTTATATTACCAATTTTGTGGTGATTTTTGTCCCTGATTTTTTTGATGAATTAAATTGTGTAAAAAGCCTGCATATTAATTCCCCCATCTATATTTAAAATACATTATAAATCTGTATTATGTCAGGCATTGGCCACCCTGCTCTTTAGATATGGTATTGCCATCTGTCATTTATAAACCTAATTTGATTCAACCTCAATTTAACCTCTTCCTCTTAAGAATATGTAATCCTTTGGTATACAATAAGAATAAAAAGAACGAATGCACAAATAATCCTGTCTTTCTGCTGCAGGAGTATGACGAACTGGTGGAGATGCAGGTTAAGCTAGAGGAGAGACTACAAGAGCTGGAAGCCAACCCACCCAGGTAATCATATAAAACCCATGCATGTAATCAAACACAGTGAGGCCACATGAGTCTAACCTCCCTAATGAGTCCAAGTAATGTCATCCTGGATCTCTTCCTCAGTGATGTTTATCTGTCTTCGAGAGACCGACAGATTCTTGACTGGCACTTTGCAAACCTGGAGTTTGCCAATGCTACGCCTCTGTCCACGCTCTCGCTCAAACACTGGGATCAGGTACTGCACGCCCACCTTTTCTTGCAAAACGCCTTTAATGTCTTTATAGTGTTCATGTAGCTCAACTGGTAGAAAATGGTTCTTACAATGGCAAGGCCAAGGGTTCGATTCCCAGTCAAATGCATATAAATGTAAGAAAACAAATCTTGCTTCTGCAACCTGTCCCTTTTCCTTCTGTGTTTGAGTAGGACGATGATTTCGAGTTCACGGGAAGTCACTTGACTGTGCGGAATGGATACTCGTGCGTACCAGTGGCACTTGCAGAGGGTTTGGATATCAAACTCAACACTGCCGTGAGACAGGTCCGATACACATCATCTGGTGAGTCAGTCAGACCAGCTCCTGCTGTTTGTGCCTGTATTTTGGTGTGCTTTTTATTGTGTAAGTTTAAACATAATTTCCTCTCCATCTCAGGTTGTGAGGTGATAGCAGTAAATACCCGCTCCACTACCCAGACGTTTATTTATAAGTGTGATGCCGTGTTGTGTACCCTTCCTTTGGGAGTGATGAAGCAGCAGCCGCCAGCCGTGCAGTTTGTGCCTCCCCTGCCGGAATGGAAGACGGCTGCCATCCAGAGAATGGGCTTTGGGAACCTCAACAAGGTGTGAATAATTCTTTTGCAGGCGGGAAGTCGTTGATGTAATGACAAAATTGGCCTGTGTCAGCATGGGACATTTTATATATGTATATCCAACTAATCCACTTTGGCTAATACAGATTGAAGCTGGTTAGGTCAAATATTTAATACGATAGATATGTGTGTGTATTTAATCAGTGTGAGTCCTGAACAAAGTTACCCCCACACACATTGGGTGTCCAGGATGCGTCATCATCCTCCTTCACTGCACTCTCCCTCTCGTTGTTCAGCTGCAGCAGAAAAATACTGCAGTATTATGCAATTGTCCTTCTCCATTTCTCGTTTTTTGTCACAAGGGGGCACAGTGTGTTACCAGATTCATTCACAGTGCTGCTATATCAGAAACAGCTGTCTGTATACACCGCAGGATGTCAGAAATGTTCACTGAAATGCTTTTTCTAACTCTCTATTGAAAGCAAGCTTCAGCTACTTTTTTAAGATTACATGTGTTTTTTCCTTATCAATTTGTATCATTCTAGTGACAAAAATAATCTCTCGGTAATGGCTTTAGGCTTTTGTGGTTGTGGGAAAGTGATTTTGCTTCGTAAGCATCTGCTAAAACAAAATGTACATGTGATAAAGAAATTGCATAATGTGGGTTTTGTAGTTTATAGGGGCTTGTTGTAAGTGGTCTTGAATATATTTGTATTATGTTTATGCAGCATTAGACTGCTAATATTTTATTGGGGTTTAATTGAAGGGATAGTTCACCCAAAAATTTAAATTGTCAATTTACTCACTCTCATGTTGTTCCAAACCTGTATGAAATATAACCTATATTTTGAAGACTGTTGGTAACCAAAATGTTTTGGTGCCCATTGACTTCCATAGTATGGGGGGGGAAAAAACATACATTTTTCCAAATATCTAATATTCCACAGAGGAAACTAAGGGTGTGCTCACACTTGTAGTGTGGTTATCTTGGCTCTTTTGGTCCGGACCAAAAAATAAAATGATACATTTAGTCCTGGTATGCTTAGCATTTACACAACTTTTTAAGACTGACAATAAAAAACAAAAAGCAGCTTTTATTACGTATATTTTGCAACGGAACTTGCAAAACAGTTGGTGTATGTGCGTACATTAGGGGTGGGAGAAAAGGTTGATGCATCGCGATTCATTATCTAACGATTCAGAATCGATTCTCAAAAATTCAGAATCGATTCTGTGTTCAATTCAAACTGTGAATTAATATGAAGAAACATATTACGCGGTTCCACTCAGAGCTGGAGAAACAGCATTCTGTTCCAATCACGAACACTCCCGGTTACAGTCAAAGGGCCCTCGAGCAAGTAGCAAAGCTTCCACCGAACTCTGAAAAGGCGAAACAAATTACCCGGTCAGTGGCGGGTTTTATTGCCAAAGATTTGCGCCTTTACTCCGTTGTGGATAACCAAGGATTTCGCACGCTGTTACAGGTACTTGAGCCACGATACAGTTTGCCCTCACGTCATTATTTTAGTGAGACAGCGGTCTAAAATGTTCTAAAGAAACTGAAAAATTGTCACACTAGTTGTAAATTGACAACTGTTTATTCTTAATGAATTGTTCTTTGCAATTGTATGGCTTACCATGTTTAATTCAGAGCTTGTTAATCCTGAATATAACTTTATTAATAAAATAAAAGTATTGAAAGAAATCTTCATAATCATTTTTAATATGGAAATACTAGCTATAAGTAGATATTCTAACTTTAAACAAAAAGCATAGTAACTCCAGTTTTGGTTAAAATGTAAAGTTCATGTATTTGCACAACAGGATAATTAGTTACCAAAAATGTATGTTAAGAATCGTTTTGGGAATCGGATCGTTACTCTCGGAATCGGGTTGGATCGTTAAGTGCCTTAAGATTCCCACCCCTAGCGTACATATGATTGTATTTTTACCAACTGAGAACTTGTGAAGAGTTTATAAAACATGTAAAGGACTCAAAACAGCACCAGGAGTTCCTCCGTTACACACGCAAACGAAGATCCTGCTGCAAGGAGACAGTGTTTCTGATGCCTGTACTGAATTGTATTAGGCAATGTAGCTGCTATGAAAAGAAAGAACAGGAATGCTTGAGTATTCTGTCCTATTTAGGGTTGCATCGTGTGACAGCACATCCTGTTTTTGGTTCGTTTAGATGTCTTTGGTCCGTGTTGCATTCATATTTCAGTAGGAGTAAATGAGGACAGAATTGTCATGTTTGGGTGAACTATACCTTTACTGTCCTCCACTAACAATGGTGTGATTAAAAAGATGTATTCTGACTTAATCCACGTCGTCCTTGTCCTAGGTGGTGTTGTGTTTTGATAGAGTATTCTGGGACCCCAGTGTTAACCTCTTTGGACATGTGGGAAGTACCACAGCCAGTCGAGGGGAACTGTTTCTCTTCTGGAACCTCTACAAAGGTGATTATCATTCAGTTTAAAGATGCACCAATATTACAATTCTGGTTAATAAGTTGATCATTATTTTGATGTTATGGGTGATAACCAATAAATGACTTATACAAATCTGTACAATTTAGTGGGGAATTTTTTTTTTTTTTTTTTAAGTTTTAAATGCAAGAAGTAAATTTAATCATCTCAACATCATTGAAAATATGAACAACATATCTTGAGATCTGCTAAAGACTACATTTAACTATGTAATTGAATTTTTACTCATAATTATGGCATATAAAGCTCACATTAAATCTGACCTTTTTTGCCTTCTCAGCACCCATACTGCTGGCTCTGATGGCAGGAGAGGCTGCAGGCATTATGGAGAATATTAGTGATGATGTCATCGTTGGCCGTTGTCTGGCAATCCTCAAGGGCATCTTTGGAAGCAGTGCAGTACCTCAGGTGAGCTCAGATGCGCTAGAGTAGCTTACTTCATTTGTAGTAAAGATTGTGTGAGTAACAGTTATGAGAGGAAACATCAACCTAAATCTACTGAAAAGTTCAGTGCTCTCATATCTCGGTACACACTCGAGACTTTGTGGCTCATTCCCGCGGTATGGAGCTTCTGGCTCTACTCCAACGACAACAAACTGACTATGTGTTATGTGTCTGTCGTCATGGTAGCCAAAAGAGACGGTGGTGAGTCGCTGGCGGGCCGACCCCTGGGCTCGTGGGTCCTACTCGTACGTAGCAGCTGGTTCGTCGGGGAACGACTATGATCTCATGGCCCAGCCCATCACACCTGGTCCTGCCATACCTGGAGCCTCACAGGTGAGTGTCATAGTTTATTGCTCATTTCCTCTGATATGCGTGTTACCTGAAGCAGATGTCATGCTGATTGTGTGCATTTCACAGCCTGTTCCACGTCTGTTCTTCGCGGGTGAACACACGATTAGAAACTACCCTGCTACGGTGCACGGCGCTTTGCTGAGTGGGCTGAGGGAGGCAGGAAGGATCGCTGATCAGTTCCTGGGAGCCATGTACACTATGCCACGCCAAGCAACAGCCAATCCAAACCCACAGCCCTCCCCCAGCATCCAATAAACATCTAAACCCTGTACATGATGCAGCCAGAGAGAGAAGGAGTTGGGGGTTGTCGGTAAAAGAATGTCTTGGTAGATAAAGAGCGGGAGGGTCAAGTCAGGACACTGGGTGACTCCTTAGACTGAGAATGTGTGTGTGTATTTATGGGAGACTTTGTCTACGTGTAAATACATGCCTTTAGGGAAATCATTCACTAATCTGAGAGCTGGAGCCAGGATTTAAAGGAACCTTTCACTCAGTTCCCTCCTGTCATGCCAGCTAACTTCTAGGTCATCTCAAAGGACAGGTGGATGGTTCCCGACGAATTCCCAGGTATGTTGGAATTCACCTGGAATGGTCCCTTCTAAGGCACATATAAGGACAAGGACAGGTGCTTACACTTAATGTTACTCATGTCTCAAAGTATCAAATGTTTCAAGGCAGAGCACTAAAATTTCAGTTGTAAAAAACAGATAGGAGATGGACATTAATGCATTAGTTGAAATCCAACTGCCTACACAACCCATTCCTTCTTATTTTTTCAGAATAATAAAAAAGAAGAAAAAACAAAGCAGATATTTTGACTTTGCTATGTCCCTCACTTTGTAGCTTGAATGATTTGTTAGGAAAAATGGTCTTAGCTGGAATGCACATTAAATTGCTAATATTATTTGTTTCTGTTAAAATAGAGTATCAGTTATATAGCTTTGTATCTTTTTTGAGCAGTTGAAGTTTTTCTTGAGTTTTATTTGTTTAATTGTGGTCATTGTGATCTTTTTTTTATATTTCGTTGTTTTGGTATTAAATAAATATGAAATCAGCTTCATGTTCCCTGTTGTCATTTTCTTTATAGTTCTTTGTGGGTTTTATTCTATTTAATCATTGCAATATACAATTTGCCTTCTCAAAGAGCTGATTTGGACAGAATGCATTTTTGTTTTCCACTACTTTAAGGTAAATGTTTTTAAGGTAACAATTATTTTTCAGTATTTCGCACATTGGTGCCCCATTCAACTTTTAAAAACATGTCTTGAGAACCTCTGTTCTTTTCCATTCTTCAGTGCTGAGTCTCGCTCTCTGTGAATGAACCTCTCAAGTTTGCGTTCCTAGGTCTGTTTCACACAATGTGATTTTGCGTTCCACAATTACTGTCTCGCACATTAAGAAATGAAAGTTAGCATGAAATGGTAATTCTAAATGCATGTTATTGGTCTTATTGTGAATGATTAATCTATGTAGGTTTCATTTAAAAAACAAAAAAAACATTTTCATTTTGTACTTAAATGAATAACAAAATTTTCTGGTGACGTATACTGGACTACTCTAATCATTTAGTCTGCTTAAACCTGCCCCTCTCTTAAATCTGACCTAGTGCGCATTCACATATGCCTCATCCAATCAACAACCAATCCAAGCATCTAATCCCTGCCCCTCTTTTTCTTTTCTATAATCAATTTCTCTTTGACGTACATCACAATACAAAACTACCATAATGATATTTTGGTACTTCCATTACATTGCAACTTTTTTTTTATTTTTATTTTTTTATGTCTTTTCTGTTCCTTGAGATGTGGTCACAATTTCCGCTGTCCATCGGTTTTCTGCAGATTAAAGTTATTTCAATAGAAATCTATATGATCTGGAATTTTGCATAAACCCAATGATTTCCCGTCGCATAATTCTTATTGTTGGTTTAAGTTGTCACATGGATTGAGCACGTTGACCAACAGAAAACTACTTGGTTTGAAAGGGACTTCTGTGTGAGCTGTGCTTCATTCATTGTGACCGCAATTTTTAGCGATGCATCTCAGTTGCAATTATGTGTCCTGTGTGAACACTTTTTTTATTTAATATTTCAGTCAGACACTTTCTTAGGCTGTTTAGCTTAAGCTACCTTGTCACATTCTCGTGTTTTCCTCCTCTTTCAGCTTTGTGACCATTTCTTTCTGTTTTTATTCTTCTTAGTTTATCCAGTCTCTTCACATGTCATGCTGCCCAGAGGCTTTCTTGGCATCTCTCTCCCTCTCTCTGTTCTTGCTATAACCCCTCCAGGCCTCTGGCTTCAGCCCCAGTTTGTGTGGTGTGGGCCCTGGCAGCTGCACTGCATTGTGGGAATCTGAGGGACCTGAGCTGATATTGGCCCCAGCAGTTTGGTTCGTGATTAGAGCCTTGAGCAGCCTGCACTAAGATGCCACAACCATATTCTTATTCATAATACAGCAGTCGACCAGTGGTTTTGATAATGTGAGTACATTTGGTTCGTTGACCACAGAGCCGAATTGCCCTCAAATCATGTGTATTAGATATTATGGTATTTTGTGGATGCTTTTATCTTGAGCTGTTAACTGCAGGCAAATTCAAGACCAGTTCCTCTAGGGTTCCTCAAGATTTATTGACTTTCCTAGATCCACAACGTTAGCGGCTAGCAGGAGATAATGCACGAGCTGCACCGCCTCAGGACAGACTCCACGATCTGATTGCATAATATTAAAACTAATTTTAGATCATTTAACTTGTATTGTTACATCGTTGATGTTTCATAATGTTCTCAAAGACACCTGGATGCCCTCAGGGATCTCTGATCAATATTTCACTGTTGGAGTATGTCTCTTTTTGAGAGTGATTTCTGATGCACAGGCCTTGCAGTAATGGGTACACGAGCGTGTCAGAACTCAAACCTGACTCATCCTGTTCACAGGCAGATGTTACACTTAATCACCCACACAACAACTTCACAATGTGCTCTTCAACACAACCCCCCCACACACCCTGAGTGCAGAAATATACTTCACATGGAAAAAAATACCTATATATACTCCTACAATACCTCTACACAGAGATAGGCTGTCTAACGTTTTTTACTACTTTTATTCACCTAGTCAGTTTCATTTTGACGCTAAAATGCTTTTTAAAACTCTTCTTCGGTAATGCTGATGAATGTTCTAGACTGGAAGAAAAGGCGGGATCAAGATTTCCTTCACTGTCTAGACTTTTCTCACTTATCCAGTTTGTCGAAATTTGAATGTCATTCAAATAACTGTCCAGTTAAGGCAGATAATTCTCAGTCTCAGGACAGGATTAAAGCTTTAAGAGCCATTTCAAGGACTTGGATGAACAATAGTGAATTCTGATGCTGAGCGAACTCTATGGTTTTAAAAGTTCTGTGCAGCATTCTGTCATATCTTGATTTGTGGTGTCTTTCCATCTAAATAGTCTTGGTTACCTCTAATGAACTCATTTAAATTCCTCAGTCAACATTACTTAACACTACCAGGCCATAAAACGCAGACCATACATTTACTTTACTATGTTCACGTTCATTTTATTTAGTATAATTAAGTAAAGTTTAAGTATACTTTATGTAGCTAGTAGTATACTTGTAAGTGTACTATTTCAATACTACTTGGGACTAAATTTGACCACTTTTTAGTGTATAAAATATACTTTTAAGTACACGTTAAGTGTAAATGTAGTAAACATTGAGTACACAACTAAACGTGATTGACACAACATGAGGTCGTATTTATTTTTTAACGTGCGAAAACATAAAGAAATAAAAAAACATAAAACATTTGTGCTTTGGCCGTTCATTTAGCCTACACAACAACTGCGTTTTGGGGGCCTCAAAACGCAAACGTTTGAAAACGGGTTCAGAGTGCAAATTGTTTTTAAAACGATACCCCCATCGTCTGTGTAAACTACAAAAATGTATTATTTTTTATTTTATTTTTTACCTTGGCTTCAATTTACTTAGCCTACTGACGGGAATGATATGCATATTGTGATGGGTACTATACGGTTATCCGGACCACACGTGACCACACACGTAAATGTATACGGTTAACCTAACCCTACCCAAATAGGTGTGGTCCGGATAACCGTAGTTCCTTGTGATGCAATATTTGTATGAACGCTCAGGTTTGTTTGTAAAATCTGAAACTACGAATGCCTTTTTGTTAATGTTCTACAAATGGGCCTATGTCAATAAATTTTTTTTTTTTAAATACAAAAATGTGAATTTATGAAAACAGTGACATCATGTGCTTGCGTATTACGTTAGGTGTTCAGTCGTTGCGTAGTTTCTTTACAAAGTGACCTCGCCAACTGCTGGCCTGGCAGCATAATACAGCGTTTTTAAAGGGGGGGTACAATGGTGTTTCATGTATTCAGAGTTGTTTACAGTGTTAAAGAGATGGATTCTCATGCTTAACATGGCCAAAGTTTTTTAAAAATATTTTGGACGAATAACGGAGAATTTCTGTGCCGAAAATCTTACTTCCGGGTTGGTACAAGTTTCGGCTGTTTTTTTTTTCGACCGTGGATCTAATGACGTAGACCAGAGTGGAACTCCTTATATGAGCATTTCTCCCGGAAAAGCGCGGCCGCGCACACGTCGTCGACCAGAGGAGAGCGAGACCGCACCTCAACGCGCTTCAACAGGAAATCATCGGCAGCGCTGCATAGTTTCTCCAAAGTGTGTTTTTGGATGTGAGGGAAAGCTTACCAAAGAACCCAGCGTTAGGAACAGTGGATGCTGTTTGTTCCCTGCATTTCGACGATGAATGTTTTATAAACAAAGCCCAGATCGACGGATTCTCTCTATGGCTCTGGCTTCGCCCACACGACCCGCCTCCAGACGCTCGTTTTTTTCCGGAAAGACTCGGTACAGCCTATCTTTCTGTTATAAATATAATAAAACTAAAGACTTTTTGGAGATATGAAGGATGCAATACTACTCTATAGGTACTCAAGATTAACAGGAGATTGAGTGAAAATGAGCATTTCACCCCCCCTTTAATAACTTTCGTGAATCCATGCGAACGGAATCACTTTGAGAAGGTTGTCGTCTGCTTTAAACGTACGTTACCCTAAGATCAGAAAGTGGAATTTAAACATTTTAGAAAGAGCCAGGCTATTAAAAAAATGGTGTAGGAATTACTTTGAAACTAAATTCATTCAGAAATTGCTAATAAATTTCACGAATAATGTCACAAAGCAATAGCAAGTGACACATTAAAATTAACACTTTATGTACTCCAAAAAAAAAAAAACTTTTTTATTTTTTTTTACTACAGTGGAGGCTACTTCAGAACTTTATCGTTATAATTATATATATTTTTCCCTCCATGAATTTTTCCACTAAATGAAAGTGAATCAGGATTTGAGCTCTCAGGCTCCAAAATGACAAAAACGTGTGTGTGTGTGCGCTATATTGACAAACTCCTAATTTAATAAACCAGTAGATAAACACACAAAGCCAAACCTGTTACAAACAAGTTGCTTTTTTATTATATTAGCTGGAATACATATAGTCTGCAGTTCAGCCTAAAGAGATGTCTAGCTCCATGCACAATGCTGAAACATGCACAAATATTGCAGTACAAAGGTGTAAGCCTGAAACATAAGAGTGCGTGTTATTGCTGACACTGTGAGGCTGAATACAATGAGCATGTTCACCTGTGTCCTCACCGCAGGTTCACTCTATACCAACATCTGCTTGACAGCCATTTACAAACACTGCTTTATCAGAAAAACACCATGTCTCCCTTCTTTAACAATGCAGGCCTGTATTTATATGTGCAGTGTGTTAGAGACCGTGTAAGCAAGTATCAGTGAACTTAAATTCAGTTGCTGTGTGTGGCATGTGTTAAGGCCTGAAATCTGTCTTTGGCAGCGCTTTTAATACAGCACAGGAGATGAATGAACCCTGAATGAACAGAAGGGAAACCCACAGTCTGAGCAGTTAATAAAAGATGAGAACAGTACAGAACTGAACCATACTGAACCCCTGGCTCAACATATCCATCTTACAATTAATAAACACTTCACCCAGAAACCTCTCTTAGAATGATAGAAAAAAAAGCACAAGTTGGCAACGTTTGAAAAGCTGGTTAATTAACACTTTTAACTGAGTCTAACTTTAATAGTTTATAGGAATTACGAATAAAACATAAGATTGAAATAAAAAATAAAAAAAACACTCTCCAGGAGCCCAATAAGGTACACATCTACACAACAAGAGAAAGAGGGGAACAATCTTAACATATCTTAAACATGGCCCACTTTACAAAATTACAAGATACATTTAAATAAAACTATCTGATTGTAGTTTGGAAAAAAAGGCAGATAACAGAAGGAAAAGCTTGTCAACAAGAAATATTTACCCTTTTAATTTCATAATTGCTTTTAAGAAGCCATTTGTTTCCATGTAAACTACAAAAATACCTTGGAATGATTTTTGGCACATTGTGTCAACTGAAATATATAGCACTTGGCCTTACAGGACAAAAAGAGAAAAAAGTAATGACACAAATGAAAATAAAACACTTTGCAATCTATACAAATAATGTGGACAGTCTATCTCTCAACCCAGAAAAATACAAGAGCTGTCTCACAGTAATGCTGCAGGTGAAATTATTCTGTTATTCTGGCCAGTGCACAAAACACGTACATATTTACACATCTTTGATGGCTGTACATTCACTTAATTGGGGAGTGATTAAAAAAAAAGGGGGGGAAAAACAGGTATATTAGAAAATGAAGTCTATAAAGGTTAAGGAAAGGGGTAAAAGAGTAATTTAAGTGCTGGTTAAGTGCAGATTCTGGAGTGTGATATTTCATGACACTGACCTATGTTTGGCCTTTTAAGGCCATTGTCAGCTTATAATGCAGGCACAACATGTCAAAGCCTTCAAACGTTCTCTTATGTGCATTCAATATTACTTTATTGCTTAGAAATGGCTTTTAAACAATAATTACAACTACTTTTCTCAATAAGGCTTAGAAGATTGCCACTGGTGAGTCATCACCAACTGTCAGAAGCTAGCCACGGTAATGCTTCCTGACTGGTGTCATAGCTAGGTTAAGTTTGGCTAGCTAAAATGTCCATAAAAGTGATGGGGAAAATCTTGATGTAGGAAGACGTATTTTCATGATTTAGTTCTTTAAACGAACAATATGTGAAACTATATAACCTTTGATCCGTTCTGAGATGTGTAACCAAATCTCAAACCGATTATTTCCACAGAGAGCTAGAGACAGAAGTGGAGGAAAGAAAATCAGAGACATGTGTTAGATGACTTCTGAGGGTGAACGGCGCATTGACACATCAGTAAATGGGGTTGAGAAACGAAGAAGAATTCCTTGAGAATTGTGGTTTGTCGGCCTCATTAAAAAAAAGAAACTCTGGACTGTCTTGTGAGCACATAAAATCTACGTTTTCCGACAGCTGTGGTTGTGCGTTGAAGCCACAGAGCAGGCGGGAGACCTTTGACGGGAGACCTTTTGCCCGGGGGGTTGGGAAGGGAGATGTAGTCTGCTGGTATTTCCAGTACAGACTCGCTATATATCATCACTTCAATCTGGGTCATGCTGCAGTTTTAGGATCATGTTTGCAAGCTTTGAGTGGGCACACATTTATTATAAAGGGATTTACAATTCATAATGCCTAAAACTATTTGCGGGAGTTGGGAAACGGCTAAAACCTTCCATCTCTACAGAATCCTGGCTGACCCTCCTGGTTCTTCTTGGTACCACACATGGACACCATCCCGGTCACCCACTCTGCTTCCTCTTTCGCTTTTTATTTTTTATTTGCTGCCAGCTGGTCCCACTTCCTCCCTTAGAAGTTATAAGGCCATCAAATGCAGCGCTGACCTCCGACCTGCAACCAACCCAGGGACCGTATATCAGGCCTGCTGCCGCCGCTGCTTTAGCCAGCCAATAAAATCGCTTTAGGGACCGGCAGCTTGGATTACAGCAGCCCAGGGCACTAGGGTATTCTGAGAAAGCAAGGGCATGAGATACAGGAGCCAGCGTGTTAGCTTCAGCCCAAGACCCCTGAACAGGAAGTAGAGGTGAAGTCTGGGATATTCATTTGGAAAGACAAACGTTTGTTTTTACTGTGTAGAATAAAGTAGGGCAAATTTGAGAAGTACAAAACCAAACTGCCGCCCGAAGTCAAACGAGTTATTGCAAAACTTTAATAAAACATATAAACAATAAAACATATACATATAAATTTTGCATGGGCAGCTTGGTGTAGAAAATGAAATGCGTTTTAAGTTGGTTGGCAATACTATTTAGCGAAATGTGGTGTTAACTTATGCAAGCAATACTTTTTGCTGTTAAGCCACATCAATCATGTGTAGTCTCTCTATTTCAGAGACAACCAAAGCTCAGAACATTATTTATACATTAGAAATAAATTATTTCCAGAAAGATCTAGACTGTTTTCTTACTTTTGTAAGGCTGTTTTAATGATTTAAGTGCAATTACAAATTCATTAGAATGACTTAAATAAAAAAGATAAATTGATAAACAAACAGAAATTTCCACTTTTGTTTCAAAGACTCTATCCAGCCCAAATCAAAGGGATGAATAACTATTCAGGACACAGAAGCACAGGAAACCAGAACAAAGCTAAACTGACCGTGATGGTGAGGTGTGGATCTTTTTAAATCTGTAATAACCGAGTGAGACGCCTAAACATCAACCCCCAGAACAACATTACACATACAGCATTAGATTAAAACAAACAGAAAAGTAAAACATCCCACATTCCAGTGACTGATGGATAATTGACCCTTTGTCGTCATCGTCCGATTCAAGGTATTGGATAAGAGAGATATTAATACACACAGACACTTAAGAGTAGTGTACAAGGACAAAATGAATCGGGGCTGGAATAAGAAAATATATCGTTGGTGGCACTGAACTGGAGTTTAAAACCTAATAGAAACAGTACACAACATTTCAACTGCAGCAGCTCTATTCAATTATATTTTAACAAGTACTAACCACACGAGGACAAATTGATGTGCATTCCGATGTTTTCGATGGTGAGGCCATTTATCCAGGCATAGGCATTCCTAACTGAAGCATTCTGGATCCTCTGTGGTGTCATGCTAGCCACCTTCAAGACTCAACAAGCTCTATGGCTGAAATAACATGAAAACACAACCCGTCTAGGGGTTTATTAGACTCACTTGGAACAGCAGAATCCCAAACGCTGGTTTTCTGTGACACAAAGAGAGTTCGGATCATTGTCTTTCTGTGCAAAGTTAGCGAGTAGAGTAGAGCGGCTGTAAAGAGTCGGCTCTGAAAATCCTCTATAAATGTCCAGAATTTGGGTTAATCCCAGTGAGCTACCCAGATGGACAAGCTCTAGGTGATCGGATTCTTCTCCAGTGGTTTTGGAATCCAAAGCCAGCATCCCTTCAGAGCTACTGAGATGGAGAAAGGTCAACATGCAGATGCATTTCCCAGCTTTTCTTAAAAACGTTTAGTGTTGGTGGCCCTGTGCATTCGCTATGCTGGTTGTGAGATCATCAAATCCAGTTAAATAGAAGATGAAGGAAACATACAAACTAGTAACAGAATAAATTGACATGATCAGATTCAAGGAGCACATTACAAATGAGATCAAATAAATTTGGACAACTGGGCATATGTACATCAATGTATAATGAAGAACGTTGGCCTTAGCATGTACTCCAAGAATGTGGCTGACATTACTGGCTCCTAAGACACAAGACAAAAAATATGTATACACCTATGTGTGATCGCCTAGATAATCAATGTATTTTAGCTGTGTGCAATAATCCCAATGGAAAAAAAAAAAAACATTGTGAGATTGTAGAACTAATTGAGAAGCCACAAGCTGTAACTTGCTCCTTGTGAGAATAACACATGGAGTTCAAGACCTGTGGCATCAGAAAGGTCTGTGTGGGGTTCTCAAAATGCTGATCAATTACCCAAAGCCCCTTTCACATATTCCCAACGTCAAAACAGTCACATGTCTGCACCTCTCCCTTGTCATGTCTGATGACTTTAATACACTACAAGTAGCAGAAGAGGATTCATCGCTGTAGGACCATGTGACTTCCATTCCCAAAGCGAAGTATGAGTATGACAAGGTTCCCAGGGGTCTTTTGGGGTCTACCTGGAAATCTGATCAGCTGATGGGTCTATTGAAGACATGGCATAACTGAAGAGATGGGATGAGCTTCATTCCTTGCACACAGGGGCTGCTTTGAGATGTAAGATCTGAGGTAATAAAAACACACAAGGACACTTTAGGTCAGGACTCATTAACATTTGAGTAATTAGCTTCTAGCTTGCTTTAATTAAGTATAACCCAGAATCCTCTATGGTCTCTAGCTTTTGATAAGTTTAACTGAATATGGCTATAAGAAGACACATACCTAATTGGAAATGTCGATTTGGATCAATTTTCCAGATGTCGGTTTGACCACGACCGGCTTCCATCGGCTGTGCGGTTTCTGCTAGACCAAGCTCCACGACTCCCAGGCCTATCGTACGGGTCCACGTCACCTGTGGGCTGCCTTCGCCATGAGGACGGAACAGGTTCTCCATCATCTGCTGACTGGGAAGAGAACAAACATACAACAAATGTGATACAGTACACTAATGATTTCAATAGACTCAAAACTTTCCACTTATAGTGCTCTTCTGTTTATCCACCAAATTCTGTCATGTTCTGAAGACCTGTTACAATCACATAATTGCCTGACCATGATTGTTTGATCTATTATACGCAATATGATTGATTAGTGAATACTCTGGACACAAGATTCCCTTATTTGAACGGAAAAATGTGACAGGAATTTAAAGCAAATGAAATGCAATTTCAAAGAATAAAAATATCTTGATGTTGCAGTAATGCGTTAAGAGCATGTGAAGTATAAAAAACCGCCATTACAGGTTGAACCTGCTTAAAAGACATTAGGGCAGAAAAAAAAATTTCTTGCATAATATTCTAATATTCATAATAATAATAATAATGACCAATGACTTATTTGTGATGTTCCTACTCATTTGTGATTGTGTATTGCATAAGATTAATTGCATAGAGTTTCACAGACTGACAAAGAGATTTTTTGAATAAACAAATGTACTTTATAATAATAAAGTATTTATAATAGAAATGGCCAAGACGTTTTCCATGACTTTTTAACATTAATTTCCACAAGTTTTGGAAAACTTTGACCAAAAAAAAGGTATTTCCAGGTATTCAATGTCTGTGGGAAAATGTGTATTTCGTGTAAATTTGCTGGGTTCCAAAAAATATTATTATGGTCCATTCCGACAGAAGTAGAACAATACGTAATTTCTGTACAGACCACTCTTATAGGACACGTCAGAGGAGAGAAATTGCACAGACCGCAGAACAAGTCCCAATATAGAACGGCTATTGTCTCTTTTCTTTACCATGAAGGTGGAGACTTTACACAGCCAACCAAATGGTTTATGACGTCAGTTATAAAAAGTTCCCAAATGAGGCAGCAGGATATGCCACACACTGCTGTGGAATTTCGT
Source organism: Squalius cephalus (assembly GCF_949319135.1). Classification (NCBI taxonomy): domain Eukaryota; kingdom Metazoa; phylum Chordata; class Actinopteri; order Cypriniformes; family Leuciscidae; genus Squalius; species Squalius cephalus. Next base: position 22,820,929 of record NC_137141.1, on the reverse strand, counting down.
ACGCTGCAGACAGATGCTAATTGTCCATAATAGGGCTTGAGGCCTGCTGGGATACGAGAGGTGGGTGTACAGGAAACCAGTTACGATGCATCGGCTGCCAAATGGGCAGGCGCAACCTTGCAACTTCCCGTGTCACTCAGGAAGGGGCAACGGGTGGAAACGACCAAAGCACAATCTTAAAGAAAGATGTCATGACGGAATGGGTTCCATGTAAGTCCATGTTACATGAATTTTAAAAGACATTATGAGAATAGTTGTGATTGTGCTGAAATGGCAAATGTTTTTTTTTTTTTTTTTTTAAGTGTCTCAGTTACTCAGTACCAAGAGTAGAACATATGAGGCCTGTTACAAGACATTCTGAAAAGGTTTTTAATAAAAGCTAATTCAATAAATTCCACTATTTTATTACCAGTGTGTTTCATGTGATTCAAGTATGCGTTTATGTAAGTCTGTAGTTATGTAAGTTGAGTTAAACTACTGTTTCCTTAAAAACTTTTTTTATTTTTTTTTTTAACTAAGATTATTAGTTGTTAGTTAGTTTAATAAGAAATACACTAATTGGTTAAATTAGAAATACAATAAAAAGTACCAAAAAGGTAATAATTATGGGATTTACAAGATATTTTAATGGGAACAGCACAGAATCTGCATTGCTCAAGGTCACTAATGATATATTATCGTTGGACTCAGGATCACATATTGTTCTAGTTTTATTAGATCCAAGCGCTGCCTTCGATATGACTGACCATGAGATTCTTCTCAACCATTTGGAGTGTTGGGTAAGGGTTGGTGTCCAGGGTACAGCCCTTCAGTGGTTTGCCTCATATTTAAAAGACAGGACAGTTGCTGTGAATCTGGGAGAAGTTTCTTCCACATTGGCCCCTTTAGTTTGTGGTGTTCCTCAGGGGTCGATTTCGGGACCATCTGTATATTCTTCCTCTAAGCACTATTTTTCGGAAGTATAGTATTGCGTACCATTGTTACGCCAACGATCTCCAGTTTTACTTTCCTGTGAGCTTAGATAAAACCGGTTCGCTGGACAAAGTACAGGAATGTTACAGTGACATTAAACTATGGCTTTCTAGCAACTTTCTCCAATTAAATGAGAGTAAAACTGAGGTTTTGACTGTAGGTTCTCCCATCTCACCTACCTTTCCTGATCATTTCGGTTCCTTGTCCTTAAAGATTGAAGATCATGTAAAGAGTTTAGGGGTAATTATGGACTCCTCACTAAATTTTAATAATCAGATTGGTGCCATTGTTAAAGGTAGCTTTTTAAACCTGAGATCAGTTGCTAAAGTAAAGCATTTTCTATTCAGTAAGGATTTGGAAATTGTGGTTCACTCTTTTATCTCATCAAAGATTGACTATTGTAGGGCAATTCCACGCAAAACTGTCACATCCATAACACCAACACAATGCCATGGTATTTAGTTGGCGTTATGGATGTGACATTTTTGCGTGGAATTGCCCTGTAATTCTTTATATATTGGTCTCCCCCAGACTATGATAGTCTGCCAACATTTAGTGCAAAATGCAGCAGCAAGGCTTTTAACAGGGATGTGAAAGAGAGACAATATTACCCCTGTACTGCAATCCTTACATTGGCTTCCTGTTAAATTCAGGATTGATTTTAAAAGTACTCCTGTTTGTCTACAAGGCCCTATCAGGCCTTGCCCCCCAGTACATCAGTGATCTTATTATTCCCTACTCTCCAAGTTCTCAGGTCCTCAGATCAACGGCTTTTAAAGGTCCCTCGTTGTCATTTGAAATCAAAAGGAGATTGTGCTTTTTCCGTGTTAGGTCCCAAACTCTGGAATAGTCTCCCATTCCACGTGAGGTCAGCTCCATCAATTGACACTTTTAAGTCTTATTTAAAAACATATTTATTTTTCTTTAGCTTTTTAATAAGTTATGTTCGTTTTATCGTATGATTTTAATGTCATAATTTTTGTAAAGCACTTTGGGGCAACGTCTGTTTGAAAATGTTCTGTATAAATAAAGTTGCTTGCTTGCTTAAAAGAATACCTTGATTCAATGATTTCAATACCATGGCATACTGTATATTAAAGTACTATGGTATTACCTTCTAAAATTGAATGTATCGTATTGCCACATAACATTACTTAGTTTGTACTCTTGTAAGGTTTATGCATTTTTAGGAACACTACAAATTATTAAAAATGAATAAATTATTTTTAGTGCTAATGCACTTTTTCCCCCTTTACTTAGTTGGAAGTGTCTCCTCATTAAGAGACATTTAACCAGATAAAAGCACACCCAAAGTGAAAGAACGAATGTAAAAGAGATCACAAATTCAGCCCTCAAATTTACAATGTGACTTTGTCCAGACAAGCTTTTAAAAGCTTTTAAATCACACACCACAGGTACCATTAAGCAAAGTGCTATTATATCTAAGGCAGATAGTCACTTTCAGTACTCTACATTAGTAAGCAGCTAATGGCTGCCTGCATAAGCATTATTTTCCCATATTAACTTCTAGAAAAGAAATGATAAAAAATAATAATTAAAATAAATAAATAAATACAGAATGAACCTATGATCAAAATTCCTCTATAAATCACTCCAAATTTGTGCAATTTTCTAAGCATGGATGAAAAGTCATTCCAGCTCTAAACATAACATGACATCTGGCTGGACAGGATTACTTTACTTTATACAGCTCTCCTCGCAGCAGGAGTATTAATGACTTCAGCACATATATTTCACTCACATAGGCTTTGTGTCAGAGACATGAAACAGAATGACCTTGATCTTCGAGGACAGTCCTGGACATGTGCCTTCATTAATTATGGAGGAGATAAAACCTCTGCATCTGTCAGCACAACGACACCGCATCATTGATGGACGGATTGAATCTCCTCAAATCACTGTGGTATTGATCCTGTATAAGACACAGTCTGGAAATCTGTCTTAAGGTTTAAATAAAGACACCCATGGTCAAGCTATTCCACTGTAGAGTACGCAGAGATAAAAAGGAATGATGCTATATGATACGGGTCCAGAGAAATAAATAGAAATAAAGGAATCAACAATTCAATACTACATCCACAGTTGTGATGGCAATTTTCTTCCGTTCCATTTACTAGTTTTACAATGTAACTCGTAATAATCTACAAGCAACTGAAAAGAAGACCAAATTCTAAGTTTAAAGGGTTTCTTCATTTAAACATTGATCATGTTGTATGTGTTTGTGTGTGTCACAATCATTGTGATAACCCTGAGTGAGGTATTTATTGAGAAGATTAGTCTAAATTCAGGGGGAAAAAAGAAATCACATGAGTTGCAGATAAAGCTGAATGCATGCCTGACCATGGTTGATTAGATAAATCCTTCCCTAATGGACTCCAGATTGAGTGGGAATGGATGAAGTTTGCCTTCAATCAGTTGTTGAAGCCTGTTAGACTGAGAATATGTGGGTGCTTCTTCAAATAAGGGCATTCATTTATTTTGATTACTTTATGTACTGTATAGATATTATTGTTTTAGCCTCATCTTAAACCCAGACTTTCAATATACTAAAACTATGATAATTCATTATAAAAAAAAATTACATTTTTTAAATAATAATTACCTAAACAAGTGAAATAAGCATAAATAATTTCAATATTTTTATGTCAAAACTGCAGTGCTTTACACAAATTACGGCTTAATCAGTTGTCATTTCCAAAAAAAACAAGATTTGTCAAATTATGCAAAAAAGTTTGAAAATATTATTCAGTTGTATATTTAGTATACATAAAAATTCTAGCTATGAAATTAGACTATTTTATTCTAAAAATGTTAAAAATGTAATTTCCATCGCCACTATGGTGGAATGACACTGTAGTGGAAATGTTCATGAAATTGAGTCAATCAGAAAATGACTGAAATTACAGAATTCTTCTGTAAAGAATGTGTATAGAAAAAATTGCTCATAGTGGAAGAAACATCCATACATATCTTTACTCTCTGGAACCAACTTTTTCTTTTTTCCAATTTAAATTTCTTGGTAAAGAAGGTTTAAAGGTTTATAGTACAAATCACATTCACTTCTACAGATGGAAAGATGCTTTAAAGATAAAAAAAAAAAGATAAAATATTAATGTTGAAGAATCCCCAACAGAGAAAAATAAAAATAAGAGTGAATGTGATCACAATAGCAGTATATTAACTTACAGCTGCAATGACAGCATGAAGAACCATCTGTAGTACAAAGAAAACTAACCTTGGGTGATAGAGAGAAGGGAGTAAGACAAATGATCTGACCTATGCTTATGCAAGTGCTAGAATTCACTTGTGCATAAATCTTTCAGCTTCTCAGATAAATGATCAGACATATGCCATCCATCAGAACAGTAGACATAGAAAACAAACATAGCATGAAATAGAACGTGAGAAACCAGAAAGAGAGGGAGAATGAAGAAGGGGCCGTTTTTGAAGTCGTATGCCAGGAGGGGGCCATGTTTGAGGTCCATCTTAGTGAATTAATTAGATCTTTGTGGGTAAATTTGAAGGCTGGGCTGTTTGAGATGTTTAATGAGAGGATGATGGTAATTGGTGCTCTGATAGGGGGCAGCTCTATTCTCTTACTTGTATTCTCAGTGAAAAAGAGTGAAAGCTGGTGAAAAGGGTCGGCTTTCCCTGTCTTGTTTTGACTGCTGGGGTGACGCCAGACTCAAATTGGTTTAGCTGTTGAGACAAAAACTGCCGGTTGACCTGACTAACAGCTTTTCTAAAAACAAAAGCATGATCTCTGACCTGCTTGATCATTAGCTTTTAACACCCTTCTCACATGTTCTGTATCAATATATAATACTACACTCAAATGTTACTAGTAAAAAACAGCTTTATTATACAAATATAAAAAAATATGAGGTATACTACGTCACATTCATTTTTGAGTCGGCTGTATCTATTTTGTTTCGTCACGATTTAGCTTTTTAATTACATGCAAGACAATGTATTGAAATGACTGATGACAGACACAAAACACAAAAACTGCCCAGGCCACAACAACTGAAAAGCACCGTTTCCCAGTACGGATTCAATATCAAGAAAACAGAAGAGAGAGATACCTCAAGGGCCTATTTTTCTCTTTCAGCAGATGGAGAATGATCTAAAAATACTTCATGCTTGCAAAATATCTGTCCACTTCACCTTCTTCCAGATGCAGAGGATTACAAGGAAGACTTCCAAATCAAACACAACTTTTAGAAACAAATGTGTTAAATTCCATGGCTAAGAAATATTAATCAAGTTGGTGGCAGGGTGGCACCAAATATGTGCACAGACTTAAAGGCTCTACTGAGATCATTAACAGGTGGTAGGACAACAAGTACACAGAACTTAAAAGGACAAAAACTACAAATAGAACAAACATACAAGATTGGATCTGAATGACCAGATACTTTGCATAAGCACATTTTATGCTCCTGTTTGTCTTTATTTTAAGATTTCACTGATCTCACAGTGAAAGACAACCATTGGTGGACAGAACAAATCGCTTACAGTACACTTCTGGAATCTACATTATTAGTTATGGCCAAAAGGTAAAAAGTTAGTACTCACCATGGGTTGTTTACGGCCTCTTGGTTGAAGTTGCTGGGCACTGACAGGCTCATGTGCAATAGCCCTCTCTGGTGAAGGAGTCTTCTTGTTCCTTCGTCCTTGTTCAGGGATAGACGCTGTTGCATTGTTGATCCTACGCATGTATACCTCAGCTGGGCTTGGTTTACCTAAGTTAGCAACAGTGCTAGTGTTTGATGGAGTGTCCAACACTGTAGTGGCCCTATATGCTCTCCAGGTGGTTGCACCCTCACCCTCATCCTCTGAGCCATCTTGCCTTATTGCTCGAGGAGATTCATCCACAGAAGCTGCCCCACGGCTCCTCCAAGTGCTCCTGACAGTGATGTTTCTCATTTCTGACAAACTGTCATCATATGAGTGGTGGTTTTGACGGTGGCTTCTCCAACTGGTCACAGTGGTGCTGCTACTGCTGCTCTCAAACCCAGACTCAATGTCATTATTAAAGTCTGAAGCATCTGAAGACTGGAGGCTGAAGCTGCTTTGAGACGGGAGGACTGCCTCCACGGGAGTTGTCTCAAGGTAACTGTGAGGTTCAGAGAGGTCTGCATCAGTCTCACTTTGACACAGTGTGATCTCACTCTTAGGGATGGATATTTCGTAAGGTATAGAGATGCTACCCCTATGCTCACTGCTGGGACCAATGACAATATTACTAGTGGAAGTGTGCCTTTCCTTGGAAGGGGGCTCGCTTGACAAACTACTGCTCCGACTGCTTGTTCGAGAGGAGCTGGGGTCATTGGGATAGAAGGTGATACTGCTGGTCATCTTGCTAGTCAATACTGGCTTAGTGGAGATCTTGGGCTTTCCACTGGTAGTCAAAGGTTCTGTGATTCCCCCTGACATCACTTCCTTCCTGTCAATCTCAACAATGGCTTGCTTGATGACAGCTTTTGACCGGAGGGCTTCACGAGGGCTGCATACCCTGCGGATCTCAATACCTGAGGTAGTATGCATAGGTATGTCTTGGGTATCCCCTTCTACCGTAAGAGGTCTGTGTTGCTCCTCACCAAAGGGGCCCTTTGAGGAACCATCAGAGTAAGATTCTTGCAGTCGTGAGTATCTGGTGTACTTTGATGTTCTTCCACTTGTACTTGATATCAGGGGGTCACTTTGCTCACCTGCCGATCGCCTGGAGCCAGTGGATTCTGTTTCAGAGGCTGAGGAGTGACCATCAGAACCGTGATCACTCAGAACAGATGGTGATACTTGAGACTTGTAAGCAGTATAGGATCCGTTTGCCTTGGACAGACTCAACATTGCAGAAGCATCTTGATCTAAACTCTCAGGTTCATTTAGTCCTTTCTCAGATGCAGCAATGATAGCTGCCCTGGCTGATATTAAGACTGCCCCATCAGAAGTGTTGGATTCATTATCACTTCCAGGGTACCTGGACAACTTTTCCGCTTGATTCCTCTTGCTATCACTGTCATTTTGCTTGACCGATGGCTTCCAAGGCTTTTGGTCATTAGCAGCTGGAGGATAGCGACTAAGGACTGACATTTTCTTGCTTTCACTGAGAGCACTTGATGAGCCACTTCCACATTTTTTTTCTTTCTTTCCATCTTTTGTCTCATTGTCAGACACAGCACTGAAAGCACCAGTCTTCAAACCTTTCCTGACATTATGTGCTGGACTAAGAGTCCTTCGTACAGTCTTTGGGGAGCATTCTGTGGAGTGACAAAGGTCTTTGTTCCTCAGTTTAGTTTCTCGCCTCTGCTGAGGAGATGCCTCTCTGCTTTTGTACTTGGAGATGACTGGTTCGGAAGCAGCAGGACTCCTATTTAGTAATTTAGGTGTCTCCTGTCTGAAGCCTCCTCGTACATTAATCTCCTCATTTTCCGCCTTGCCATTCTCCAGGGCCTTTGTAATACTGCTAATTGCAGAGTTTCCATTACTATTGCTGCAACCATTGAGCTGCAGTTTCATCTGCTCAACCTGGTCATGGAGAACTTGACTACGGTTCCTCTCCTGCTGGTACTTTTCTATCAGTTCAGCATTTTTGGATTCCACGTTCTTCAAGTCCTCCTCTACTAACTCCATCTGCTTCAAACGATTTTTCAATCTTTCCACTTCCTGACTGAGGTCTTTTACCTTATTGTCTTCCTGTCCCTCTAAGCTATTTTTTTCATTCTCTGACTTATTTCTCAAATCTAGGTCATCTGAACGCTTTAAGTATTCAAAACTCTTCTTCCTGGCCAGTTTGCATGTAAGGCCTGTTGAGAACTCATCCTCAATTCGAAGATCTCTAGAATCAAATTGGCTGTGGTCTGCTGTGCCTAGTTTGTTTTTCTGACGTTCAAGCTTCTCTGTCAGCTTGAGTATGATTTTCTCATCCTCTCTCTGCCTTTCCAGAAGTCGTTTGCGTTCATTCACAAATGTCTGAGTGAGACTCTTTAGTTTCTCCATCTCTGCTGTAAGGGATTTTTCTGCCCTGTCCAGTCGAGCTTCAGAGGTATCCACTTCCTTTACACGTGCCTTCAAGGCATCAAGCTCTACTGCAAGCTTTTTGGTCAGGTTTTTCTCCTCATTAAGACTAAGGCACAACTGGGTACAGTCCGACTTGCTTTTACCAAAAGCCTCTTCAAGCTTCTCAAGCTCAGACATTCTGCGCTGAAGACGCTCAATCTCCACTTTAAGATCCCTGGTAAGTTTCTCCTCCTGATCTAGTTTCTCCCTAACGTCACGACAAAGATCCTCTGCTTTTCTGACCTCTTCATCTTTGCCTTCGATTTTGAGCAATCTCTTCCGCATTGTCTCCACATCGGCAAGCAGTGAGGAATTACTCCCCTCAGCCTGAATGATTTTGTCCTGAATGTCAAGAAGTTCATCTTCAGCTTTCTGTAGTTTTCCTCTGGCCTCTTCAAGCTCATCCAGACGTCGTCCTAAGCTCTGCAACTTGTGCCTCAGATGGCGATTTGTTGTGTCTGTCATTTTTTCTTACTGATACTAATCTACTGTGAGGTCTTTATGATTGCTTGATAGAGGGGTACACATTTGTATGGTGGTGTTTCCTAAGTGGCTCTAGGACTCTTAAGAAGAAATCGAAGATTCAAAGTTCAGGTCCCTTTGTCTTCTTTTTACCTTTAGGGGGAAGTTTTGGATATTTTTTTTATTTCCACCTTGTCTCCACTATCCCTAGTGATCGTAGTGAGTTTTGATCACCTGCAAGATAAAAAGAAAGAAACACAAAGCATGAGTGCCTAATAATTAAAGATAAAGATAGATTTAAATCACAAAAAATAATGAGAAATATATGTAATTCCCCAAATTGTGTTTACAGATTTCAAATTAATTGAATGATTGGATTAGATTAAGCAAAGGAAGACCTCGGAAAGGGGAAAAGGATGGTAAAGGACAAAGGATCAACCTATGATCATTTCAGCATCGATTTCTTGCTGGACTTTTGCTGACAGCAGCACAACTCACTGACAGTGGCCTCTGTCCATGTGCCCATCTCTATGGCAACATTCATAGTGACAGCCACTCTAAACCACATCCTCAGGACGCTGAACAAGATTTAGAATGTTTTGCACGCCAAGACAGTTCTGGCCACAGCAACGCACACTATAAGTAGTCTACAAGCAGTGCCTCCTCAAAAAAAAAAAAAAAATTGACACTATGAGCCACTGTCTCACTAATTTACATCTTATAACTTTAATCTACCAATCAAAATCTCATGATGACTCAAAATTACTCTTATTAAGACTAATACAGAATGCCTTGATAGCTGTCAGTTGTTTTGGTAAAACCCCAAGCGTTATTAAATATTCCACTAAATACAATGAAAGCCCGCATAGTAACAGCAGGTCCAGAGGTACTAGAGCATTTTATTCAACTTAATCTAAAGTGCATTTCAATATGACCGTTCGACTGGCAGGCCCACCAACATGGAGACTGGCCCAAATGAATGAGCTGCTGTGTGTGGATTGCAGGAATTCTGTTATAATACTTTCATAATCCCATAATTTTATGGTGTGAGAGGCAGGCAGCGGTACTTCGGGGTTTAGAAAGGAAACGAGTCATCCAGTAAATATACCAGCCAAGCAGGATGGAGATCCAGCACATCTAAGGCAAATTTCCATGACACATGACATTCATAATCACTCTAGCAAGATCCCTCAGTGAAGGGGTTTCTAAGGTCAGGTTAAAGTACACAATGATTCACACAAGAGCAAACTAACATTCACATTTATAATGTCTATCTACCAAGGATAACGATTCAACGATACATCCAAACAAACTTGCACAGAATGGATTTACAACATAGGTCTCATGGTCTGATTTCATACTGCCCCTCAAGTGTTAAATCCGTACATCTAGGGTGCAAATAATTTGCAATTTTCACACTGATTTCACACTGAAGTGATGGTTAACTAATAAGTTTATGACTTTACCTTTGGCTTATGACCACATTTCTAACTATGTAATTAATGACACTGAGATCAGGATAGGGGAGAATGAAAGTGTGACTGAGAGGCAGTTATCACAGAAACCCTTAGAAGCTAAGGATCTAAAAGACAAGATGCACATTTTGAACATTTTTCAAAAATACAGAATCTATGAGAGGGTGAAATTGAGTGTGGGGACAAGCAAACATTTGTAGAAGAATTTAAAAACGTGTCAAAAAAATGACAAGGTCCTTTCATATTTGGAAATCTAAAGGTGGGTAATAAGACACTCAACTACCCCTTGCAACCAAACAAACCAAATTTAACCAAATCAGACAATCATGAAGAAAATCATATGGAAATAGCTTTATAGAGGATCAATAACTGGGCTAAATTTTTTCTATGTTGTGAATTCTGGTTTCAAGTTTGCCTTGCACCAGAGAGTGAGGGTCAAACTAGGAACACAAAATTTTGTCTCATCATGCAATGTCTTTAGGGGCTCAAGCTAGAACACATGAGAAGACATTTTGCATGACAAGTACAATTTCATCTGAACGAAGGAAAGTAAACTCTTCAAATTTCTCTTAAGACAACTATAGTGGTGAGAAAGAAATTAAACAGATCCTTACGGAAAAACATAACAGAAACTGATGGCATGGTAAAGTACCTGAAAGCAAAAAAACTACTTTTTTCCCCTTGCTTCTTAGCTTCTAGTCTCTCACACAAACTCTCTTTCTTAAGAGCACCGCACATGCAATCATGCACCATATCATTAGTCCAAGCCACGCTAAGCAATCCGTCGGCCTCACGAACATTCTCTTCCCCCGGAGGAAAGGGGGAAAAAGACTTTCCCCTGCACTTGACATCAGTTTGGTAGGCCAGACTGAAGCTCTTTATTCTTTATAAACATCCCTTAATAATCCCTCAACCCCAGAAAATATGCCAATCACAACCACCCGAGAGACAGAGGGAGTTCACGTTTTACGAACATGACTTCCAGATAAAAAACTATTTGATCACTGCAAGGTGAGGTTTAAAGTCACTAACTGAGACAAATACAAGAGAAAAATAAGAAATAATCATTGTAAAAAAAAAAATTATATTTCGACAAGAAATAAAATCTTTTGCAGATAAAAATGAACAATTAATTGTATGTAGAAATTGCAGCAGTCTGTTTCTGTAGGTGTGCAGAATTTACATATAGTGAATCTTTCCATTATGCCAAGTATCTGAAAGGAGACGGATCACGTGTGGTCCAATGTCTTTCCTTTTTATGCAGTCATTGCATAACATCATCGCTCATCTAATTCAACTTTTAACACCAGACACCTGAAATGACTAAATTCACAAGAAATATGAATGACTCCCGGTTGCTTTGTTGCTGCACATCAGTATTATGTGTGAACATTCATTTGTACCAGATCCTGTACTGACTGAATAATTTGTCAATATTTGTATGGTTAAAAGTGATGCCAAGAAAGCACACTGAATTAAAAAGTGAGAGCGAGCGAGGGAGAGAGAGAGATGATGAGAGTGTGTGTTTGGCCTTCTCTGAACTCGTGCAGTTCTGGCAAAAACTGACAAGCCACAAAATAGTGGCAACCTGAAGCTTGAAGCAGCAATTTTTTACATTTTTCCATGAAAGCAAAAACCAGCCTATAATGTTCAGTTTGTTGTTTCCTGTGCAGTCATGTCATTTTCTTCTCGCTCTCTTCACCGCGTTTGGAAAAATGGCAAAGTAAGGACAGGAAGTCTGATGTTTTAGTGGGGCTGTACGTCTGAACGGCAGAGCAGACAGCAGTTCTACAAAAAGACTCTGGTGAGAAAAGAACAGCCTAGTGTTTAAAATAAAGACATGCTGAATACAGATTTGTTTGGACTTTCACAAGAGTTAAAGATTAAAAAAAGAAAACAGGACGCCTTTAAGCACACTCAGGCAAAAGAAAAACACAAATCAATATAAGCAAACAAACCCTTTAAAATATAAACTTAGTGAATATAAATATACAGTCAGCTCCAAAAAGTATTTGGACATTTAAGACACACTTGAAAAATATCTTAATGTTATTGCTTTAGATAACATATTAAACGAAGTGGCATCTCCAAACAAGTGATGCTAGAGCTTTTCTCAGAACTAACTTGAGACGTTTTTCTCTGAATGTCAGAATAACCACAAGTGTGGTTCATCACATTAACTTAATATTATTAAAAGGTTTTACTGAAATATGACAACCAAAAAGTTCAACATCTTTTATCTTAAAGAATATATCTGTTGTTTTATCATTTCAAATCCAAAGGGCTACTAAAAGTTTTGCTTGAAAAATTTTGCTGTGCTGTCTTTCTTTCTTTTAAAGAACACTTGGTTTTTACATTTTGTTATAAAAAGACATACATTGGTAATGTATAACAATAGTGTGCAAATAAATACTTTGGGGACCCCTGTAGTACAACACAACATGTCTTTATTTTTCATAAATTCTGCTAATGCAAAAAAAAAAAAAAAAAAAAAACTTTTTTTTTTTTACTACTATGAGCAACTGTAATGAGGAAATTCAAGTCTAAATGAAGCTGCATTTCCATTACACTTCAAAACTGCAATGGAAACATATTCGCATTTACAGGTCACCCGTTGACGTAAAAGTCGATCATTCTTTAAAGATGGAGCGGTATGTTTGGACAGAAGACGAGACAGAGTTAAAGGACAAAATAATTACGGGAATACTGGATTCTAAACAACACCTAGAAACAAATACCTAGAAGCAGAAAGGAAGAAGAAACACCCAGATACCTTGCCATTAATGCTTAGATAACACGCCTACGTCTCCTTTGATTAAAAATAATGACTAGTGCGGTGGCTACAATATACATAAACCTACCAACATTCGTTGCCATGATTTTTGGAATGAATTATGGTGGAAATTACATTTTAGCTGCATAACATCTGTAAATGGAAGTTTGCTTTGCATTCGTCATTTCACAATAGTTTTTTATCACCATTTAGAAAATATTGCAAAAGTTTTGCACAAATCTGTAATGGAAACCAGGCTTGAGACAAATGAAAATGAAATTGAATTATTAGCTAAATTATTGGCAAAACAAAGCAGCTCATGGTTTAGCAACATCACAGCTGTGACCGCATGTGCATGAAAGTGTTATTCTTTTTGACATTACTGCATAATAAATGGTGCACAGGAATAGTATGTTAAATAGTTACGCTACTCCTCTTTAATAATCTTTTTTCGTCTTTCTTGTATCTTTCTCAACTCTTCTCTCAGCAAGATTCCCTGCATCTGCAGGAACAACATCACATACACACTCTTCTTCATCTCCTAGACAACAGCAACAAATACGTTAAACAACAAACACTCAAAAAATCGTAGTTATTTACCTTGGTATTTTGAGGTTTATACCTCGAGTTACAGCAAGCAAACATTTACACGTCAATTTTGATTTAGTAAAGAGACAAATCCATCACGCAGGTCACTGACCCCAGCAGACACAAACAAAACACAACTCCAGAAATGTTTTCAGCCCAATATACGCACTTAACAAACAGGAAAGAATGGAGAGAGCAAGAGAGAGATCCGCCACACATGTTTGTTATAAACGCAGGTACTTGAACAGAATTCATGCTGTTATTTGAGTTTCTGTGGAGATTTCAAGAGAGGTCTAGGCTCGCTCGCTCGCTGTGTGTATGTTTGCAATTGTGTTTTGATTATGTGTGCATTTCTGAGAATACCAGTTTAGGTCCCTATAAAGCAGGGATACAAAATTTCACTGGGTATCTGAAGTGCTGCATGCTGTGTCAGTATATTTAAAGATGCGAAGCTAAACTGCAAAGCATTTGTCCTCAGGGTCAGCATATTGAACACAGCAGACACATTACTGAAAACTGCATAATTGCCATTTACAATCATCCAAAGGGCTACAAAACTCTGTGTGAGTCTGTATAACACATTTCAGTGCCATATAACAGCTGTAAGAGAAGGTCTGTCTGTTTGAAAAACATTATGACATCAGAGAGAGATTAATTGTTTCTCATTATTAGTTTTGGCAGTGCAAACAGGAAAGGCAAGGAACTGAATGAAACAATGTCTGTTATATCATTAACTATTGGTTCTCAACTGATAGGTCATGACCTAAAAATGGGCCTGTTCTGATAGGACTCTGGACAGTGAGGAAAAATGCTAATAATTAAACGCAACTAACTATATATTTGTGCATAGTTAAGATTAGGTTAAGGTTGTGTTTCCAATCAAACATGAACAAAACGTCTGGAACTAAAAAATAAAAATCTCTTTCTTTCTTTAAATCTTATGTCATTGTTACACTTGTTTGCTAAGCACAAAGAAGACCTCACATTTCTATTTCATTGAATGATTTGATCATCACTGTACAGTCACTTTTTTTTCACTCATTCAAGTAGTTTGGAAAAACAGAAAGTGATATAAAGCGCGTGTGAAAAAGGCATTATAATAGTGTCATATTACAGTTGTTCAATTTCCAGGTATGACAGTGATTCTCAACAGGTTTTGCTTCATAACCTAGATTTTATATTTGAGATTTATTGGCGTTTATTGTACAACAGTGAACAAAAATGCCCTTACAATCAATCATTGATATTCCTTATTAGTTATTTGTTTAAAAACTCGTATTCATACATTATATATAAAAAACTTCTGGAATTAAAAAATCTCTCTCTCTCTCATTCATATATATATATATATATATATATATATATATATATATATATATATATATATATATATATATATATATATATATATATATATATATATATATATATATATATATATATATATATATATGTATGATGAATACAAGTTATTTTTAAACAAATAATTAAAAAGGAATATCAATGACTGATTGTAAGGGCATTTCAATCCCTTGTTCACTGTACAATAAATGACAATAAATATAAAATATAAAATATAGGTTATGAAACAAAACCTGTCGAGAATCACTGTCATAAATCACTGTCATAAATCACTCACCTGGAAATTGAACAACTGTAATATGACACTATTATAATGCCTTTTTCACACGCGCTTTATACCACTTTCTGTTTTTCCAAACTACTTGAATGAGTGAAAGTGACGGTACAGTGATGAACAAATCATTCAATGAAATAGAAATGTGAGGATTTCTTTGTGCTTAGCAAACAAGTGTAACAATGACGTAAGATTTAAAGGTGAGGCTGTGATGAAGCGGGACTGTTAAGGACAGGAATTCTCCCAGCTGATATTATCATAAAAGTCACAAACAAATCGAACAAATTTTAAGAGACCGTACACTGCTGTTCAAAAGTTTGTCTAAGATAAAAAAAAAAAATTATATATATATATAAAAAAAAAAAATTAGCACATACACACAAAATTGAGCAAAAAGTGACAGCTGATCTTTTGAACACACTTTGTTTTTCCACAAATATATTTTAGCACGGAACCGTTTTCAATATTGATAATAATTGAGCAGCAAATCAGCACATTAGAATGATTTCTGAAGGATCATCATGTGACACTAAAGACTGGAGTAATGGCTGCTGAAAATTCAGTATTGCCATCTCTGGAATAAATCATATTTTAAAATATATTAAAAATAGAAAACATCTATAATAATATTTCACAATGTTTCTGTTTTTAAATAAATGAAGCCTTAGCAAGCATAAAACTTTCAAAATCTTAAAAAACAATCCTCAAACTTTGAAACAGTTGTCTATATTCAACGTGAATTCATGACCACTTCACAGTCTCAATCTGGATGACACAGAAATCAAGCATCTGCTCAGTTTAGGTGACCTGCTTTTGCTGCTTTGGGATTACAGCACAGCAGGAAATACTAAAGAAGAACTACCTAACTATTACAGTTGGAAAAGACCTAGATCTCATCTGCGTTGTAAGGTATAATCCACGAGATCCACTAACATTTATGACTAAAATACCTTCTGACAGTTTACACTGCCTCAAATATCATGGAAAACCACCTGGACAAAGTACAGAGTACAGACCAAAGAAAACCTAGCAACAAAAGTGCCACAAAATATGGCATAATAGTTTAATGCCACGCATGCAAGCACATGGAAAGTACGAGATAACTTTGAATAAGGTGCAAGAACATGTTATGCCAACAATGCAAAACAAAACAATCCTGAGACAGTTCAGTATTCCCGAGTCAAAGATCAAGGTTATTGTCCACAGAGAGATTTCTAGAGACTGCTGATGATGGCGGTGATGTGTTTCTTGTTTGTTACAGCTCTAATAACTGACTCCTCTTTACTGACACACTCTGAAAGGATGCATTCCTGGAATGTATGTCATTCTCATTCTTTGACATCCAGATAACCAAAAGTTCATAGTGTAAAATCAGTTAACATATTCACAATGTGTGAGAGTTTTGAGGAGGAAATGGTTTGTTAGTGTGTATACGGTCTCAGAGTCCATCTGAACCCTTTGTGAGTGACTTCCTTTAAACCCGGCGCCACTGTTCCTTCCCTATTCAGTTCAAGCTTTGGTGTGTCTCACTCTCTTTTATTCTTACAACACACATTTTTAATTTCTGATGCAAAAATCAGTGAATCACTTTACTATCGTCAGCCATCACAACCTGCTGTGAAACACACATTTACTCTGACTTTAATGCCCATAACTTTAATTACAAGACAAGTAATACATTCAGTATGTAAAACAAGAAGAAATCAGTTCATGAGTGTGAATTTACTTAGCAATACACTGGGGACAACTTTCCAGAACCTTATTCTGAAATATCTGAGTCTGTAATGTTTTTGAGAGATGTCTCTTATGGTCATGAAGGGCTGTATTTATTTGATGGGAAAAAAACAACCCTGAAATATTGTGAAATATTATTACGATTTAAAAAAAAAAAAATCTATTGTATTCCTGTGATGGCAAAGCTGAATTTTCAGCATCATTACTCCAGTGTCCATGATCCTTCAGAAATCATTCTAAAATGCTGTAAATAAGAAACATTTCTTATACTTATCAATATTAAAAACAGTTGTGCTGCTTAAGATTTTTGTAGAAATTGTGATACATTTTTTTTTCAGGATTCTTTGATGAATTTAAAGTTCAAAAAAATAACAGCGTTTATTTGATAAAGAAATCACATTATAGATGTTTTTTCAGCCACTTATGATTCCAGCCACTTCAAGTTTTTGCTAAATAAAAACAGACCCTACATTGATGACCGGTAGTGTGTTTATCTAGCCTGGCAAGCCAGACCTACATCAAGATGTTAGGTCTGGCAACTCACCATAGACACTGCTCAATCCGAGGGGCGGGATAAACGGCTGTCTTTCAAATTCCCTCTGCACCCAATAGGACAGCGCTTCAACCAACCAGAGCGTTTTCCCAACAGCAGAGCTTACGTTAGTTGATAGATTCAACTTTTGAATCTGGCCGGCAAAACTATGAACACATCTTCCTTTTTTAAGAATGACTTAAGTGCCATTCTTTGCTCTTTTCTCAAAGAAAAACTTAACTCCAAGTCCTCCAGAGTCGCGGCCAAAGCCGATTCGAAAGACTGTTTCGCCAGAAGCAGTCGCCATTTTTTGTTTTCAAGTAGCAGGGAACCGTCGCAACTCTGTCATCATTATGTTAAGCCCGCCCCGCCTACTCTATACACGATGTGATTGGCCTGACCCAATTTAGGTTTTTACAGCTCCGAAAGTCAACGGAGTTGCTAGACTACCTTGGCTGCAAAATACATTTTGCTGCCACTAGGGTGCGTCTAGATTTCTAGGCTAGTGTTTATCTATATTCAATATATAATTTAGAAATATTATATTTTTGTAATATATTGTATTATATTTTATAATGCATTTATCATTAGCTTTTTATAAATGACAAAATATATGGTAAGTTCTCATTTAGATAGCCATGTACGTGCATGTTTGGTAGTTTTGCTCTCCCTCATAGATGAGTAAACTCTTTGTAAGATGCTGGCCAAAGTAAACAGAGGTCTGCCAGAGGAATACACACATATACACACTCAGACCACAGACACTCAGTGCTGCTTTGTTGTAGTTCTTTCTCCCTCTTGATACATAATATTTTAATTTCGTTTCCATACCTCTCTCACTCTTAGCAGGAATACAGATCCTAATAAGATTATAGACCTATAAGCAAGCACGAGAAAACTACACCATCATCATCATCATCATCATCATCATCATCATCATCAAGTAAAGATCAAGTACAGTACATAAAAACTTAATTTCTCATTATTTAAAGACCTTTTGACACTTGTCTGAGTGACTTTGAGTGACACCATTTGACTCAATGGTATTTCTGCTCATCACTATACAACAATATTTGACAAAGAATGCTATAACTGACCAATCAGAATAGAGTATTCCAGGGAGCATTGCAAAAATAAATTAGCCAAAGAGTATCATAACTGTTGACCAATGTGTCCATCTGGATAGGAACTAGAAGCCTAAAATCAGATTATGGACGTGCAGATATGAGCAAACACAGCTTAGTGCGCCAACAACAAGAGAGCTGATTGGAACAAAAACCAACCTATCAAGAACAACTACTACTAATCACATTCTGAATCCAGTTTTGAAATCTACACAAACTAACTACACTAAGACACATTAACAGAAACTTTAAAGCAAAGGTAAAGCTCACGAAACCTACCAGAGCACAAACAACCATGAACTCAGAAGCACCACACGATATATCCAAAGCTTGTTTTGCCCTCTTTCTCTCATGCTGTACAGGAGCCCATTTCCTGAGAGTGATTAGAAGGGGGGAGCTCACGGTCCAGAGAATTTTCGCTCTTTGTTGTTGTTGTTTTGTCTGCGAGCAAAGGGAAGGAATGCCCGAATTAAACACGTGGAATTCGGGACGCCCAAAGAAGTACAAGGTTCAAAAGATGGCACGAAAGACAGTGTGTGTGCGTGAGAGAGAGCGAAGGAGAGGGAAAGGAAGAGTGCAAGAGAATTGAGGGGGGAGGGATGAGTGAGTAAATGTGTGATTAAAGAGAAGAAAAGAAAAACCTTGTAACATCTTTGGAATCCATTTTTTTGTTGTCTCCTGGCACTGTAGACTGGCAGCTGAATGCTTTGTATTTATGTTCGTATTTTATGACAGGCAGGAATGTTAAATAAAACGCCTGAGTCCGACCTGAAGAACATGTTCTCTATGTGTTATTACACACACACACACACACACACACACACTCTGTGCAGCATGCAAAACACTCCCAGCCACCTCCCAAGGAATTAACCTGAATGTGATTTCAAATGACAGGCCGCTTTCACAACTGGATGAGCAATTACAGAAGACCGATGAATGTGAAGAAAAACAAAACAAAAGCTTGGGTCAGTGACATGACACTCATTTTTGGCGAATGGGCATAAAGTAAAAAATTTGGGGGTAATACAACTGTCCTGATATCATAATGAAGGGGAAAAAAGCCTCATTAAAAAAAATAAAAAAAATTCTGGGTGAAAAAATTCTTAAGTAGTTTCGAATTTTTTTTATGTGTTATTTATAGAATTTTTATACATACTATTTCTTTGAAAAAAATAACCAGTGAAGAGGTTTTTGTTTAAAATATTAACATTTGAAAAACCTTTGTCCACCAAATCAAAGTAATTTGATCAACTAACTGGCATCTATAAGTCTCATAAATATCAGATAATTAGAGCTTTTTATGGTAAAGCAAGATTTAAATATCTCATGTGCTGTGCCCCCCCATTTAAAAAAAAATGCATTTATATATATAAAAAAAAATCATGACACTTTTAAAAATATTGCCTAACAATTAAGATGTGAACATGTATTTAAGGGGTAGGGAGAGATGTTTTTCAAAAGCATATGAAACGAACCTGAATACCAAGAGTACATCTCTAAGAACTTGCCACATGTTTTAATTATTTATTTTTTATCCAAATAAATTCGGAAATAGTTTTTGCACAAGTGTCAGGCTTATATAATCCATGTAAAGCGCCTGGCTGCAGAGGGGGAATGGATCAAACGAGCAAGAAAGAGAGATGCCAAGTGCAAATGTTAGGCTAAATGTGAGATTTGCCTGCATCATGTCCTTATAAGGCCCGAAAAAAAGAGCCTTTTCCCTCTAAATCCATCTGGTTGGCATGACCTACAAACACAATACCAGAAGCCCAAAATGATAAAACAGCATCATTTACACTGCATTCTCCAGAGAAAGAACAACAAAAGAAAAAAAGGGATGAATATATCAAAGTGGGTGGGCATTTAATATGCTTGACCTTTGGCACCATTTTCGGTCTTGACTTTGGGGTAGAAAACAGACGGAAAGCAAACGAGAAGAAAAAAAAGAATCGCTTGAATGTGTGGTATGTTTGTGCAGCCCTCTCCGAACTACCCTCAATAATTGGGTGGACACACACTTACACACTGAAAAGCACACGCATATACATTACTACAGCTTCTATTCAGGAACAGGAATATGTGGAATACAGTAAAAACAAGCACAAAAAAAAAAAAGTTTCGCAATACCACAACTGGTAACACTTCCCACACACAAGTGAACGGAATTCTTGGGAAGACAATTGCCTCATCATCCTGTGACGTTACTGGACATTTGGAAACTGTCTGGGAATTCTGATATCCATCAGGAATTGGGCAGCCTCACTCTGCTAAAGAATTCCTGATTCTGTTTGTCGATGTGTGTGTGCTTTGTAGGACAAAGACTTTGTTCTGCAAAAGGCACTGATGCTGCAGCAGGAGGTCGTGTCTATATCCTATTATGGGTGGGAATGAGTCAGGTCAGAGTCATGTTGACATAGTTCCAGGCAGCACGGCTGACAGACTGACAGCTTTTGGGGCCGCGGGTAGAAACTGAAATAATAATCGTTAACTGACTGATTGCACAGTTTATGGAAGACTGATGACTGCTCTATTTGTCATATGATTAGTGTTTGACATGATGAGAAAGAGCGAGTATGTCTGTACAAAATACGACAAAAATTTTGTAAGAATCGTGCAAAAAAAATTATTCTTAGGCCTGGTTTCATAGACAGGGCTTAGATTAAGCCTTAGTTCAATTAGGACATTTAAGTAGCTTTTTTTAAAAGTGCCTTAGAAAAACACATTACTTGTGTGCATCTTGAGACAAAACATGAAGTCTTTATTAAGACTTATCTTGACTTGAATATCTTGCCATTTGCCCTAACTCTCTTTGGCGGTTTCATTTAATTTCTTGAGAGAAGTGGCAATGCCCGAATGGTGAATAAATCGTTCTTTTGAGTCAGATATTTTCAATGAATCAGCTGATAAAGTTTTTCAGAATCATAAACCATTCAAAACCAATTCTCAATGACTTAAGGATCAGACTGATTGAGTTTTAAAGTTCAGCTCAATGGAAGGGAAGTTTATCCAACTAAAAATTTACATTTCGGTCTGTTCATCATCCAAAGCTATTGTATGACTTCAGAAGACCTCCTTACTCCTCATTCACAACCATTATTTGGAAAAGAATGGTCATAATAGAAACAAAACAAAAAAAAATCTCCATTTGTGTTCACCATAAAAGATAAGTCATACATGTTTGGAACAGGCTGATTAAATAATGACATAATTCTCATTTTTGGTTGAACTCTCTCTCTTTAATAAGCAATAGAAAATCCTTAAAATTCATTCCATTTTAATAAATTTAGATTTTAAGCTTCCATTTTTCCTTCTTTGAATAACACATAGGCTAATTGACCGTTCGCAAAGACCCGCCCCCTTTAGCTACTGTTGCTATGTCCGACAAGCCACGCCGCTCTCACGCCACACACCATGTTCTCACACAGTGAAAAATACATCGCAAGCAGAGAGGACACTGACAACACACTGACAGACAGGACAGACCAGGTTACTTTTGATATGAAACAAAGTCTCACCTTTCAAATTTGGTCATTTTTAAAAGAAATTTAAACAATAAATACCGTTTTGTGGCTCTTTAATGTGTCTGACAGATCACTGTAGAGCCTCAGTTAAATCTGCTTGTGCACCGATCATCTCTTCCTTCTAGTTCATTTTTAGCATCAAATAAACATGAATGTACATAAGAAGGAATTTGGTTTTAAAGTCCCCGTGAACAGGAAGTTGCAAACGACTTTTCTCCAGTGTTATGACGTATTTCCAAGTGAAACAGAATATTGAACAGAGGGCAGGGTTTTACTTCAGCGCTCCTCCTCTCAATCTCTGCTCATAGCAGACTAACGGTTTGAGGGGAGTGGTTAAGCGTTTTCAAACCAAGCCGTCAAACCTACGTCATCAGAAAAAGACGCCATTCCAGACCGGAAGTAACTTTTCAGATTTTGATTAAAGATTACCATGGTAAAAAAAAAAAAAATTTATATTTACTTGCACGGATTAATTGTTCACCACAAGACTAGTAATATGTAGCCTGGTAATACCAAACTCTGCTACTTCGCTTTGCTTCGTAGACAGAGTCTGGAATGGCATAATAGAGAAGTGTTTTCTCTCTGGCGGGGGGCGCTTGTCTGAAGTTTAAAAACATTGGTTACCCGTAAGCCAATCACATAACGTTTGGTTATGGCGTGTGTTATGCGCATGCTCAGCCGCATCTAACTTCCACTGTAAACACATGTATGATGCGAAAACAAAACCATCGAGCGAAATACCGGAGTGAACATGGCTGTGAACGACTTTTGCAGATTATGTGAAGTAAATCTACGCATCCACGGTACAATCAGTGTCTACGTCACGGCTCTCAGCCCGCCCTCTGTTCGTTGATTGGCCGGCTGTTTTCAGGCAGGAGGAAAACGGAAAGCTATTACGCTGTCTCAGACTGAGTACAGAAGCGAAATGAAATTGAGCGGAAGTAAGAAGTCTGACGTAGTCAGGCTAAATAATATGCGCTAACAAAGTAAATAGGGTCAATTTTGATTTCATGGGGACTTTGCCCGCGGAAAGACATCAGTACACTCCGTTTTTCAAGTTCAAATCCTCCAACGTTAATCTACTAACTCTCCTGACTGCTTTGTCGGCCAAAAATAGCGGATTTGGCGGATGGCGGATTATGATTGGTCAGATCGCCTGTCAATCAAACTCCCTGCGAAGGGTCAATTGCCTCCTCTCTAATTAAGACATTAGTAATGTATTGAAATTTTAAAAGACATGTATCGCAAAAGATAATTATACGCTTTTGCGCAATACAAGCGGATATTCAGAAAGATTAACGGCGGGTTTCCACAGTTATAAATGACATAATGCGGTATGGAATTCAACCAACTGAACACAGGTATTCATTTTTTCGGTTATAAATATCAGGAAGCAACTAATGACAGGGAAGAGGACATAGAGCACTTTTAATCGGATAGACAAGACAGACTTTGATTTAGCCACAGTGACGTCAGGCATGAAAGAAATGAATGAACTAGCTACTTTAAATGGATTGAGAATATAGTCTTAAAAAGGAAAAGAAAATGATGAGTGTGTATGGGGGAGAGAAGGAGAATGATAAAGAATGAGTGCGTAACAGAGAAAGAGGAATGTTGAAAATGAGATGCATTGTCATCCAGATGGTCAGACCATGAAGATGTGTTTATGAGTCAGAGACAGCAAACCTCACTTAACACAAGCCAAAATCAACAACATCCCTCTTTTAGGAGCATCAGCAGTGCCAAAAGCCCCTCAGACTATTCACAATACAAACGCCTGGTCACAAGGGTCTAAACCACCAATCTATCAGACTGAAAAGAGGGAGAGCGAGTGGAAGGTCTGCTAAGTCCATGCTGCTTTATATTTTAAGAGAGAACCAGAGAAAGAGAGAGAAGAGACAGAGGACCTGCAACATGTTAGCCTGTACATTCCTCTCTCTGAGAACATGTATATTTTCACTGATCACAGAGAAAAACAATCCAGCACAGAAGGGCCATGAGATTGCATGCTGAGAGAGAGAGAGAGAGAGAGAGAGAGAGAGAGAGAGAGAGAGAGAGAGAGAGAGAGAGAGAGAGAGAGAGAGAGAGAGAGAGAGAGAGAGAGAGAGAGAGAGAGAGAGAGAGAGAGAGAGAGAGAGAGAGAGAGAGAGAGAGAGAGAGAGAGAGAGAACATAGTGGCCTTAACCAGAGCTTTTCTACTATAGACACTGGGATTAGAACGTCTGACACCAATTTTGCATTTTTTAAATAAATTAATAAAATAAAATATAAAAATAAAATGTGTATAGTTTATAAAATTAAAACATACAGTACTGTGCAAATGTCGTAGGCACTGTAGTATTTACACACACATAAAGACAAAAAAATGTTTTTATCTTTTGCTGTAGTGTATCAGTAGGAAATATCAGTTTACATTTCCAAACATTCCTTTTGCCATTAATTGTAATAATCCAGTGAGATTTTTGCAATCACAAGGACTCTGAAAACAGCCGGTATCTCATCATCAGAGTCCATCTGTGATTACATGAAAAAACTGAAAAAACTGAGACAGACTAAATCCAAATGAACCGTGGTAACGTCTTCAAGACGCTTGAAGAAACCTTCCTGCAAAGCTACAGTGCTGTGAAAAGTTTAGAAACTTGTGTAAAAGTGCTATAAAGTGAGGATGCTTTCAAAAATAACATCATTTATAGATTTTATTTATCAATAAACTTCTATCAACTCATTCAAATCAATATTTGGTGTGACCACCCTTTGTGTTTAAAACAGCTTTTGTCCAAGTACTGCCTTTGGGGTGAAAATACTAACATGCCGAAGACTTTTGCACAGTATTGTATTTCATAACAATGATTTCAAACATTGAAAATTTTAAAATAACATAGAACATTTAAAAAAAAAAAAAATACTTTTCAGAATGTTTTAGTATTTGCATCTTTTGCTTGCATAAACATAATTTTACGTATAACACTATCATGTTATCTGATTTATGTTCCGAATGTTCCGGAACCATTCCATTCATTTTACATTATAAAATGTTTAAATCCATAATTAAGCCCAGATACAGGCTAGACTTCAATGGTGGCAACTCTGCTTGGAAGATTTGAAAGGGTTTCATGACTTCAGAAGGATTACACTGATGAAGGTTCTCCTCGTCTATGGTGAGAGCACACCTCCCATAACACTTTTGCACCGTTTCTGGTTTGAGCATGTCTAAGGGGCCAGAACAAAACCAATTTCTCTGGCCTAGGACCAATTTTGTTTTTTTTGTTTTTTCTGGGTTGGCAAAAATGGAGTGTGAGACAGTGAGAGTCACAACAAACTCTTACTTTAATGGCAAACACAATCACGGTTGCCTCCAGCTCTGCTTACAATTAATCAAAAAGTTAATAAGCTCTTAAATCAGCATGGACATGTTTCTCTGTACATGCTAACAAATGCTGAAATACTTCACAAAAGCCCTGCTGACACTCAATCAGGCGAATCAAAACAAATTGACTGAACATTGTGTGTCTAATGAGGTTTTTAATCAAAGAGCAACCATTGACAGATGGAAAGTCGGACGTGAGAAACAGACGTGGAGTTATTGTCCCGCTCTTGGACTGAGAGTTGATGACGGATGATGACATAACAAGGACTGACAGCAGCGCTGGAATCCAACCGCAGAGTAAAACGCCAGCCAACTTTCAGCTCCGATTCTCTCCCTTTGAATCCCCCATTGCTTTATTTTCCTTTTTACATTCATGTTCACTCTTACTTTCTCATTCTGTCTCTTGGTCAGAAATGTGGTTCCTAGAACCTGTTTCTTGTTCAGAGGCAAGGAGGGCGTCTGGAATTTAATTTCCCCATGTGTTCGGCTAACATTCTGCTTCCTGATTCAGTGTCTGCACTGATATCCCCCACCCAATCAATCCCACCAACCATAGCACAGGATTTATGAAAGTCAGCTTCAGGATGTTGATACAGGTGCCTGCACCGCCCCTCTTTCTCCCACTCTCACATACATCCAGGCACTCTTTAACCTCTTTCTACCCATTTGATTTTTATCTATCCATCGCTTTGTCCCCCATTTTTCTTTGCTGCAGAGAGACAGACCTTTGTAAAGCTGAGACATGACACAAGAAATGCACTACAGTTCAAAAGTTTTAAATTAATACTACACATTAAATTGATCAAGTGTCAGTAAAAACTTTATCATTGCTACTTACAATTACTATATTTTAAATATGCTGTTCTTTTGAACCATCTATTCATATAAATAGACAAAGTGACAAAATATTGACAAAGTTTTTCGCAAATCAGCATATAAAGCCCTATTCAGACGGGACTAGTTTTCTAAACAACAGTTGTGTTACAATTCTAATCACCCAACGTTTGTGATTTCATGTAGGCTACCGATTCGGTAGGGGCTAAAATCTCTGTTTATTACAGAGGAGTGTTTATGGCAGTGTGTTTTCTAGATGTGGGTGTTAGATCTCATTTAAATAAACTTCACATGAGTTCAGAAGTGGCTGTTTAAAAAAAAACCACATACGTGAGAAGAGAAATCTAGACAATTATCTTACCTGACGCTATTAAAAAGGGCAGCCTTGGCAGTGTCCGTGTTTTGGATCCATTTATTATTTATTTTATAATTACATTTTTTTGTCAGATGTCATCCATATTGAAATGAAAAGAAAGCATGCGAAAGATTGGTGGGCAAATGGTAGATCAAGTAAGTAAAAAAACTCATGAGGAGAAGCGTTAGAATAATAATACAATATTGGCAATCACAGACATTTTGCATTCTTCCATGAAAATTTGTCCCATACGAATAGGGCTTTAGAATGATTTCTGAAGAATCATGTGACTCTGAAGACTGGAGTAATGGCTGCTGAAAATTCAGCTTAAAATTTTATTTTAAAATATATTATAATAGAAAACAGTTATTTTGAATTGTAATAATATTTCACAATTGTACTGTTTTTTTTTTCTGTGTTTTTGATCAAATAAATGCAGCCTTGGTGAGAATAAGAGACTTCTTTCAAAAACATGTAAAAATCTTACCGACCCCAAACTTTTGAACAGTAAATCATGTTTTTACCATGTTTTTAAACAAATTTTTACACTGTATATTTTGCATTATGCATCATTTACTTTATTTGTATTATGTATCATTATGTACATTCTGATACAATTTATTGCATTTAGTTTTAATTATTCCTAATTCCCTTTCTTTCCTTCTAGGACAATATTAACAATATCTTGTTTGGTAAATAGGGTGTGGAAATAAAATGTTTTTTAAAAAAGTATCTAAAAACTGTCAGTAAGGATCAAAAAAGAAGAATGAAGTAAAATCAATCTATGGCCTTTAAGTCCTACTCAGACAGACTGACTGCTCTAAATCCAATTACCTTGTTACTAATCGACAAGAAGTGGGATGGTCAGAATATGCGCGGCAGCCATTCCAATGGAAATGCAGGTCACCAGGAATCACCAAGGGTAACAATGACATCAGTGATTGTTGTTTTTTTCCGTTTCATTCAGCAGAAGCAGAAGTGCTCCTCTTTCAGTGAGATAAGAACAGTCTTGTTGCAGTGACACATGTGCTGCGTCCCAATACAAAGTATGTACTGTTTTTGTGAAGGAAAAATACATACTTTTGAGTGTGTAGCAGAACAGTAGGCAAGCTTTGAGACACACTACTTTGTCGTAATCACGTCTTTAACGGACAGCTCTGTCGCTTAGTTACGTGCATCCTGTCAACGTTTCAACTGCCCTGTCAATCATCTTGTCACAGTTCAAATCCTCCACATTCAATTTAATTAAATTTCCACCGTTTCGAAGAGAAATGTAGTAACACGTTGATCTGCCAGTCATGGGTTTTTCATGCGGAGACTCTCCTCATGTGTTTGCATAATGATGCATTTAAAAGTTAATGACTAAACCTATCTTTACAGAAGTTCACAATGCTGTTGCAGATGAAATATAACGTGGATAACATGAATAACTTGAATAAATATATTTTCGTCAGTTTAGATACTGACTATTAAATCACTCAAACCCCTTTATATAAACCAGAGGAGTAAAGTCCAGGTTCAGAAAGTAAAAGTCATCCTCAGTATTTTGTTCCAAACACCTGGATTTGCTAATTAGCAGTTTTTCAGCCAGGAGATACAACTAATTAGTGAAATCAGTTCCTGGGTGGAATAAACATGTGGCAGGACTTTTACTTTCTGACCCCTGGACTTTACACCTCTGATAAAAACCTCTCTACTTGACCGTCGGACTCTCACATCCGCCATGTTTGTGTTTTTTTTTAACACATTTCATTTGTGTTTGTACTTGTAGTTCTAATTGAATCCTCATCCAACGCGCAATTGGTTGTCGGCAATATTAAAGGAGAAGTTCACTTTTAAAATGAAAATTCTGTCATCATATACTCACCCTCATGTTGTTTCAAAGCTGTACGAATTTATTTCTTCTGCTTAACAGAAAGGATGATATTTAGAAGAATATCAGTAACCAGACAGTTTTTGGGTCCCATTGACTTCCATAGTATATTTTTTTCCTACTATGGAAGTCAATGGGACCCAAAAACTGTCTGGTTACTGACATTCTTCTAAATATCTTCCTTTGTGTTCAGCAGAAGAAAGAAATTCATACAGCTTTGAAACAACATGAGGGTGAGTATATGATGACAGAATTTTCATTTTAAAAGTGAACTTCTCCTTTAACCGGTAGAGTGCACAGTTCGCTACTTCGGATTCTAACCGGAAAAAGATGACCATCCGGGTATCTTTGGAATTCTCATTTCAACGTACTATGATTTGGGATACACTAATTCTAATTTCTAACACTATTTAGGACAGATAGTATGCGAATTGGGAGGCAGCAATGGAGTTTAGCAGAACACCGCATCTAAACTACACAGCAAAACCTTCACTAAACTACCAACACTAAATTAGTGGGTCAGTGACATGATAGTAATTATTTATTCAAAAAACATTTAAACACGCATGTCTTGAAAACTCCTCTTCTAATGATGTTTTTAATTTCTGAATGTAATAAAACTGCTTTGCTGCGTTTCAATATTTGAAGTAATAATAATTTGACAGCCAAACCAAAAAACAATAACAAAAACAAAACAGTTTATGATTGTCAGAGTAGACCACTTCAGACCTACTTGACAGTGTCAAGGTCAATGAGTCTCTTAAAAAAATTTATTTGACCTTATTATGATTTTTGTCATAAATTCTAATTATAAATGTCATGTTGTGTGACGATTTTTAAAATATTTTTCCTTTTCTTTATCTTAAATGTCATTATAGTACAAAACAGACCCTCACAAATAAACCTGTAACAAGGCAACACAAAGTCAACCTCAAACAAAGACTCTTTTCTGCAGCTCACATTCTATAATTCATCACAATTATAGATAATAATCATGGAAAACCACCAATACGCTCCAATCTCAACAACAATTATTTCTTCATCCATTCTTTAATAAGCATGGAAATGGACTGTAACGCAGTCACCCATACAGTCAAAATACAGCATTTCTTCATGAAGCGAGTACAATTTTTAGAACAATCTATGGGATCATACAAGGGAAAGACACAAGAAAGAGATCAGTATCCACATGATGAGCTGTTAAAACCCAAAGTTTCTGCTGAGACAGTCAGAAAGACTTGTTTAATGGGCAAAACTCATGCTGTTTTTCTCTAGTAAATGTTCTTTTAAGTTACTTTTTCAAGTCCTCAGTACAGAACAGAATTCTAAATGTTACACAAGCCTCATCCATAGCATGTCCCAGTGTGCAAAAAGTGGACCTTGAAGGGAGCTGGAATGGTTTCTAAAAAATGCTAACTATGCCCCTTTTCCACTCTCCCTCCCCAAAGATCAAGTCCAGCCCAACTTAACCATCCAACCCAGAGCATTCCTGTGTTCTCCAGCCCCTTTAACAAAACACAGTGTGAGAGAGACGTCAAACGAATTAATAACACAACTTTCCACTCAGCTGACCGAAACATCCCTTTTAAGGCCAAGCAGTTCAGATTTCTCTTTTCATTAAGTTCCAAAAATACCTCAAGAACAGAGAGAACGAGAGAAGGGAAGAGAAATCATTGCACTGCCTGGTTTGAGCTGACATCTCTTGGCTTTGATGACTATAGAAAAGAGAGAGAACGGCTTTTACAGACTTGGACAAACCTGATAAAACCCCTTGAGGCCTCAGACATAAATATATGAGCCGGTCCAGAGGATTCGGACTCACAAAAGTAATATGACACAAGATTAAAGATCCCTGCTCTTGAACCTTTTAAAATGTTTTGAATTCCCATGTTTTAGGTTCCATCTTGTCCACTTTATGTCTGACAATCTTCTTTAAGCAGTTTATTTTTCAACAGCAAACATCCAAGAGACGTAGTGGAACTTAGTACTCAATTAATCATAAATAAACCAATCCAGATGGAAAAAATTATCTATTTTGACTGTGAAATAAGGAAGTCTTGTTCCATCCAGTCACACATTATTCCTAATGTTAACATTTTGTCCATTTCTCTAATAAATGTTCTTCAAAATACGGAAAACAATATGCTGAACATCTGTCCACAATGTGTCCGATTCCTAGAGGTAATTTATATTTTGTTATGCCTTAAAAGAGGTTTTGTAGAACATTCTTGGAAGACGTCCTTGAATATGTAACATTTCTCTAAAAAATGATTTACAAAATAGGGAAAACAATATTCTGAACATCTGCACACAATGTGTGCCATTCCTAGAGGTAATTTCTATTTAGTTAAGCATTAAAAGAGCTTTTTGTAGAACATTTAGGAAGACGTCCTACATTTGTTTAGCTTTGTCTAAACCACCAAAAACAAAAAGTTGGTTCTGAGATCTTATACTGCTTTTTGTGAGGTTTTATTTTCATTCACAGTATCTTTTTGACATAAAAAGGTCCACAAAATTCAGTGGGTCGTCCTAATAAAAGAACGGTCCCTTTTTTTTTTTTTTTACATTGCCTTGCAGGTGTAAAAGCAGAAGCAGTGTAAGGTTTACCAGGCATGGCGTTTTAACAGGAAGAGACATGCAGGGCAGAGTTTTCAGGCTTTAGGCTTGAACTACCCGTTCGAACGGCAAAAATTCCCAACCATATGTAAACCATTACAGAACTCAGGAAAATGTTTACAATCGAGTGTCACAGTAGAAACATGTTTTCTATCAGAGATAAGGGATAATAGATCTCGAACCAGAGCAGACCAAACGTGCGTCAGCCTCAGTTTAACTTTTTCTACATATTTGCAGAGTTCACAGTTCACAGCCATCCTGCCTCTAATAAAAGATAGTGCAGTTCCACTGTCCCCGGATAAACCACACTAGAGACGTCTTGCATTTAGTGAGAGTAAAGACAAAGGATATGTTAAGTTATTCCTCAAAAGGGGTTGCTCTGCATATATGGTTTTACAGTATAATGCTGAATCATGACCAGGAAATGGAAGCAGCTGATACAGTTCTTTGACTGCTGTGATGCCAAGCAAAGATAGTACTTCAAAATGACGATCAAATGCGGTTTCTATTAGCATACTATGAGGCATCCCTCTGGGCAATGTATTAGGCCCGTTCATTTTTAAACAGATTAAGGCTTTGCATGTAGTTGATTACAAAAATAAGCTTGTGTCTGTTGTGAAGATGTGTGCAGGGTGGAAAACACTTAGGTCTGTTTTAGGGCTGCACAATTAAAACAGCCACACACGATTTGGCAAAGGCTGCGATTATTTTATGCGCAGCTTGTCAGTGCAGTGCGGCTGATCGTTAGTAAATGCTGCTCCATCTGAACACCAGAGGGCACTCTCGTGCAGACATGCCAAATATGCCCCGCCACAGAAGTAGATAACGCCCGGCATTCCACGAAATCCCTATCACTGTAGCTGAATAAACAGGAGATTGAAATGCTTCGGTTGATTAGACATGACCAATAAACACACAACTGCCTTATTCTGTGTAAGAAGCCACATCATTTCACAGGATGCTCAACTGTCGTTATGAAGTTAGCTGAGTAAATTAAATGTTATTAAATGTTATAAAAATGCATGTTATTAAATGTTGTCTTTTGTTGGACAAGAGTTTATTAAATGCTTCTCATTTGGAAAGCTGCTTTGATGCGTGTTGCTTTTTCAAATGCACATTATAAGTGATTCAAACTTCACAGCTTTGTTCGACGCCTTTGCGATTTCAAAATCGCGATAAGTGATGGAAACATCACAACATTACATGGAAATTGCGATTAAACGTGCAGCCCTAGTCTATTTCAGAATGTAGGCACATGCAGCGCAAAAGCAAAGTGTACCTGAAAGAGCAGCTACTGTTATTCTATTCAGGAAAAAGTTATCAAGAGTTGGTCAATGAAAAATTAGGGCGTGTACCGATAAACACCGATTAAAAAAAAAGCAGCATGCACATGACATGATCTTGGTTTAATTACATTACTCCATCTTACATACACCAGCTAAAACAAAATCCCAAATGGTGAACTTGATGTGAACTCACGGACATCATAATGGCCAAAGAGCACTACTAACCTAGACTACTAACTAGCATTACATCAAAGTGCAGTCCTAAATACCACCCTAAGCCCTTGCAGGACAGGGACTGCCCAAGTACACAATATTTAAGTGTTGCTGTCCTCTATAGAGCATTAACATATATAGGTTATGGTAGATGTTCAAGATAAAGGAAAATCTGATGTAAACTCTTCTTGCAGCGTTACACTCAGATTACAGTAAACAATTACCGTGAAGGCAATGGCTCAAAGAAATCTTTCATCTGTCTGTCAGATCTTTGACAGATGGGTTCATTCACTGTTTATTCAATAACACTAACTCTGTGCTTCTTTATATTACTGTGTGTAGTCAGCAACGTGGCTAAAACGTCAGCTAAAACTAGAGTTCATGCATCAGTGAGAAACTGTGCAGAGGGAGGAAGGGCACGGACTCTTTCCCTGCCCATGCCTGAACCTCTCTGCTGGAAATCAGGTCAGTGTTGGACCCAAAAGTCTCTGCTTGTGTTTCCATGTGGAGGGTATAAATAGGCAGTACAGCACAGAATTAAAAAACCAACAGCCTCATGGTAAATGAAGAAGAAATTCGGGATCACTGGATATGACTTTTTGTAAGACCCAACAGGGTTATTTCTGGGTCAAAAAAGGTCTTCGGTAGTGGTGGACGAACACGGTCATCCACACACACAGTACAAAGTACCCTACCAATGTGAACTGCGAGCCCAGTACTGACAATAAATCTAAAATAAATGCAGAAACAGTTTGTAATATTAACTTATCCTATTTATTCATTAAATAAATTTAAAAAAAATCAATGTCAAGACAGATCCTAAGACATTAAGAGCGTGCTCTTAAAGTCCCCCTATAGTCAATAATTTTATTCCTTAAAACAAATTTTTGATTACCAATCACATATTTAAATGTTTTATCCTGTAAAAAAAGTTATTCATGCCTAAAAATAGCTTGAATGTAACTCTTCACCTTTGCCTCATTTAGTATACGCGGATCCGTGAATGTGCAAATTAGCATTGCCTCCACTCACTCACTCACTCACTCACTCACTCACTCACTCACTCACTCACTCACTCACTCACTCGGTCAACTGTAGTAAACGCTGCACAATGGCAAGTGGAAATACTGGTTTAATTCAGCTATATATTTTTGAACCAGAAACAGATTCAAGAACTGATTCAAGACAGGAGAGAAGGAAATCAGGACAGTGCTTGAGATCCATTAGTCAAATCCCTGATGGAATTCCCCATCTCCACCCAACGCAAACATGCACAGAAGCTAATGAACTTAAATATAATCACTTCTGTGCAGCGGCAGAGTGCTGCAGCTGTGTCCGGTGTGCCGTCCCGGATACTGAGGGAACACTACACCATCACAGAGCATGTGGGCTGCTGTGTGTGCATCACTCTGGTTCAGCTGAGCTATTTCAGGAGACCTTAGAGATATTTCAAACGCGCTCCCACTCTCGCACCCACACTCCTCAACAGCGTCACAGAGGGGGGAGGTGGAGAAAAAAACAAGGTCAAAGGTTGATGAGGTATCATTTGCTGATTGATTCATTTGAGATGCACATTACTACCAGGTGTTGAACAGTGTTCGCTCTCAGCTGACCACTTGTAATCGGATCACCAACACAGTTCCTAATTCCAGGTGTAAAATACACACCTGCTGGTTAACACACACTAAAACTTCTGTATTCTGTACTGTACATATGCTCAAATGTAAACACGGGCGTGTTTGTGCGCAGGTAAGAGAGAGAAAGGGTGGGGCGTTTTTGAGGAGAAAAGACTTTCAACATAATTTACAGATGAATTTGAGTGCTTAGAGCTGGGGAATCTGATGAGCTCTTCTTACAAATATTTTCTATGATGTAAAACATCACAGGAGGAGCAGGTCTGAGCAAATCCAACCACATTGGCAATCCCAGACACAATGCAGTACTTAGGATATCAACTCTTGCTGTGTACCTCTTTGTTACTTAACTGTTGTAAGCTCTTCCATCCAAATAGTGGTCAACTGACATGGGTTTTTTAATTGCCAATGCCTATAACAAAGCTGGCCAATGAACAATATAATAATGCAATTTAATGACTGCAAATGAAATATATGCAAAATCTATTTAAGACTAAATGTATTCAAAATAAAAAATTAAAAAAGTTTTGTCTGACACTAGAAAGAATGATGGCAAATGTTCATCTGGGACACACAAATAATAATTTCAAATCTGTGACACAACATCAACTAGACATGTTGAAACATCTTTTCTTTTTTCTTTTTAAATCTACAGGCACTGCTTACTTTAAGATGCATTAAGATCCATCTCGGGTGATACGATTTCTGTTTACACCAACCTCTCAAATGGACAGAAAGATTAATGTGCTGTCATGTTAGCGAAGTTTTGACGAAATTTCACGGACAAAAAAAATGTCTACTGTCTATTGTCAATAGTGTAGTAATGTGTGAAGCACAGCTCACACAAAAGAAACTTTCAAACCAAGCAGCTTTCTTTTGGTCAACACAGTGAATTTGTGTGAACAACTTGAACACAATGTGAAATCTGTGTGGGGAAATCACACAAAATTCCTAATTACTTGCATTCTAATTAAAAATGACAGGATATTGCCTTCAAAAATTAACTGAACAATGGTAAATGTGATCACATGCATTTTCGACTACCTATCACAAAACATTTTGGACCACGTTTACACCTGAATTTAGCACACTTGTGATCAGATGGCCCAAAATAGATCCTTTTAAAACACAAAGTACATATTTTGTAAAATGTCTGTGGTTTTTTTTTTTTTTTTGTCCATTCATTGAAAATCAGTGGGGTCCAAAACAACTTGGGCACCATTGACTTTCTTTGTATAGACAAAAACAGTTTTTCAAAATATCTGTTCACACATAAAACCAGGTGTAAACATAGTCATGGAAGAAGCACTCTTGATTTAAGTCCTTTGGTACTGTGTGAAGATCAGTCCTCAGGGCAAACTGGGACAGCTGGACTGGTTCAGTGTGTGTTTGTGTGTGTGTGGGAGGAGCTGCTGTAATCTTTTTGTGTTCACACTTTAACACCTCTTCCTCAAGCTGTATGTCTGTCAGCAAGCTTTCCCATTCCCTGACAGCACAAAACTAGAGACACTCAGCTGTGCACCAGATTTGGTCATCCTTCCTAAACACCTCATTATATATCACAGTTCGCAGGAACACAGAGAATTAATGAAAGAGTTAAGTCATTTTTTTCAAGATTGTGTATACCATTCCATTATAAAAATGTCCATTTTCAAGATAAACAGCTGGTTGTTAATGTCAGTGGCAGTGCTGGGATGGGAATTTGTTTACAGGCTGTCAAAAGCTAGCCAAATCCACTGATGACGTTTAACGACCATACCATTTGGTAAATCTGGTGAAAATACACAACAAATTTCACTTCCTTTTAATTTGAGGAGAAATGTCATCTCAAAGCCTCATTCTCACAGAGAAAGAAGAACAATGATGTCATGTAAAGTACCAAACTGTCCAGTAATGTCCCTGTAAAACTAAAACTGTATGAAGACATACTGACAAAACGGTGTCAGTATCTATAAGTTCACTTGAGCAAGAATGAAAGAGAGAAAAAGAGAGGGAGCAAGAGGAGTGAACCGCAGTATTTAATTTAAACCTCAAACTAGTCATTTAGCCTCTCCATAATCCCTGGGTCTGGTGCTAAGTCTGGTAATTACTCTTATTGGACACCGATAACCATCACAAGCGTTTCGCTGCATGCTTCCTTCAAGTGGAAAAGCAATCAGTAGACTGGCAAAACCAGAAGCAGGACCTGCTCATAAAGAAAAGTGGAAAGGGAGGGCAGGAATTACAGCACACCGGTATTCGTCGTTTGTTCATTAGGCAAACTGTCTTCGAATTTTCTCTTGAGCGAGAACTGCCCCTGCCTTCACTCTCTCATGAACACACACCCATCCTGTTTCAGCTGACAAAGTTCACATGTACTGTTGTATAACCAAGAATAACAGCTCATCATAAAACAACCTTTGCCCTTCTAAGGTGAGAGACAAGTGAAATGGCATAGCAGGTCATGAAACACACAAGAGATAGGCAGAGATAAGCTAAGATAGAAACAGACAAAGAACAACACAAGAGTGTTGGCCGGCATTTGGCAGAAAGAGAATACATCCGGCTCTAGAATGCAGTCCAGATTTCCAGCTGAACATACACTAATACAGTGGCTCTCAGCTGAGTTTTTTTCTTTTTCTTTTTTTTTTCAGATGTTACAAGTGGTAACCAAACACAGTACCATTCTTAATGCTTAATGTTGTCTGGGTCATATTTTCTTTGACCTTATGTAGTTTTTATTGATATTTTTTAAGGATGAGGGCATCTCACACAACCTGTCAAATCTGCATAAATTGCTTAGCATCTACAAAGTGACAAATGAAATTGCACTAAAATACTGATGTAACAGTATTATGCTAAATGTTTCCAATAATGTTTAAATCCAGAGAAATCAGCCATTTCAACCAGTAAAACTGCCCGTGTCACTGCGTTGCCTGTCAATGACGTCATATATCCGCATTACCTTCGATTGCCGGTTTTACATCTGTGGAAACCAAACACCAAAGATGCTTTAATATATTATGTGTTTTATTAGGCTGGTGAACAACTGTTTGGACACCTTTATTGACGGAAATCTAATCATTGTTATATACTAGCTCAACATGGTTAGTCTTATTGTTTGAATCCTTTGTTTTCTTGATTTACCACAAGTAATATGTATGTACTAGGGCTGCGCAATATTAGAAAAAACTGACATTGTGATATTTTGTTTTTCTGCAATATAAAAACAGTTTCACTAGATGACTTGAATAGCTCGATTTGGAAAGAATTAATCATTCTAGAATGATTGACGTGATTTTGTAGGGGAGTGAATCTGCATGGAAAATAATAAACAAATTGCAAGCATTAGATAAATACAATAGAACAAAGATACAGATTAAATATACAGTCCTTTATGTTTTTTTCCGTCAAGTCTAACAGTATTCAGGTACACAAAATGAACAATCAAATGTAAAATAACACTGCATAGTGTAACACTGCAATTCATCTTTGTTAAAAATACAAAAGTGATTTTCTCTTTGTATTTTGATTAACATTAAAAACAGACAGCAGCGGGTTGCGGGCTGCTGTCACTTTAAGAGCTAGCCTAATGCATGGATCCAATATAATGATACATCTGTTTTCTTTCTCATTTGTTTAGGTTCACGTAAGCTATTTGTGACTGTTTACAAGGACACTCGCTGAGACGGGTATTTTAACATTATTTTGCGTGTATGTGTGCATTTAAGCACAAATAGAGGAAGAAGAGATCGGAATTCGGTGTACGCTTGCTGTCTGTGCTGCTCTGTGTATGCGCACAGAAAACAGCCCATGAGTTCTCTTTTGCGTCTTCTTGAGCTCTGATGGCTTTAAATTGCTTGAATGTTTAAAATGACGGGATCTAAAAACACATGCAAATGATAACCTTTCACTCTATGATGGCTAAACTTTGCAGTTAATCCAAGAGTCATGTGCATTTCGAACCGTGATGCCTGGTCCATATGAATCACAGATCAACTACGATCCCTATACTTTACATCGCACATGTGACTTTCCGCAGATGCGCACATGATATCGATGCGAAAACAATTTGTCATGCAGCTCTAGTTTGTGCCATGCCTAAGAGACAACACTATTTTGACAAGCAGCTAACATGGCATGATCAGAAAGAGCTTTATTTGTAGCAACAACAGTAATAAAGCATTTTCTCCAACATAGCCTACCATATATTTTAAAATAATTGCATGCCATTTAGCAACACAAGTCATCCAGCTTTAATTAATATAATATTCTAATATCAATCTAGCTTACTGCAGTGTGCAATACTGTGTCTCATACCAACCACAGAACTAACGCACAGTAACTTTAACATAACTTTCAACACTCGAATATATTGTAGTATGATTGCTTTGACCAAGTTAAAAAGCGCTGTGTTAACCAACAATTTTAATTTGTCAAATAAAGTGACATGTATAAGTAATTCGCCACTTGTGGCCATTTCATTAGAATTAAATAAAATAATGTGAATATAAGTGATCAAAAGTAACTGTAACAAAGTTAAAGTTCAGGGAAGAACCATAAACCGTAACTTAATCGTAAAATAAACAACTGCTTCATATACCACAGTAACGTTAATAAAACTTTAATACATTAGCTCATCCATGAACATAATTTCTGCCCAATCCCATCGGATTGCTTTCCATCAGCTGTGGAGGTGAAGACAACAACTCCAATGATTTCACGCTCATTCACGGCGTCATCAAGCTATGCCTTTGTTTTTGTTTTGAATAAGTGACCTCTGGCAGCACAACTTACATATAGTGCCTTTAAGACGTACTTACATTACAAAAATATTCCATCTAAAATAAATGCAGTTCTACTTTCTTTTCAAAGAAAAAATGCATCTGTTTCTAGAAAACTATTAGAAGCAGTGGATATATTTAATATCTAATAAAAAAAATCCAGCCCTGAGGACCACTGCTCAAGAAACTGTACACAAGTGAAACTAGGTACAGCACAATCTTAAATTCAAACAACATTAAACTACTTTCAACTGCATTTTTAAAAGCTTTAACTCCAGACAATACAGAATCTCGCCTTGGCAATCCCTTTGACTTCCATTCAGAAACCAACACCTATACTGTCTCTCTTTCTTCTCTAGTCAGCCACTGAACACATCTCAAACTAAAGATCAAAGCAACTCACAGGAAAGTGCAAATATTTGATCTTGACTCCATAAAATTCCAGGGTATTCAAGATAGTCTAAGTCTAAAGCTAAAAGAAGTCTTGTAAAGTTAAGTGCCAGTAACTGTAGCGGTTTTTAGTTGAATGAGCTAGTTTATGTTCATACTAAACACAAATAGACAAGTGTTCTAGAGTCACTATGACAGGCGCTGCTTCTCAGGTCTTACTGGAAATCCGTCAGTGCTCTGCATTTGAGTCTGGGACAGGTCATGGCAGGTCCTCTCTGTACTCATCTTCCCTCTATCTGCTTTATGGGCCCCACCTGCATAATGTAATGGAGCTTATATGGGGGTTGCAGTTCTCTCTGTGCTTAGTGTTTCATTTTTCTGTCATCCCCCACCCCCCAATGCAGCTTACCTGACAAATGCATACTCGTGTATATATGTGTTAGCAGTGTTTTGTTCATAAACAAATCAGTGTTTTTAATGAGTTTTTTAATTAAGTGCTTTTTCACAAACCGACTCATTTTTTTCATTCACTTTAGTCTGTCTCTCGACTGCTTTCTTGCCTTTAAAGATGAACTATAGTGCATAGTACAGTAGTTGAACGAACATCATTGGTTGGATCTATTGAATGAAGACATTCCCCTTCACTGTAGGAGTTATTAGTTGTGTCCCAAATGATTTACTATGTACTTTGGTGTTTAGTTAAGTGTGTGAAGTGTCCATGCAAATGTAGTCATGCAAAGAAAATGTATTCATTCAAAGTATGTAGTCTCACATAGTCAGATCTACAGTATATAGTCTAGTGTCTCAAATAGACCTCATAATCAAACTATCATAACAATTTAATTTCAATGATCTCATCTGTTGACATTATGCCGGTGAATTTCAGAGCTGGTGCAAACATATACAAATCGCTATAATCAGATGCTTTCTTAACTACCATTTTTTTCACCGCTGTAATTTTTGTTGTGTTGAGAGGAAAGCGCACAACACATTTACATTCATCTAAACATCGCTCTCAGCGTGGGCAGCGTCTGGATGTTCATTAACAGCATATCGCTGCAAAGGTATTTCCAACCAGTTTTTTTTATTTCTAAGCTAAGAACGAAAAAGAACTTCGCAATGATTATTTCGGGGCCTATAAGTTGCTAGCTGCAGTTCACATAACAGCCACTAGTGTTAATAATAACAAAGGTTTCTGAATTCTACCCAAATGTGCCACACAAGTCCTGAAAAGTGAAGCCAAAACGTTTCGATCACCCCCGGATGGCTGTACCCAGTATAGGTCATAAATCATGTCTCTCCATGTCATCTAATGGGACGTGAGACAAACTAAACAATCAAATTACACTTTAAATAAATTTCGTCCAAAGATAGTTTCTGTCATTTTAGGTAGTTATGGCGTTAAATTTCAAATGTTTTTTCAAATTTGGTTTAAGTTAGTTATTTGATGCTATAAAACCGAGAGTGTGATGTCATGATTGACAGCTGAGATTGACAGCTTTTATCAGGATTTTTGGGAGAAAATTGGAGCTTTAAATGTAATTTCTACATTTCCATATCTGTTTATTTCACACCCACATAATGAGTTGTTCTGCAGTAAACTGTGCTAACCGTTTCTGCGGGAGTGTGGGCGGGGCCTTGATACCATGGCTCCACTTCACGCTCACTACTGTGCAGACTCGGGTCCTGAATCAGCGCCATATTGGGGCATTGGCGGCTTCACTGTTCTACAATGGAAGCGAGTGAAGGTGCATAGTCCATCTTATTTCTTTTTATTGTATTTTTTTACAGTCTATGATTCTACCTATAACCCCTTTAAATAAGAGCATCATCTGGGATTTTGAAGTGTAGCCTACGTTTTCATGCAATGTTGCAATTTCAGTGTATACACACTACTCATACTATTTATACTACAAAACGGCATAGAAAAGTGCATAAGTATGAAAAGAGTGACAAACCTGGGAAATGTTTGTTTCGTGAACAATCAAATTAACAAGGGCATTTTTCATTTGTGAACAAATCAAATTTAATGTTTTTTTTTTTACATTTCAAATCTGATGACTCCCATTACATGATGGGATAGGGAAGTAATTGCCACATATTTAAGTATTAAAGTATGATTTTGCTACTGTTTCATAAATACTGCGTATTCCGCCATTCTGCTTTATCTGGCATACTTTTTGCGTACTATGTGGGATGCAGTGACTCAGTTCTCGCCACCTACTGGCGAACCGATGTAACCTGCAAAAAGAGTCACTCAACATATCAGAACAAACCTTTTTGGTGTATTCAAAGGCTCGAATCACTGAGATGAATAAAATGTATGTGTCTATAATCTCAGACATGTACACAGTCAACACACCAATATGCACAGACTGCCAAAACACATGAGCTAGCCTCAATCTTCCTGACCTCTACCAAAGTCCCTTTAGGTATATAAAGTCTTTGCCTCTACTCGAGTCAAAAATAAACACAGATTTGTAGGCCAAGGCAAAAACAGGACTTTCCACTTCTAATATAGGCCTAAATATGAGCCATGTAAGGTTAAGTTTCTGCTTAATGACATCAAAAGCGTTTAATTGTGCCTGTCATCGTGTGTGAACTGTGAACGCACCTCGCATCTCTAATAACGGCTGTCAACATTAATAGCAACAGCTTGAAATACATTTTCTATTCGTGTACGTGCCGACAGTAGTGCAGGTCGAGACACACACTGCGTCAAAAAAGCTACACGTTACGATACAGAAATATAAATTTAACACGGTATATCTGACAAGCGACCATGAGCTTCATAAGCACAGTCCCACTCTGGACGTGCCGGGGGAGGGGGGAAGAACTGTAGGAATAAAATCATTTTTTTTAAACTCTAACCGACCCAAGTTCTCAAACTCTGCGCTATTTTTCTTAGAGAAAGCGACTTTTCCTGTTTGAAAACAATATTCTAGAATACGTCGGGTTTAACGTTACGTGGCGAGGAATTTAAATCGATTTGACATTTCAATGCTCGCGCGCGACAAACTAAGTGCAAATACAGCGTAAAATGTAAACTTTAATTCGCTACATAGTCACAGTGCGATGCTGCTGACGTAGAACATCACAATCATACTAAGGGAATCTCTGTTTCAGCCTCCTAAAATCAGAACATACTCCATTACATTTCAGTTGTCGCTCGACTACTAAACATCCGTCGTTTGGAAAGTCCCGGTTAAAGTTTACAACCGCATCGCTACGAAGCTGTTTCCTACATCAGCCACAAAATAGCTTGACTAAAATCACCGCAGTCCGGCGTATCGAGCTCCTCCGCTGCAGCGAACAGGAGGGGGAGGAGGGTGGCAAAGTTGCCGCAGTTTGGAGTTGTGTCTGGGGGCAAGCTTCGACCATTCAGCTCCCCTTCCACTAAACTATCTTAATAGCCCCGCTTCGGATTTCTCTTACCTTGAGCACCAGGAGAAGAGTAGTGAGAATTTTTCGGAGGTAGCTCTCTGGAAGGGCAAACTACTCAGTCGCGTTTGACTTTTTGAGGATGAATAGATCAGCTCTCCGCAGGGTCCTCGCTAGTTCCTTCACTCACCCCCTCCCTTGCGCCGCAAGATCAAACCATCACATTCCTTCGACATCCAAACAATGAAAAAGGTGGGTTTTCCTTTGCCAAGAAAGACCCACCCCTAGAACGACTACGCCGCCTGTGACCGCAGAAAGAACGCCCTACCCGGGTAATACGGTCCCGCCTTCCCCGAGCGAAGAGTGAAAGAGTGGATGATGGATCAGTCGAGAGCTCTAGAGGAAGTTTGAGGAATAACGGAAACTGAGTTCACAAGCTGGACTTTATTTTTTTAGCACTAGGCTAATCAATACAGGTGTTAAAACATTTAACGCCGTTTCCGTTATTCCTCATGCAATATATATAAGTGAGTAAAAAAAAAATGACAATGGACAATTCAAAAACGTAAATAAAAAACAACATGACAACAGCAATATTCTCTGTATTGACAGAATGAGTGACGTCACTGCAAAGGTGAGCACTGCAGTGTCCATTCCACTGTCAGGATATGTTGCAGTAAAAAAAAACAACCTTTAAGCCATTCCTTGTAGCATGCAAATAGATAATATGCTTCTAAATGTTTTAAATGGTATTTAATTCCAATATGAATGATATGTAATACATTTTAATTGTAATAATTGAAAAAAGATATTAACATTACCACCCACGAATAGTATAACAAATATAATAATAATATTATCTTATACCCTTAACTGTATTGTTTTATTCAAAGTCATATCTTGATTATTATTGTTTTTGTGTAAACAAATATTGTAGTTTTTTGTGTATTGTGCTTGCAAAGCAAAGACCTTGATCTGTTACCCAAAGGCAACAGTGCATTAACTAGGGGCCGGGCTAAATTAAACATATTTCCTAACCCTTTAGACACTTAATAGTGGTCAGAAATAGTGCACACACACAAAAAAAACACCAGTCCAGTAGAAAGCTGACTTTACGTTTCCAAAGTGGGATCTGAACCAGCATTTGATTGCTGGTGTAGAGCCTCAACCCGCAAGCAACCACCAAAATCACAAACACCCTTATATTTTTAGCAACTACACTGTTTCACCAAACTTTGATTGCATTCTTTTTACTCTTCATTAGAGTCATTTCAAAGCAATGCATAGTGGTTTCTCATTAGAAAACCAACTCTCTCGCTCCACTTTTTTGATGTTGAGAAGAGAGAAGGCGTGACTGTTATTTGCAAAAGAGAATTCAGAAACATTTATATCCACTCCAAATGCACACAATCCTGTTTTTGTTCCAAAAAGAAAGGAAAGCATTTATTTCTGAAAGCAACAAGTATTAGTGCGGTGGCCAAGTTTTATTCTTGTGCTGCAATTTACTATTTAAGCACTCAGTGAACTCAGTGAACCATTATTACAACATGAAAAGTGTATGACAAAGTCAAATCTGCCCACCATGGTAAGACAAACACTGCGGTCATGTACTGAGGTCCATGTGTAGGGACTGAAAACTATAATGAATAGTTTTAGTTTCTTTCAACTTATTAAAATAAGATAAGAGCAATCAATGAACCAGGCTCACTTTATCACAGTCCAAGCTTCATATATGCTCTGTTGGGGATGGATGGCAGTTAAAATTGCAGTGATCCTAAATAAGCACATAGCAGAAATAAAATGCTATAAACAGCCTACTAGCTTCAGAGTGGCTGAAGTGTAACCAACCAATAGTTACACCTGCCATAGTCAAGGATAATCTTCACCATATGCTTTTGACTTGCCTGTTTTTGGAATCTTATGCTGTATTATATTATCCAATTTATGTTTTTGCCATATAACAGTATTTTTTA
The DNA here is from genome assembly GCF_949319135.1 of Squalius cephalus. Classification (NCBI taxonomy): domain Eukaryota; kingdom Metazoa; phylum Chordata; class Actinopteri; order Cypriniformes; family Leuciscidae; genus Squalius; species Squalius cephalus. The sequence goes on along the minus strand of NC_137141.1, from coordinate 22,776,344 downwards.
TCATTTAACTTTGCCTATTTCAAATGTATCAAATTTATTATATATCTTAGTTAAATGTCTCTTACTGCACGTTGCAAACATCAAACATTAGGTTAAGAGGGTTACTTTGCTATATAGGACTGTCAAAATCTGGAAATTAAATTTAACAAAATCATTGAATAATCTTGAAAATGAATAATCTTTTATTGTAAAATTAAACAACATTTTATCAAACTTCGATAATTGCCTTAATCCTTTAAACAACAGAGAAGATAGTATTTAAACATTTTATAAAAATCACCTGTCAAGTTTATAATATACATGACATCAGCATAAGAGTCAGATTGGAAGACCACAGGGACTCATTTCAAGATCACTCATTTAACAGTTCATCTATTGCCAAAATTATGAAATAAAAGATCAGCCATGAAAAGAAAATTATTGACAATATTCAAATCAGGAATCAGAATGTGTAGTTTGTGCATAAAAAATGTCCGCAAAACCAACACGTTGAACGATGTTCACTAACCCTGCAAAGTTTTTCATTTAGATTGCATTTATTGTCTTTAGCATGCATTGTGAAGTATTTCACTCAGTTCCCTGATCATTCCGATTCAATTTCAGTGAGTGAAGAACACATTTATACTCACGTCACGTGCGTTATGTATTTTGCACGTTATCATCTCTGACAGACAGCATGTTGAAACCATGGAAACCATGAGTTTTCCAGGAAACATGTGTACTCGCTGGACCTCTGCTTCTCGTAAATACTACCGTGTGTATTGTGCACGTTATTTTTTGACAGACATCGATTTTGTGATATTCAAATGATGTGGATTTGAAAACAGATTAATCGAAAGGTAATAATTATTTATTTCTTAGCCAGCAAGTTTTAAGAGAAGAGATTGATGCCCATGATTGTGTTATGTCAATGTTTTTAGTTCTAATATTCCAACCGTCAGCCAGCCAAATTTATGACGGACGTGATAACGTGCGTAAGAGGTGAACTATGTTTGATTTTGGGGTAATTATAAAACGTGCTGGAAAAGTTCACTATACTTTATATTATTATTATTAGACTATACATTATTAGACTATTATTAGACTATACATTTTATTTTCATTATACTTATTTCATTATACTTATTTTACGGATTGAAGTTTATTTTGTGGCTTAAAGGGTTAGTTCACCCAAAAATGAAAATTCTGTCATTAATTACTCGCCCTCATGTCGTTCCAAACCCATAAGACCTTCGTTCATCTTCGGACAGAAAGCTCTCAGATTTCATCAAAAATATCTTAATTTGTGTTTTCCGAAGACTAACGAAGGTCTTATGGGTTTGGAACGACATGAGGGTGAGTAATTAATGACAGAATTTTCATTTTTGGGTGAACTAACCCTTTAAATAAATGACCTGTTTCTCAGAGACTGACATAGGCTATTTGGCTTATCAAAAATGTTACATCCAACTGTCACAAATTTGTTGACTTTTGAAAATCAAGATAATTTTTTTACCCGTGAAAATGCAAATCCTGTTGCAAATAATCATGATTTTTTTTTAAACTGATGTTCCATTATATAATATTCAGCGATGACTTCTACAGAAAGTTAGAAAGTTTGAAATTAATAACTACAGCAAAATATCCAGCTATCCTGATAATATAACAGTATAATTACCTATTATTTATCTGCATATCTGAACACCTGTAGTTATGAGTTTGAACATCAAGGGATAAAGCACAAGTGGCTTTCAGATCTCTCTCACTCCTACACAAGCTGTCATCGGTTAAATCAAAACAAAGTCCTTCACTCTTCAATTATTTTTGAATAAGGCCACTGCATGTCACAGCAGGAGAGACTGTTGGTGGGGAGAAAATCCCAAGTTTGCACTGTTTGGTGAACGGTGTGCTAAATATGTGGGAAAATTTGGTCTTACATAATACTTACTAGGGTGAAGGTGATTTCACCAAGTACAACATGTTCCTGGATCACCAAAATGTTGATCCAGGAACATATTGTACAAACCCTAACCCATTCCAATCAACCAATCAGATTTGAGGGACAAGTTTACAGTTTTCTCAAGTTTAGGCTTACAACAAGGGTTAGGGGCTTATGCACCATTCTTATTCACCTTTCATTTCTCTCTGATTTTAGGGGTTATGGGTGGGATAGGGTTATCACAAAATTTTCAAAAAGAAATGTTGTTCCAGGATCAACAAAATATGTTGATCCAGGAAGATATCTACTTGGCAAAATCATGGTGACCACCATAACAGACATTGACTTGAACCCCCACAACCCCCCCCCCCCCCCCCCCCTTTCACAAAATAATATACACAATTAGTATGTTATATGCTTTGCTTGCAAGGTGGAATTACTTTCAGACACAATTACTCGCAGACACAATATTTATTTGTTCTGTCGTTCCGTCACCATATAGGATCTTGAGGCTCTTACTTCACATTGCGAGATCACAACAAGTTAATATGACGTTCCCAATAATTAAATATTTCGTAGCAGCAACATATTATCACGTTCCCACAAGTTAATATGTCGTGCCAACGACGTGGACCGAAGATGTCCCCTCCCGGTCACTGTACAGTTGAATCCCATAAAATCTGTTCAGTGGTTGTTAAATTATTGAAAGAACTCAAACGTGTGAACAGCATGGCATGATGGGACATGCCCAGGTATTCTTGATCAGTGTGTCACAACACAAGAGAGAGGTCTTGAGTGCTGGCATATTTTTCACTCTCTCCCACATTCAAATGTCAACTTGCAGTTATAAGGAGAAGAGATTTTTTTATTGAGTGAAATAAAAGCTGTTTTATCTTAGGTGCTGAGCTGTGAATCATCCTTTATATACTTGGACACTCAGAGGAGCCTCTAGGCGTATTGAAACTCTCAGCCAAACAATATCTAGAGTCAGAACTAAGACGCCTCACCGTCATATCTCTCTCTCACTATTGTTTACGGCACAGCCCTGAGACGTAAGCAAACCATGTGTTGGTATGTCATCTCATCGCAAGGGGTGTTTGTGTGCTGAAAAAGGTGCTCACCAGAATGTGCTTCAGTTTTTTCTGGAATGTGGCTCCGTCTATCTCCATAATATCGCATGATGCCTTTGGGCTGCAGGCCAACATTCCCCAAAGAGCACCTGGGTGAATTTGCTCCATCGCTTTTCTAGATTCCATCTGCAAGACTCTGGAAGAAATTATTGAAGTTTTAAGAATTGCAATGAAAATGATGGTGTGTTGCCCAGACAGAGTGCATTTTAAAAGTATTCACTCACTAGTGTGGTTTCTCAGTAATGTGGAAATAATTGTATTACCAATAACATAATTGTGAGTGTGATACAGTTAAATAAACAAGAAGCTAATTCTGAGCACATAAACTTACTGAATCAACATTGAATTGACTTGAGCTGAATACTGCCGCTTGTAGAGCTGCGCAAATCTAAATTAAACTTGTTTCATAATTGATGAACTTTGCAACACTGACAAAGTTATTGAACTGAATTTAAAACAACATTGAACTCATTTGAGCTGAATAATGATGCTATTGTCTTTTTGTAGAGCTCTTTACTGAAATTGAATTTGTTTCATAACTGATGAGTTTTACAACATTTACACTGTTTTTTCCTGTTTATTAATGTGAAGTTGCTTTAAAACAATCTGTATTATAAAGCGCTATATAAATAAATGAGAGTTAGGCCCCGTTTACACGAAGGGAAGATGCAGATATTTCTCTGCGGTTTGGCCTCCCATTTACACGAAAACCCCATTTTTAATCACAGAAAACGATTATTTCTAAAAAGTCCGGCCAATGTGTTGCCGTGTCAACTGGGAGAAATGGGGTTTAGGTTCTCAAACGTCACATTATGCGCCAGAAAATGCGCGGCTATGTGTAAATGTGGCCTGTAAATGTGTTCAGTTTCTGTTTGCCTGTTTTTCTTTTACCCAGTTTTCCCATGTGATTCATTGGTTCATCTATTTCACCTGTCCTTTGTTAATGATCTCATTAGCTCCTTTGTTTGCCCTTAAACCCTCAGTTCCTGTCGGTTCTTTGTCCTGGATTGTTTAACATCAATGTGTATGTGGTTGTGTTTCCTCCGAGTTACTCTCCTGTTTATTGTGATTCTTGGATTAAAGATCTATTTTGAGTATCTCCTTCATCATGTGTCAGCCACCCACCGTGACAGCTGTACCCTATTATAAAGTGCTACATAAATAAATTAGAGTTTTCTTGACTTGATATTTTAGACACACCAAATGAAGCCACAGCAAAATTAATTTTATACGTCTCCAAACAACACACAGTTGTGGTTTAGTTCCAGAATGAATCTGTATTTTTGAGCGAATTGGTTCAATGAATGATTCAGTGATTCATAACGACAGTCACCACCTTCTAGTGATGTTACCTGCTGTTGGACTGTATCAGGACAGACAGATAGGACAGACAGATAGACGGATGGATGGACGGGTGGATGGATGGATGGTTGGTTTGCTCCAGCAGCATGTTTCTCATCTCTGTTGCAGGCATGCTCATAACAAACAGTAGTTTGGTTAGAGACTATCATTAACCTTAATCCAGGATTTAGCTTGTGGCTCCATCAGGGCTAGGGCTGCGTGTTTGTGTTGTGTGCATGTTGGTAAAGTTAATATCTATTAAAAAATAAAGTAGCATTGCATGAGGAAACGTACGTCAACTGTAAAAAAAAAAAGTCTCTCTCTCTCTCTCTCTCTCTCTCTCTCTCTCTCTCTCTCTCTCTTTCAAATGTATGACCTTTGTCTTTTAACAGGAAAGGAAAGTGGCATAATTTTGAGAATATTTGTTGCGGTTTTATTATTTTCTTTTCTTACTCTATCCTCTGCAGAATGGGATCGTTCTTGACTGTCTCTGACTTATGTGAGCACTGTGAGAGAACATATAAAAGGAACTGTTGTAGCCTACCTGCCTGAAGGGGGAGTGACTGCTCTGTCTGATTTTCTGTTGTTGCATTGCCATAACTAAACATTCTATGCTAATATTTCTGTGCTGTTGCTTGTTTTACTTGAATTGTAAATATGGATAAATATATAATTCTCATTTATAGGGAAGCTGTATATTGAGCGCTATTGCATTTGCTGTAATATTTTATTTTTATGTTCACAGTTAGTTTGGTGATTACAGTGAGGGGGACTAGTTTGGTGAGCCTCACCCATATGTGGTCCTAACTGGGAATTACAGATTGCACATAATTAGCTTTTTTGTTGAGATTTTTTTTTGTTATATTTGTGGAATCAATACAAAAGTAAATGAATAAGAGACAATATTCTTGATAACTTGGTGCCCCCATGTGGCCACTATGACATCTGTAGATTGAAAAGAGAGAGAGAGAGAGAGAGAGAGAGAGAGAGAGAGAGAGAGAGAGAGAGAGAGAGAGAGAGAGAGAGAGAGAGAGAGAGAGAGAGAGAGAGAGAGAGAGAGAGAGACATAACTTATTAGGTGGAAAATGCATGATTGCATGCTTCTATTTTTCATACACTTTAACAGGCACTTCAACAATTTGTTAGAGCACATTTTGAGTTAATACATCATGTTAAATTGTTCATAATGCGGGTTTCTCATTTGGGTGCTGTATGTTTAGCACTTTTATCATATACAAATTCATAGGATATGTTGAAATAAATTACAATTTCCCTTACAAAAAAAGTGCAGTTATGTAATTTCAAGTATAAAATACCTAAATAGGAACATAGTATATACTTAAGTGCAAAAATAATTTACAAAATAATCAACTCTAAGTATGATGTTAGGTTCACTTAAAGAACTTACAAATATACTTGCATTATAAAACTACTAATCTAGTTTACACTTCAAAGTATTCTTCCATAAACTGAAAAATGTGTTACAAGTATTAAACTAGTAAACTACTTTTTGAGTAGGGTGGTGGGTGCCAAATTTTGTTTAACAGTTTTCTCCTGGTTTTGGTTTAGTTGGGGAGATGGGGAAGTTCCCCGTTAATTTATTTATTTTTCCTTTGTTGAGCAGGTAAGTTAGTTTTTCTTTAACCATATAAAATAATCAGATTTTGTTTGTTGTTTTAGCATAAGACTGAGACTATATGACTACTTCTGTTTGTTCTTTATTTCTTACTAAAATAAAAGACTACATTTTATTTGACCAGATTTAAGTGTCTTGGTTGGAGACAGGAAAACCTACTTGTTTCTCTCAAATTATTTAACCTTGTTCGTCGTTCCTAATACCCCTGGGAGTGAGTCTAGACTAGACTCGTCCTACTGTAAATTGTGTAGATTGTTGTGATCAAAAATCTTGAAATTTGTTATTTCCATAACTGTTTGACTGTTTTCAACTGTGGAGGGAAGTATAGTGGAGCGGCAAAATGGAATTCGATTTAATATCATTTACCCTTTCTCCTTCCACTGAGGATTTCAATCGTTGTAGAAAGGAAGATCTGCTTTTGATTGCCGATATGTCGATATTCCAAAAGAGTCTACAAAGGAAGTCTTTGAAGAGGACTTGTTTGGAAAACTTGTGAAGGCTGGTATTTTGCCAGGACATTCAGAAGGCGTGCTGAGGAACAACCTGAGGCTACAGTTGAGACTGTAACCAAAGAGGTTCTTCTCAACACTGGGACGGAAGGCCCACAGGATCCTTTGTTAATGTTAACTTAAATAATTAGTCCTCATGATAAAAAAGCAAGAATGTGAGGCTCAGATGATAATGCTTTGTGTTGTTGAGGCTGAGGCAGACAGAGACATTACATTGCACAGATTGGACCCGGAGGATCAGCGGCTAGAAAAAAAGCCTGTGCCAATGTCTCAATCTAAAAAAAAAAACTAAAAAAAAACTCTACTTCATTGCCTTTGTCTGTATTTAGTCTTGCCTTCTCTGACGACTCTGATCACAGATCCTCTAAGTTCGATTCCAGTTAATTAATCAAACTTGTGCCACCGTTTAGAGAAGCAGAAGTCAACACTTTCGAGTGTGTAGCAGGTAAGTTAAAATGGCCTAAAGACATTTTATATGGGCTTTATTGTTGCAGTGTAGTTTTACTGCTAAGGCACAATAGCTTTGCTCTGCCTTACCATTAAAACAATCTCTTGACAATGACTTGGTGAATTCCACAGTTTTATGTGTGTGTAACTTTAAGGCCTTTAAGGCCTGTTCACACCGGGACGAATTTCGCGCGCGATATTCGCCGACGTTTAACGCCTTGTGACTAAACAAAGGGCGCCAATGTGAGTGTGCACCAGAGGTGGGACCAAGTCATTGTTTTGGAAGTCACAAGTAAGTCGAGTCTTTGTATTCAAGTCCCAAGTCAAGTCCAGAGTCAAGACAGACAAGTCCCAAGTCAAGTCCCGAGTCAAGACAGGCAAGTCCAAGTCAAGTTGCAAGTCCTCGAGTTTAAGATTCAAGTCTTAAACAAGTCATTAGTGCTTTTTGCACAAATTAGTGTCTCAGTGTTAATTACTATATGAAATGTATACTAATTTATATCAGGAAGGCTTTTAAAATATGTTCATGACTTAGCAGTTCAATTTCATATTAATAGAGTGGCAATGCAGATTTAAAAATAAAAGAAACTGTTCATTGGGAAAATTAATCGTGATTTGCTACATATTAAGTTTAAAATATTGAGTCCCTGGTTAAATTATTTTGTTAACGCAACAGCAATTGTAGAACATTCCTATTTCCATGGCGACGTATCAAGCGTCACGTGACACTTTTTGGGGCTACGTGCCTTTCATTTACAAAACGTAAATCCATCCATTTCTCCCGAAAGACATTAAAGTGAGTGGCTGGTGAACAGGGAGAAGACTTTATAGTTACCTATAGGCTAAAATGTGCGTTTGTTGTGGGAAAAAAAAAAACATGTCTCAAAATTATATTTGAAAGGTTTATTATTTCCGCTTACTTAAACATCATCAGTGTGGGTTTTTTTTCTCAAATTATAAATGGTTCGCTAGTACTTGTGTATTTAAATGCCTGAAAAAAAACCAAAAAAACATTATTTGGTTTTATTAAACATTAAAACTGTCTGAACGTGTGATAAATGACAACTGACACGCGCTGCTGAACGCACTCTATCAAGCGCTCTCTGGCTCAGTGCCAAACGTGCGAAAGCAGCGCTAATCAGCGCTGTGATCATGCGTCAATGATACAGTGCTATAATACAGTGATTATTACAACTCTGATCTGTGGTTTTAGAAGGTAGGTCAAGTCTTTCCAAGTCAAAGGGCTCAAGTCCGAGTCAAGTCGCGAGTCATTGTTGTCAAAGTCTAAGTCGAGGAGTCACAAGTCATCTTTGATTATGTCAAGTCGAGTGGCAAGTCATCAAATTTGGGACTCGAGTCCAAGTCGAGTCCACAACCCTGGTGTGCACACCAACGCGAAAAACGCCACGCGTAAAAGCGTCATTTTTTAAAAAACGCCTCGGGTTCGTTTTTTTTGGTTTGACGCGCTGCGTCAAAAACTATCCGACCAATGAGATTGGCGCTTTTGCTCACGTGTCTGGAGCTTCTGAAGTTACAATAAAACACAACTTGGGGGCGCTCAAACACAAAACGGTCTTGCTGAGTACACATACGTAACGGCGAAGAAGATATACGCCAAGTACACTGCCGGGAAGAAATAAGACGAGGAAGATGCAAGGCAAGATGAATGTAGAGCTGCTGGTCTCGTTGGTGTCGGAACATAAAGAACTATATGACAAACGCGACAGCAACTACAAAAATCTTGATAAAAGAGAACTGTTATGGAGTGGTATTAAGCACCATCTAATGTCAGGGAATGAATTTGCATGTTCACTCGGCTCATCGTCAGCGAAAATCGCTTGGGTGTGAACACAAAAAAACGCGTTGAAAAACGCTGGCGAATAACGCGCACCGATATTCGTCCCGGTGTGTACGGCCCTTAAAGGCCTGTTCACACCGGGACGAATTTCGCGCACGATATTCGCCGACGTTTAACGCCTCGTGACTAAACAAAGGGCGCCAATGTGAGTGTGCACATCGACGTGAAAAACGCCACGCGTAAAAGCGTCATTTTTTAAAAGACGCCTCGGGTTCGTTTTTTTGGTTTGACGCGCCGCGTCAAAAACTATCCGACCAATGAGATTGGCGCTTTTGCTCACGTGTCTGGAGCTTCTGAAGTTACAGTAAAACACAACTTGGGGGCGCTCAAACACAAAACGGTCTTGCCGAGCACATATACGTAACGGCGAAGAAGATATACGCCAAGTACACTGTAAAAAATATTTTTGCAATTTAGTTATTTCAACTTATTTTTGTGAGTAGAGATAACTAGATTGTCCAGACAACAAGAAATTTTAAGTTTTCTTGTCCTCAACTAGACTGAAAGTTGAATGAACAACTTAAATTGTTATTTTAACTCAAAAATGTATGTTTAAACAACTGCACTAGATTGTCTGTTGAATTAACACGTATTATTGTTATTTTAACTTATACATTTAAGTTGAAACAACTGCACTAAATTTCCTGCTGGTTTTACTTCAATTATATTCTAATGAAGTATAAATGACTTTAATAGAAGAAAATTTACTTTGTAAAGTAAACTTAGTAAACTAAACTTAATTTATCTATATATCTTGCTGTCTGGTAGACTGCATTAAAACCTAAACTTCAATTTTATTTTAGTGTGTAACGTTAGCCTATTAAAAACATTACTATTATTTAAAATTATGAGCACAAATTAATTAAATTACACAAAAAAATTGTATAGCTGTTTCAGTTTTTATCTTATTCATGGTCAGATTCAATCCATCATGGGCGGATTTGAGCGATTCATGAAAATGAACCTCTCAAGATGATTCGGTGAATCATTTTTTTTCTCTCTGAGAATTTTCGAGAAGCCCGCGGAAACTGGATGATTTTCCCTGTTGGACCTTAGCTGCTACGTGTCTTCAGAAGAAGTGACACAGAGTAAGTGAAAGTGGATGCAAGGTTTTAGTTCGTTTTAGAATTATATTATCCATTTCGAGTCAGAGTGTTTTTGTACATAGAAGATTCGCTGATTTGTTTTACTTCCTTGTGTTCAAGCTTCAGTCAAAAGCTGCTCGTTCACCAACCGGAGTTACCGGACCAAACCGGATTTTTTTTTTTTTTTACCTCAGTTGCAGAGCGCCAGATATAGGTAAGTTTTCACCAAAATATTTGAATTAAAAAAGTAACTGTCAAATTGAATCGATATGGGTGATAAATATCAAGTAACGTTAATACGTCTGTGGTTTGAAATGTCACGGTTTCCAAGTTAGGCTGCTGTTCAGTGTTTGGATTTTGCCGGCCTCGCGCCATTTCGTTCATGTTTTAAGAAATTTTGATAATAGGGTGAATTACTCACGATGTTGTCACGAATTTAAGACTATTAAGTGTATTTCTGCACATAGAATATTCGCTCATTGTACTTTCTCGTGTTGACTCACAGGTTCAGTCGACTAAAGCTTGTTCATCAACCGGAATGTTTTACCTCAGTCACTTCAATTCAACTCAGTTGCAGAGCGCCAGATATAACGTTAGGTAAGTTTTGACCACAATCTTTGAATTAGAAAAGTAAATGTTAACGTGAATCGATATGGGTGATGTACAATTAATACGTCTGTGGTTTTAATGTTTTCATTATTACTAACGTTATTCGGAGTTTGGATCTTGTGCCATGTCGTCGCGCTTATGTTCATGTTTTAAGAAATCTTGATAATAGGATGAATCACGATGTTGTCACGAATTTAAGATTATTGAGTGTATTTCGAATCAGAGTGTTTTGCACATAGAAGATTATCTCATTGTATTTTCTCGTGTTGACAGGTTCCGTCAAGTTGACTAAAAGCTTGTTCACCAACTGGATTTTTTACTTCAGTCATTAGCCTAGCGAACTACATAACAGTTGCAGAGCACCAGATGCAGGTGAGTTTTCACTGTAATCTTTGGGGATTCTTCAAATTAACTATCAATTTGAATTGATGTGGGTAAAATAAGTAACTTATTATATCTGTACTTTTAAATGTGACTGTTTTTATTAATATGGGATATGGTTGTGATTGACACGCACTGCATGTTATGCGTGTTTGAGTCACTTGTAATTTGAGAACACATTTAAACCATCTTACTAAATTCATCATGTGAATCGTTTATAAACCTGTAGTCTGAAGTTTTAGGCATTTGAAAGCAAAAATATTTGGGTTAGTTCATTTAGGGTTAGTTCACCCAAAAATGAAAATTCTGTCATGCATTAATCATTTCTTGTAAAATAATTCTGTAATTACTCATCCTCATGTTGTTCCAACCCCATAACCCCTAATTTCCACCAACTGCGGAACGGCTGCAGATCTACTCCGGAACGGCGGCGGAGTCAGAAGGTTTCCATTAAACCTCAATACACACAAAAAATACACACAAGTTAATGTGTGTATTTTCATTGAATGCGGAACGGCTGCGTTCCAACTCCGGCGATCCGCAGCCCTCCGGAGCAGATACGCAGAGCTTCTATTTTTGCCAGATGCCGGAGAGCTCCGCAGCAATTCAGCACTTATATCGCGCGATCATATACTTAGATCTCGTGGGTCCTTGTGACCTCAGCTGTCAGTCATGGCCACAGCCATTCCGCAACAAATCCGGACCTGGTGGGTATTGAAGGATGATGGAGCACAGAGCCGACACGCAGCGGAGCCGATCCGCAGCCGTTCCGCAGTTGGTGAAAATCCGGGTTAAGACTTTCGTTCATCTTTGAAGCACAAATTAAGATATTTTTGATTAAATCTGTGAGCTGTCTCACTCCTCCATAGGCTTCTAGGCAATTTCATTCTGCCGGTCCAGAAAAGTTAGTACAAACATTGTTAAAATAGTCCAAGTGACTACAGTGGCTCAACCTTAAGTTTATTAAGTGACGAGAATACTTTTTGTGCGAAAAAAACAAACAAAAATAATGGCTTTATTCAACTCTTCATTTTCTTCCATGTGGGCCTCTGACGTGAGTTCACGAGAGCGCCACGATGCATGCGCGAGAACTGAGAAGATGTTGAAAAAAGTCTGGGGTTTTTTTTTGCACAAAAAGTATTCTCGTCGCTTGATAAACTTAAGGTTGAGCCACTGTAGTCACTTGGACTATTGTAACAATTTTTTTACTAACTTTTCTGGGCTGGCAGACATCGATTACCCAGCAGTCTATGAAGGAGTGAGCCAGCTCTCAGATTTCATCAAGATGTTCCGAAGATGAACGAAAGTCTTACGGGGTTGGAACAACACCTTTAATGCTTTTCAGAGTTTCTTTTTGAAAGGAATGTTGTGAACAGGATGTTTCATGTGTTGGTATGTTGTGGGAGTGGCATTTTAGAATGTTTAGTTTAATTGATGAATTTGTTGAAGCTTGAGTGCATAAATAATTGGTAACTTAGTTGATATTAAAATGGCATTTAAGCCAATTCATAGGTCTTTAATGTGTTTAACAATGTTTAAACGGTTTCTTTTGGAACAAAGGATGTTTCTATATTGAATGCTGTGGGTTGATCTTGTTTAATGTTATTTAACAAATTAATCCACAAGACATGCATTGAGACAGGTGTAAAACACCTTTCCAAGGTTGTTTTCTGCAATTTCATTGCAAAAAAAAATTGTATTGTATATAACACCTGATGTACTTGTTACATCATAAGAATGGCATCTATGCTAATGTTAGTCTTTCTGTTTATTCCAAGGTTTACTGAAGTCAGCCGGATCCGGGCCGTATCCAGATCAGGTGGTGGACCTGCGCCTGGACCCATCTACAACTCATCCCTGAAGTGCCAGCCTCATCAGCCCTGTGAAGGCCTCATCGACACGACAGCCATCAGCACTGATCCTCAACAAACTCGTATACATACCGGCGTGACTCCGACTTCCAACCAGATGGAACTGGATAAATATTCTGAATGTTCTGATCCAATCTGACTTCTGACCTGTAACGCTGCCTGAATCATAATCATACACTGTTCGTTCTTTGGCCAGAGGAGAACTGGCCCCGACTGAGCCTGGGTTCTCCCAAGGTTTTTTTCTCCATTCTGTCACCTGATGGAGTTTTGGTTTCTTGCCACTGTTGCCTTGGCTTTTGGCTTGCTTAGTTGGGGACATTTAATATTTAACAATATTATTGATCTGCCTTAATTAAGGTGGAAGATGATGCAATTTTCTTCTAGAAACAAACTTTGTTGTATTATTTTCATGTTATCACTGTGAAGCTGCTTTGATACAATCTGTATTGTAAAAAGTGCTATATAAATAAAGGTGACTTAACTATTGTAAATTGTATCAGTGATCGATAATTTTCCTTTTTTTTTTTTTTTTTAATCAAATGTATTTTACAAATTAATGTTCTAGTAGTAATTAATTATTTGGTACTGCTGCAGGTTTCAAAATACTACTTTAGTTGGCTGAACTTATTAGATGTAGTTTAGAAAACTTAACTTTAGTTTGCTGAACTTATTGGATGTAGTTTAGAAAACTTAACTTTAGTTGACTTAACTTAAATTCGAAGTTAACTTAACTAAATTAAATCAGTTCATTGTACTTCATAACTTGTCAGGTAAACTTTTCCAAATTTGTCAGGTACACTTTTATAAATAAGTTAGTTTAACTTAAAAATATCCATGCAAAAAGATAACAAAAAATAATGAGTTAAGTCAACAAAATATTTTTTTACAGTGTAGCGTCTACACTGCCGGGAAGAAATGAGACGAGGAAGATGCAAGGCAATATGAATGTAGAGCTGCTGGTCTCGTTGGTGTCGGAACATAAAGAACTATATGACAAACGCAACAGCGACTACAAAAATCTTGATAAAAGAGAACTGTTATGGAGTGGTATTGCACCTTGTGTACCGGGGTATTTCTGTTTTGCATTAAGCACCATCTAATGTCAGGGAATGAATTTGCATGTTCATTTGGCTCATCGTCAGCGAAAATCGTTTGGGTGTGAACACAAAAAACGCGTTGAAAAACGCTGGCGAATAACGCGCACCGATATTCGTCCCGGTGTGTAGGGTGCTTAAGGGTGGAATTCCTGCAGAGGTTCAAGCTACAAGACTGCCAAATGACTAAAGAAATGTTATTAGCAAGATGGGAGAAAACTGTACATTTCTTGTCTATTCCACCCACTGCCACTTATACCAACGACGGAAATAAGCGCAGTTACAATAGCTTAATATGTTGGAGAGCGTTGCTATAGAGAGTGACATTATTGTATTGCAATATAGCACTTCAAAGTCAATACAAAATCAGAACTAGTTAGAACATTAGTTGTAATTGAAAAGGTTTAATGACAATATGGTTATGTTTACACTTAAAATAGTTACAAAATAGATGTATGAGATGATAATAACTTATATTATTAATTGTACCCAGCATATATGAAAAATGTTACCTGAGAGAAAAATAGAGAGAGAGAGAGAGAGAGAGAGCCCCAAGAAAGGGACCCAGATAATCAGAGAGCCAGAGCATAAAAAGAGACAGAGCAACAGTTTCAATCTTCTTTTATCCTTTCCTGACCATGTGACTTTAACCCAACTGTGAGACGTTTAAACTGACCAATCAGATAATTCGAACTTCCCCCACCATACTAAAGGTGTGACAATTAATTGACCCCCAAAATACAAACATTCTGGCCTACAGGCCTAGATCACTATCAGCCCATCTGTGCCTTTAGGAACTCCAAATGGTCCTTGTGGTAGAAAGAGGGGGTAGAAAAACAGTCAAGCAAATGTCTTTGTTCATTTCAAATATCGGAATTGGATTATTTCAATTCTACATGTGTATGAGTTGGTCCCTGAGGCTTACAGGCAAATATTTCATCCACAGTCACACAGGCGTATATGGAGAGAGAAAATGACACTTTTTGAGAAGCAGTGTCTTTCCAACAAGGTTAAAAATTTTGAGCAACTTCAGGAATTACTCTTGTTGGAAGACTTTAAAAAAGGGTCGTTGTCCATTTAAACAAACAGAAAGTCACATCGCTTGCGGATGTGGCAGTTTTGTCTGAGTTTGTGCTGACGGACACCAAAATGTTTTCTGTTTAGATTGTCAAACTCTTGTTTCTACCCCTTCTGCTGTAGGTTCTATGATGGAAGTTTTCTCACACTTGATTAGAAGAGGCACTCAATCAAATTCCACTCGCAAATCTTTCACGCGTACTCATGACAGGCGTGTTTGTTTTCAGCACCCAGCCGACAACGATGTGTAGACGCGCTAGGGTATAGGGTTATACTCTAGCGCGTCTACACATCAAAATCGGCTGAGTATAACCCTATACCCTAGCGCGTCTAAACATCGACGTGGGCTGGGTGCTAATCCTATACTCTAGCGCGTCCACACATCGACGTCGATGAGGCTAATCCTATACTCTATCGCGTCTACACATCGACGTCGGCTGAGTCTAATCCTATACCCTAGCGCGTCTACACATCGATGTCGGCTGGGTGCTAATCCTATACTCTATCGCGTCTACACATCGACGTCGGCTGAGTCTAATCCTATACCCTAGCGCGTCTACACATCGATGTCGGCTGGGTGCTAATCCTATACTCTAGCGCGTCTACACATCGACGTCGGCTGAGTCTAATCCTATACTCTAGCGCGTCTGCACATCGACGTCGATGAGGCTAATCCTATACTCTATCGCGTCTACACATCGACGTCGGCTGAGTCTAATCCTATACCCTAGCGCGTCTACACATCGATGTCGGCTGGGTGCTAATCCTATACTCTAGCGCGTCTACACATTGACGTCGGCTGAGTCTAATCCTATACTCTAGCGCGTCTACACATCGACGTCGGCTGAGTCTAATCCTATACTCTAGCGCGTCTGCAAATCGACGTCGATGAGGCTAAGGCCGTGTGTCCACCAAAGCGTTTTTACTCGCGGCTGGCGTGTTTTTTCAATTGTTTTCAATGGGAGCGCCACGTTTTTAAAACGCCATGAGTGTAACGAGGTGCTGAGCGTCTTTTTCACGCTGAAGCGCTGCGCGTCCGGCGTTTTTTACTGGTCGCCGAGAGTTGAAGAATGTTCAACTTTTGGTAAAACGCAGCGCTCATCACTGTCACTTTTTACCCAACCGTCCAATCACAGTGGAGGAGGGGCGGGACTAATACCACACCGACCAACCGCGTCCGCCACATGATTCTGCTTGTACAACGTCAACAGATGACAACAACAAGCATAATAACGGAACAAAATCAAGAGCCAGAGAAAATACATTATATTGTATTGACATTTTAATATAGAATCAACACAGAAACAAAATATGTGTGAAATGAGATACTAGTAAGACTTTCGCGGATATTCCGTATCATAACAAGCAAAGTGTCTCGGCCTCAACCGTCTCAACTGAAAAAACGCTGCGCTGCCAAAACGCTCTCAAGCGCCCACAGCTGAGCGTTTTTAGCAGAGTGCCTAGCGTTTTCAGCTGGCTAAAAACGCTTTGGTGGACACACGGCCTAATCCTATACTCTATCGCGTCTACACATCGACGTCGGCTGAGTCTAATCCTATACCCTAGCGCGTCTACACATCGACGTCAGCTGGGTGCTAATACCTGTTCCCCTTACTAGCTTACTTCCTGCGCAGGAATAATCAACAAATAAACTTCAGCAAATGTCCTTTAAATGCTTTAATCACGGCCGGAGGATCTCTCGAGCAGTTCTTAGAGAATCTCCCCCAAGAAGAAGCAAGGCCGTAGGATCTCAGACAAATTCCATTGAGAATCCCACCAGCTAACACGAATACAACAGTTTTTTTAGAATAGGGAGGTATGGCAAAATTATATGAATTTGATTGGTTCTTCACATGCCTTTTCTTTGCTTAAAGGTGCCCTAGAATGTGAAATTGAATTTATCTTGGCATAGTTAAATAACAAGAGTTCAGTACATGGACATGACATACAGTGAGTCTCAAACACCATAGTTTTCCCTTTCTTATTTAAATCTCGTTTTTGAAAAACACCCCTGAAAAACAGGCGAATCTCCACATAACACCAACTGTGACGCAACAGTTGGGATCATTAATATGTACGCCTCTAAAAATTTGCATATGCCAGCCCATGCTCAGTGCCAGGCGGAACTGCGCAGCCGAATCATCAGAAGTTCTGCAGGTGAAGAAACAAGCAGGAGGAGGATCATAGGGAAAATGGCAGATCTATCTATAATCTGATACCGCTACAGTTTAATTCGAAGTTGTTAGTTGCTCTGCCCGTTTCACCACGGACTGTTTTTCTAACCTGGAACATATATCAAGCAGCCAGGCATCTCTCGGCGTCTCAAACGGACGAAGGGGGCAATTTCAACTAACGTTATATTCCCGCAAGCGGTAAGTAGTGATTTTATTAACAATAATTTACACTGTGTTATCTAGATCCAGCGCGATATTGTTTTTTCCTCGAGAGACATCGTGGCTTGCAAACGAGCGAACGAAGCATGGCAGTTGCTCAGTGTTTGGATGTACAAATGAACACAAAAGTATTTTTTTAGTTCCTTCATCCGAGCCTCTGGAGAACCAGTGGGTTATGTGAATTTCTGATGTGTAATTGTTCAAGTTCAGACAGATAATCTTTCTCTCAAAGTCGTTCAACACTGTTTATGCTTCAGTAGATCGCGTTGCAGTGATAAGATCTTCATTCACGCGATCAACAGGCTGTCATCTGCTCAATGCTGGAATAGATCTAAATACTTAAAAAACTTCTCATGATTCGTTAATCCCGATAGCTGTAATAGTAAAAACGTATAAAAGCTGTAATAGTAAAAGTTTTCCAGATAGCTCTACATGTAATGCCAGATATTTCATATGCAAGCATGTCAGCCAATCACAGCAGTGGGCGACAACACTGAAGTCTCACAGCAGACACGCCCCTTCAAACAGAGTGTTCAATCCAGGGAATGAAATCAGGCTAGGAAATATGCCTTTTATTTCTAAATTATAACAAATTTTGATCTAAAAAACATACTAACATTATAAGGGCACCCCAGGAAACATTATAAAATAATAAAATAATCCATTCTACGGCACCTTTAACCCTTCTGTTACTAGGTATAGCAAACTTTGTTTTAATGATTACTTCATTGTTAATCACATGGTTCTAAACTAGGAATTTCTAATGTCTAGTTTCATTTCCCATATTTGTTATTTTTACACTCACACAACCAAAGTCAAAGGGGTATGGCAACACAACATACAACATTCAAAAACACAGGACAGAACGTTTTGGTACACTGTGTTTCAAGGTGTTATCATGTTAGGCCTAAAAAGAGAAATAAAGTTAGATTTTAGAAACATGTTAGTTTAATATACAGTTTACTATTTTATCTATTAAAAATGCACCACACACTCTTTGTTGGTTTACCTTCTAAATCTATAAAATGGCTGCAGTATATCCAGAATTCAGCAGCACGTGTGCTTACATACACTTCACCACGTCAGCACATTATATGTGCTTTATAGCTTGCATTGGCTTCCTGTTCAGTCCCATATTGCTTTTAAAACTCTCACACTAACATACAAAGCTATTCACGAAATAGCCCCTTCTTATATCTGTGACTTAGTCAGCCTGTACACACCTTCCCGTTCCCTTTGGTCTACTGATTCACTAACTCTTCAGCAGCCTCTTTGTATATTAAAATCTATGGAGAGTGTTGCTGCACCCAGGTTATGGAATGCACTTCCTCTTATTGTTAAGAGGTGCTCCCACATTAGCCAGTTTCAAGAAGTTGTTAAAAACTCATTTTTTAAAATTGCTTATACTGACTAGTGTTACTGACCAGGAGAAAACTGTTAAACAAAATTTGGCACCCACCACCCTACTCAAAAAGTAGTTTACTAGTTTAATACTTATTAACACATATTGATTAGTATTTTACTGTGTTGTACTGTAATGATTATTTTTGTATTACTCTTACTTCTGTATTTTATTTGCTTATAAATTAAAATGTATTATTATTATTATTATTATTATAATCTAATATCCAGTCAGTTTTTCATAAAAAGTACAATATATTTGCCTCTGAGATGAAGTGGAGTTAAATAACAATCTAAATTACTTCAAAATTATACCTGTTGAAGGACCCGGTCTCCACGAAGCCCAGACAGGGTCAAAATGATGATGACAATAGATAGCAGGGAAATCCACATGATAGGAACAGAAATATCATATTTGATTTACTTGAGGTAGAATCCAGACACGTTGTTGTCACACAGCAGCACAGATAGCAGTCACGCAGTGCCCACAGCATTCCAAGTTGAAAGGATCAGCGATCCAACGGTGTTAAACCTGATAAAACAATAAATGCACGCACCGAAAGACTCCACAACAGAATTCCAGTATCGTTAAAAGCAGTGTAAAAAACCACCAACTAATAAAATTAACACTGTTTAAGAATAAATAAATTAAAATAAAGAAAGCCGGATGGAGAAGCGGCAGCCAACATGCACCAGCGTTCTCACCACTGGAAATTATTCACATTTGTGTTATGATATTAGATATTATTTAAAAAAAAAATATGAACAGTGTATATAATAGAAACACTAAAATATGTCTTATATATCAGGGATAGCTAACGTTTGGTCCTGGAGGGCCGCTGTCATCCAGAGTTTAGCTCGTAGGACAGTTTTGCATGTTAATTTATTTTATTCTTCCCTCTTTCTGAGAACATTTCAGTGACTGGCAGCCCACGACTGAGACAGCCCTGCAAAATTTAATGGATAATGGAAATATGCACTGATCCCAGATGATGTCCCACTGGTATAGACCTTACCAGGGTCTCTATTGTGCAGCCCATCCAGGATCTCCTGTTCAGCTCAATAAAAATCTACAGAAAAATGTTTGCTTCCAATCTGTTTTATGTATACTGTTAATTTAAACTTTTATTTTGGTTTTCTTATCTTAAACGCAACTTATCTTGTAAATACAAATAGTTGTAAAAAAGTAGGCTACTGTAAGTAAAAATGTACCGAACAATTTATTTTGTATCAAAATAAAGTAAAAATTAATTGACGTGACAAAAATAAATATACAGAATCATTTATTTATTACATTTACAAGTTATAACTTGCATTACAAACATAAAAAATGCACAGACATTATTTTTTGTTTCATTTACAAATTATAACTTACATAAAAATAATGTAGGCCTATATGTGTTGTATAGTCTGTGCTGTCACGTATCTCTCTCTGCGTCTTCAGAGATGCATGGTTCAAGTCGCTGGGAAAGCCATGGCCACAATGGTTATCCAAGAGAGAAAACGATGGCTTAATCTGGCTAATCTCTCTGACAAGGAAAAAGAAGCCATCCTAGACGCACCGGTTGTTGCAGAGGGCATTTTTGGCTCAGCTCTGACACTGATGCAAAAGAGATGTGAAGAGAAAAAGAGGGATGATGAGGCCTTGCAACGAGGTATGCCGAGAAAGATGCAGACTTTACACAAGCTACGGCTCGCCCACCCACCCCCCAACTTTCGCATTCTGAAACGGTAGAAACCTAACGTGAATGCAGCGGGTCAGAGTGGAGTACAGGATAAGAAAACTGCCTGGTTTAGGAAGAACTATCCTCCTGCAGCAGCTCAGACGGTCCTGCTAGCTCCTTAACCTCATCCCCATCTTCAGGGAGCGAGGAAGAAGAAGACAGTTTGACAGGGTCTTCCTCAGGGAAGGGAGTCAACAGCCCCCCAGTTTGCTAGCTCCCGGCCCTCAGTCGTTCAGCATTCGACAAGTCATGAGTTCCACTGTTCCCAGATGTTCTGTGGGGAAAACAGAGCCCGGTTGGGCCAGGGGAAGCAGAGCGGTGAAAAGGAAAAGACACGGTGCAGTGGTGCACACCCACCCACTCACAAGCACTTTTCATATTCAAAATTCATAAAGTTTTCACTGTACCCCCAGAGAATGTTGCAAAACATATTGCCCCAAAACATTTTGCAAAACATATTCACAGAACACATTATAACATCACCTCGGGGAGCTATCGCTATCGACTCTGTCCAAGCGCTAAGTGCCCACGCATGCGCAGTACAGACCACAAACTCGTTCACGACTCAGCCACACGATGGCACCAGAACGCTGCGAATAAACAAATGCCGAAAGTGGGTACAGACTGCAGTTTGCCAGCCCCCCCCAACCCCCACCCCCACCCCCAATTCATTCTCAGGGGCGGGGAGAGATAAACCTGAAAGACACATATTGTCACAAAAAGATATACCCACCCCACAGGAAATTCCTGAGGTTTGCTTTCTTTGGAGTGACATACGGATACCTGGTTCTACCCTTTGCCATGTCTCTCAGCCCAAGAGTATTTATAAAATGTACAGAAGCGGCCCTGACCCGACTGGTAGGTGACAGCTCAGTCAGAGTGAGAGAGATCACACAATCATGCTTCTGGAACATACACAGAAACTTGACTTAAAATTAAACACCAAAAAGAGTGTTTTGATTCCCAAACAGTCTATAACATATCTGGGGCTGTCACTGGACTCGGTGACCTTCAGAGCGCGACTGTCAGAGGACAGAGTTGTAAAATTCATCCGATGCCTGGCCGAATTTCAGAGGGGGAAAAATGTCTCTTTCCACACATGCCTCAGGTTATTGGGACTGATGGCCTCAGCCCTAATAGTTATTCCCTTAGGCTGACTGTTTATGAGAGAATTTCAGTGCTGGGTAGCATCTCTGAGGCTACACCCATTAAGGCACTCCCGGAGGAAAGTGAGAGTGACGTCAGAGACAGTCTTTGCACTGCGCCAGTGGAGACACCCAACCTTTCTGGTTCAAGGGGCACCTATGGGCGTGGTTCAAGCCAGAAAACGTTGTCCGGTTGGGTGGGCATTGGGGGGGCACACTGACGGTAGGCCGCATTAGAAGGAGCCTTCGACTTGGGACAGCCTTCGTCGCACCGCTGTGACACAAACGGCCTTCAAATGTGGCCTTTGGAGGATGCAGCCCCTGAATTGGGACACAGCTGTTGTGTGGAGGGGCTTCCTTCCTTCCTTCCTTCCTTCCTTCCTTCCTTCCTTCCTTCCTTCCTTCCTTCCTTCCTTCCTTCCTTCCTTCCTTCCTTCCTTCCTTCCATCATTGACAACATCAACATTGAAAACTTCTTGTTTGAAATTAACCTTGTCTTGCCGACATGTTCTTGTCGTCTTTTTCTTGTCGACTAAACCAAAAACAGGAGAAACCTGTTTGCACCATGTACCTCCCTACTCAAAAACTAGTAATTTAGTAGGCTACAATAGATTAAGTTTCTTACAATTCAATGTTAGATGAATTGTAGGAAACTTAATCTATTGTAGCCTACTAAATTACTAGTTTTTGAGTAACGAGGTACATGGTGCAAACAGGTTTCTCCTGTTTTTGGTTTAGTCGGGGAGATAGAGAGGTTCCATGTTTATTTATTTTTTCCGTTGTTGACCAGTTAGTTTTTCTTTAACCATTAAGTACTGTTAAAAATCTAGGTGTTATTTTCGATTCCTCTCCTTTCAGGCTCATATTAATTCTATCACAAAATCTGCATTCTTTCACCTGCGTCGCATTGCCCAACTCCGTCCCTTCATCACTGTCAAAGATGCTGAAACTGTCATCCATGCATTTGTCTAATCAAATCCTGATTACTGCAATGCCCTTTTCAGTGGTTTTCCAGATTACAATGTATTCAAAACCCCTATCTTTGTATCCTGCTCCTCTCCTACACCTCGACTCGCTCACTGAGATCATCTGACTCTGGCCTTCTCGTTGTCCCTCGGCATCACCTCTCTTCAGTGGGGGGCAGATCATTCATTTTAGCACCTAAACTGTGGAATTATCTCCCCTGATCACACCTTTGTGTTAATAACATTTCCAAATTCAAATCATTACTCAAAACTCACTTATTTTCTGAATGTTATCATTCTTAAGTTTTGTTCTGTTCATTGTGCTTATCTCTATTCTGCTGTATTCTGCCCTGTCTACATAATTCTCTTTTACTGTTCTGTATTCTTGTTACTCTAACCTACTACTATTGTTTGTCATCACTGTCTACCCTATTGGTGTTATCCCTTCCTTGCTGCATACATTGTAAAGCGTCCTTGATAAAAAGTGCTATATAAAACGTATTAATATTATTATAGAAAGTATCAGATTTTGTTTGTTGTTTTGGCTTGACCCCATCTTGAGACTATATGACTTCATCTGTTTGTTCTTCATTTCTTACTAAAATAAAAGGGTAAATTTAATCTGAATGCAACGTAATGAACTGACTCCATATGAGGAAATGTCATGAAAATTTAATTTGAAAGAAAAGCATGATAACTTAGATAAAAAATTATCTGTGAATTTATATGGAAACAATCTTTACTCTGCGTTTCCATTCTAATTATGCTTTTACATGGAAGTTTGACTCGGGTAGATTAACAAAAAGAGAGTTATGGCCTGGAAAGGTAATTCAGGGTCAATGAGTCAATGCAGGAAAAAAAGAATGATTAAAAAAAACGTATTGTTTTTGTTGCCCCAAGGAACAGAAAAAAGAGAGTTGAACTATAATTGTATTTTCAAGTGTATTGTTTAGAACCCTAATGACTGTAAGAGACAAAGGTTTTTTAAAACGAAGTAAGTATTTTGAGTGAACAAACCACTAATGATGCATTACATAGATGATAATTTCATATGGCTCCATGTCAAGCATTAAGAACCCATTAGTGGTCTAATTATCAAACAATATCCATCCTCTTTCTTTGTACTTATTTGAAAATGTTCTGCCTTCCAAATGAGTCATTAGGGAGATTTCTTTCCATCAGCAAACTCCATTTGAAACAGTAAACTCTAATAGAAAACACTCAGCAGACCAGTTTTCACATTTCATGAATATTTCCTCATGTTTTAACTTGACACCCTGCATGATATGTCAAGACTTGACCGTGATGTACAGGACTTCCGCAAATATGAACATAAACAGAAATTGTATTTGAGTTTGCATCAGCAGATTGCAGATATTCGTTTTTCGAAAAAGAGGGATCATCTCTGCTGTAGATTAAAGTCTGTGTAGAGGGAATGGTGTCGTCTTAGCGGCCCCTAATTTAATAACAAATGATCGTTGCGACGGAAGCAAATCAATCAAAACTAACTTTAGATGGAAAATAACTTAACTCTGCTATAAAGCCAAAACAATCTCTGTTACCTTAAATTATACGCTTATCTCTGTGAAGCTGCTTTGAAACAATCTACGTTGTTAAAAGCGCTATATAAATGAAGATGACTAGATATTAGGCTATTTACAATATCCGATTCCACTATAAGTTATTGTTATAGAGAATTATTTATTGCATAGAGTAAATACAACCAAAACATTTTTCCTCCTATTCATCTGTTATGTTTCTAATACTGTTTAAAAAAAAAAAAAAAAGTTGCTACCTTAAATTTTTCATCAAGTCATTTCAGCTTAATACATGATACTGAATCTTGTATAACTTATCACAAAAAGTTGAAAATGGTTTAAAATATGTTTTCTGTAACAAAATATGTTCTCATAACTTATTGAGCGATATACTTTTTTTTACAGAGTGCTCTCGCAGTCTTCATAGCAGCTTTAAATGTCATGCTCTAATTAAGAGGATCTTTACAGATAGGCTACTAAGGAAATGGTTGTTTATTCATGGCAGGATATATCATACTTTGCCTAATTCAACAGCCAACAGATAGTACACAAATGAAATTAAACACCATAGTTTCTCTTTCCAAGAGTAAAAAGTAAAAAACATAATAGGCATCCAGATTTTCAGATAAACCCTGAGTTACCAGCTGGAGTCAACACTTCCTGTGGCTAATGCCAATGTGCTGCATTCTCCACTAAACAATAGAGTGTGATATGAGGAGTCTCTAATTGCTTGTATCCAAAGATGTGGCATGAATTCAAAATAATAAGGGTGGGTCTCAAGCAGCCCCTGTACCCTCAGCAGTGTAAAAACGTGTTTTGCAGTCCTTCCTGCTCACAGGACATGGAAAAACATTTCTGGCAGTTCTGGTATAACCCAAAAGCACTTAAAATTAGGGCTGGGAATCGAGTAAAAAAAAAAAAAAAAAAAAAAACGAATTAATCGCATTTTCCCCCAAGCTTGTAATCATCAATATTTAAACATAGAATCACTTAATTAAATTAAACAACACAAATGAAGTATATTTTAAATAATATTTTAATGACATCTTGTGAACTGTAAACAGACTCTCTTCAGAACCACAGAGTTGTTCCCATCAAATAAAATGCATGCAGCAACATTATAAACAAAATGTAAGTCTAATATTAAAAACATCAAGGTCATCTAAAAGTCTAGATTAGTTTAGAACTTAAGCCAATTAGCCAAAAAAATTATATGCACCAACAATATAAAAATATGAAATATGAATAACAAAAGGAGAATGTTTAATTTTTTTCACCCAAAGATTTTGCCTACTCTTTTAAGTTAAGCCAGCAACTGAGACAGACCAGTCGGTTTACATTAACAGGGATCAAAGCAGCTCTCTTTTTCTGGACAATGTGGCCTGAGAGTAAGAACAACCTCTCACAAGGCACTGTGGTTGCAGGTGTTGACAGGTACTTGTGTGCAATGCCTTCCAGCAGGACATGACTGACATCCTGCTCTTCTTCAGCGGCTGTTTTCCTGTTGTGTCTGCAGATGGTTGTTCTCTCTTCCTTTACCAGGTTGCTTATTGAGTTCCACACCTCATTCCTTTCGTCTTTGGGAAGACACTTCAGGTCGTTAAACCTGCCCTTACAAAAAATAAGTTTATTCAAGTGTGCTATTAGTATACTTATTTTAAACTAAACAATAAGAAAGTATACTTTCAGTCTACTTTTTACTTCTCAGAAATATACTTTATGTACTTCACAGAAATGTACTTCAAATTCCACTTAAGTATACTTGACTTATACTGACAGAAAAGTCTAAGTATATTTGGCCTATACTTGTTGATCATGATATACTTAAAAGTATAATTAAGTATTCTAAGTATTCCTGGCTTGTTCTTGTGTTTACTATTTTGATCGAGTAGCTTATTAAATACTTTTTTAAAAATCATAATATTATACACTGTCTTATAAACTAACATGTTCAAGTTTATATAGTAACAAGCTTTCGGGTGTAATAGCTTATAGAGTAAATAAAATGAGCATGGAACTGAACCTGATATTGTACACAGCGATAATAATTCCCTTACGAAAATTTTTCTATTAGTATACTTCTTTTCAACTAAAAAGAAGAAAGCATACTTTCAGTCTACATTTTATATACTTCTCAAAAATATACTTTGTAGCCTACTTCTCAGAAATATACTTAATTACACTTAAGTGTACTTGACTTATACTGAGAAAAGTCCAAGTATATTTGGCCTATACTTGTACTCAATCTTTTGAGCGAGATATACTTAAAAGTATAATTAACTATTTAAAGTATACGTGGCTTATAGTTGTGTTAACTCTTTTGATCGAGTAGCCTATTAAATATACTTTTTTTACATAGTTTTTCATATACAGTCTTATGAAACTAACATTGTTTGAAAATATTGATTCAAATATTGATATAAAACAGATATGTTTCTAATTCTGAGTATCTGAATTTTTGGGTTGTCTAGTCCACTGGTATTGTATAGGAATTTACTTTAATTCTACTTTACTCTTTCTCCACCATTGACTGATTTTTTCCAGCTATCCATGTTTTCACTGTTATACGGTAGGGGGCGCTATGACACATCTTCTAGTACAGAATCTCCTAATCAAAACATAGGAGAAAAAGAAGCTGAAACAAGTGATAGAAGATTGCTCACTCAAATGTAAAATAATGTGATCATCAAACATTAAACAGCTTGTAAATCAAAACTGCTCAGTGTTTCCAAATGAAATGAAGCGTAACCCATAAAACGACTGTGAAGCTGTGGGGGTGTTGGACTCGATCTACTCCATCTGTGTTTTGATCATCGTTCTGAATCTGATCAAGGCGTAGTCTGACAAAAATGTGATTTTCTCATCTTTTTGTTTAAAATGTTGCCTTTATGAAACTTAACAACATTCAAGTGTTGATAAAAAATGATGCATGAAGCTAATAAAATGTTTTTTTTAATTAAAGTACAGTTAAAGGTATTTTTCAAGTGTAAAAAATAACATTTCAACATAGTATAGGCCTACTGCAAGTGCAAAAATTTATATAAATAGTAAACTATGGCCCGGTTTCACAGACAGGGCTTAGACTAAGCCAGGATTAGACCATAGATCAATTAGGACATTTAAGTAATTTTTATAAACATGCTTAGAAAAAAACATTACCGATGTGCATCTTAAAACTAAAAAGGCACTGATATATTTTTAAGATCAGTCAGTGCAAGTTTATTTCAGTGGAAACAGCTCAGACTTACATTTTAGTCTAGGACTAGTCTTAAGCCCTGTCTGTGAAACCAGGGGTATAAGTATAATGTTAAGTTCACTTAAAGAAAACTTGTAGTATAAAACTATTAAATTAGTAGTTTACTGAGAGTATACTTCAAAGTTGCTACAAGTATTAAAATAGTAAACTACTAGTACCCATGAGTTCACTTGCAGTACAAATGAGAAACGTAATTATGAACTAGTTGTGCACTCAAAGTTTACTACCGTTACACTAATAGTACACTTAAACATACACTTTTATATACTAAAAGTGGGCCAGTTTAGTCCCAAGCGGTATTAAAATAGTACACTTACAAGTTTACTACTAGTACATATTGACATTAGTATACTTACTACATAATGTATACTTAAAAATATACTTGAACATTACTTAAGTATACTTCATAAAATGAACTTGAAGTATGTTTCTTTTTCGTAAGGGTGGGGTTCAGGGCAGCAGCGATCTTCAGCCATGTGAGGTTGGTGCTTTCCTTCCATTTAGCTAGGTCTGTGGTAAACACCTTCTTGAACCTCAACACATAGACCAGATCATCATCTGGCACAATGCTGGTAACACCGCTGAACAGGAGATGTACTGCTCTCCCCCCACGAGTTCAGTCACATTTCTGCAGTGGAAATGTTTGAAACATGTAAGTAAATTGTAATAAATTACACACACACACACACACACACACACACACACACATACATAATACACACAAAGATGGAGAGAACACACACAAGACACAGGAAAAGAGGAGAAACACACACACACAGAGAGAGAGAGAGAGAGAGAGAGAGAGAGAGAGAGAGAGAGAGAGAGAGAGAGAGAGAGAGAGAGAAAACAAACAAAATACAGAGGGGATAAACACACACAGAAGACAGAAAGCAAGAGAGCACACACACAAGACAAAAGAAAAAAGGAAAAACACACAAACACAGGTAAAGAGATATATTATTAATATTAACTAACCTGCAAGGTTCAAGTAGTTCCTCCAGCTTTTGCAGTTTAGCGAGCTCCTGTGCAGTGAACATTGCAATTTTGCTGTTTTGCTGAGCCAAAGTGGTTGACAGTGACGATTGGTTTCGCTGGATCCGCTTGACCATCTCTAGAGTAGAATTCTATCTGGTCACTAGGTCCTGTACAAGTGGTTCTTGCTTCTGTCCAAGTGCAACTTGCTGTTCTGCTAATTCCTGAGCATTTCATGGACTGTGCTTAAAGTGCTCAACAATTTTGCGACATTTGGCCAAATCCAAAAGTCGCAAAGAGAAACCGTGATTGTTCTTTGCACACTGTGGGCCGTGCAGGGCATGTGCTCAAATGGTAGAAGTCTCGCTGCTGCCGTCATGTTCCAAGCGCTGATGCAATTTTAATGATTTCTCTCAGTCTCTCGTCCTCCACAGTGCTAACTGGGTGGCAGTTTCTAGCTATCCATTTAGCTAAAGCATCCCATGATTACTGTACTGCAGTAACATGGATTGGCGAGGCCCTCCTGTAGCCTCGCTAATTACGTTGCTAGCACCTGGGTGCTTTGCTTTTAAATAGTAGATTAAAGACGAATTGCTTCTATGGTATTTGAATTCAGCTATGCAAATTGTACACACCATCTTTGTTTTGTAAAACGCTCCATCAGGCAATTTTTTAAATGCAAACATTCCTCCTAAAACTCCATCCTTGTCCTTCTCCATCATGACAGGGTGACTTGGTTCGGCACACTCAAGTGCAAAAAAGTGCTGCTTCAATTTTTTTTTTTTTTTTTAATGCGTTAAACATCTCAAAGTTTAATGCTTTAATTGCCCCAGCCCTACTTCAAATACGTCAAACTGTTTGAGATACTCTGACAAAAAATCCACCCCTAACCTGGCCCTGGCCCTGGTCTTCCAGCCCGACAACGTCTGCAATTTTTCAGCCTGATCCCGACCCGAGACCAACATCAATATCACTTTTTGCGCACTCTGATGCACGCTGTCTCTGCTACACACACACACACACACACACACACACACACACACACACACACACACACACACACGCGCTATTAAGAGGTCTCAAACATAACTACCACCACCGACAATCATGCCCATAAATATTAATACAGACTGTCCATTACAGAGAAGCATAAGCATGCTGTAGAGAATATTATATGTGATCCAGCGAGACCAACATCAATATCACTTTAAAGGGGTGGTTGAATATGATTTCACTTTTCTAACTTTAGTTAGTGTGTAATGTTGCTGTTTGAGCATAAACAACATCTGCAAAGTTACGAAGCTCAAAGTTTAAAGCTAAGGGAGATATTTTCTTTTAAAGAAATGGATTTTTAAGGCTGGTAGAGACTACACAACATTCCTCCCGGATTAGTGACATCACTAACCCTAAAATTTACATAAACCCGCCCCCAGGAACGCAATTTATAGATTGTCAAGACAGAATATGCTAATCAATGACTAGAAGATAACTTCACATAAGCTACATAAATTCACCAACTAACCATTCAGAAATGTTGCCTACATGTTGCCACTTCTTCTTGAGTCTCTCCATCATTGTCTGACTTCGGTTTGAACATAAAAGGCTAAAAGTTTTTGAAATTTCCAGTGCATGTGTGTGTGAGGTAAAAGGACATGAGCTATTGTAGCTCCGCCCTCTGTGCCGGGAGCAGCAGCTCATTTACATTTGAAGGAACAGACACAAAAACAATGCGTTTTTGCTCACTCTCAAAAAGTGACAACTTTAACATGCTATATAAAAATATCTGTGGGGTATTTTGAGCTAAAACTTCACATGCACACTCTGGGGACATCAAAGACTTATTTTACATCTTGTGAAAAGGGCATTATTATACCAAGCTCTCTCTGACGCACGCTCTCTGATGCGCGCTGTCTCTGCTATACGCACACACATAGACGCTATTAAGAGGTAAACTTTTATTATAGGCCTCAAACACAACTACCACCCGTATCCTTGTTTTCGCATGGGCCCGTTTAATGACACAAAGACATGCTCGAATTTCCGGCGGAAATCCACCAGTACCACTGGAATTATAACATTATTACAATCTTACCGTTTTGAATTGAGCTAAGGCAAGCAGATAGTTTTGAACACTGGCTGGTTATGTACTTGCTCAAACATTTATTTTGGATAATTTTTAACCCAAAAAAGTTACGGACGGCTTTGCGAGTGTTGTGAAGAAAAAGAATAGCATCCACTGTTGAAGGCTTCAGGCTCATTGTTTGTTGTGGTAATCAAATCAAAACTCTTCCAAAATGCAGCTTTTCCCGGAGCATTGGGAACTTTTAGTAACTCCCCACGCTCCAACTTCTCCCTGATGCTCTGCATGGTCAACTGTCACCTGTAATATTTATATTTATAATAATAATATAATAATATAATATTTATAATATTATCCATATAACAATATTTCATACAGTAGCCTGCGCTCTGCACATATATTATGGGCACAATGAAAGGATAGAAGCTAAATGAGCCAGAGTCCGACTCAAGCCCGATCTGTAAAAAAAAATGGCCCGAGCCCGGCCAGAATGGACTCAGCGGGACCCGACGGGCTTGCAGACCTCTATCTAACATACAGATGTGGCAAATCAGCAATAAACAAAATCAGGTCAGACAACCATGACATCACATGCCTTTATGGAAGCAAATGTACAATTCATGGAAAAGTTGAAAAAGTGGATTTTTCCAAATAATTTCTTATGCACACAGGGCTGAATCATGGTCCTGCGAGGCCCTATAGGTCACGCAGTTTCGGGAGGAACTTGCCACTCCTAGTTGCAGACCACTTCTCTTGCATTTTGATAAGCAAACATGAGAAAACTACAAAAGACAGTGAGCCAAATTATCAGTTTAGAGGACTCTTGTGTGAGACAAGCATGACATCACATATTTGTAGACATGTATACTACAGTATATTGAAGGCTATATGCAGTAAGGAGAGTACACAGGTCATTAAGTGTGGCTGGCACTGCGGCATCACACAGCAAATTTCCATTGTTTCCTGAATGAGGAAATAGCAATGTGTCACCCACTTCGTGTTTCCTTTCTTCCCTTCCTGTCATGTTGCAATATGTTTTACAACCCTCTAGATACATAATGTGCTACAGTAAATAATAGTAGAATGTTTAATTTAAAAGAGAGGGAAACTTCACACACACAAAATATGCCTATATAAAGTCCTGGGCCTGGGAAGTGAAAAAAGTTGATTTTTCCAAAGAAATTGTTTACTTATGTTTATGCAAACAGGGCCAATGAATGGTCCCGCGAGAAGTCATGCATTTTTGGAGGGCCTTTCCGTCCCTATTGGCAGACCACTTCTCTTGCATTTTGATAAGCAAATATGAGAAGACTTTTCACAGTGTGGTAATTGCTAAGTGATCTGCTTAAATTATCCTGGACTCTCACCAGCTCATACTGTATGTGCATTAGCCCTGGTTTCCTAGTTTGGCTGAACAATCTGGGGCTTTGAAGGTTCCTGGCAGAGGCAGGGA
Organism: Squalius cephalus; assembly: GCF_949319135.1. Taxonomy (NCBI): domain Eukaryota; kingdom Metazoa; phylum Chordata; class Actinopteri; order Cypriniformes; family Leuciscidae; genus Squalius; species Squalius cephalus. The sequence continues at coordinate 22,744,461 of NC_137141.1, read as the reverse complement.
CGTGCAGAGTGTTCCTCAGGGGCAGAAGCTCAAATGTAAAAAATGAAGGCACATTAGAAAAATGTGCTTTTCATTACTCCCATAGTGTATGATTGCAGAAAATATACATATGTTTTTATTGAACATTTATGGAGCAACAGATTTTGTGTGAAAATAAATTATAAAAGTGGTTAGTTTGTTTAAAAATCTTATGAATGTATGAGGTGGCAATGTGAGCCTTTTACCAAGGTGGGCCTTTTACCCCACACATGGGTTAAAAGGCTCAACAGCATGGGGCAAAAGGCACAAAGTATTAATACAAATACTTCACTTTTTATGCAAAAATAATGTTTCAATAATGTCTTTAATAATGTTTTAACAAGTTAATACTTGTTCAAAACAATTAATTTAGCAAAGTTTGCACTAATTTTGGTTTATAAAAAAATAATAATAATAATTCACTTTGTGTCATTACTATATGTCATTAAAATTATTTTACAAGTAAAGATTCTGAATACATTGAATGAGATCCCATAATAAAGTTTTACAATAGTAACAAATAAATGTGGTATTTTATTAGGCTCTGTCTATGATATGATTAAAATCATATTTGAAATATAATAGTTTCATTATAAATATGTTGATTATATATGGTGGACACCCAATTTGATATATGATATTTACCATCTGAATCTAACCATATCATGTCAGCAAATGGAAAAGTCAGCAGTTATTTCTTATCATTGTGCATTTAGCCCCAAAAGCAGGGGCGCCTTTTACCCCACTCCATACTTTAACATATTCTTCTGTTAATGAAAAACTGTTGCTTTATTTTCCTTGAACAAAACTGAAAAACATTAGCAAATTTTTTTTGTGTATTTTTATTTTATTTTATTAGATCAAATTAGTGCAGAATCAACTTTTGTGCAGAAACCCCAAAGAGATGGGGTTTGGGGCTGGGTTCGTGGGACTGTTTCTGGGGGACAAGTCTGAGGGAAGAACAGGAGACAATGGTAAGGAGAATGCAGAAGACAAAAGGTAGGTCAAATAAAAAGTGAATCCCCAGAAACAGTCCCACGGACCCAGCCCCAAACCCCATCTCTTAAAAATGAATAAAGGCTGGTTTCTAAAGTACTTCTTCCTGCCTCTATGTATTAATGTTCATGGGTAGCCTAAATGGGTTCCATTCAGACCTTAACATTAAGTATTTTACTGTTATTTGTCATCAAGATTCAACAAGACATTTTCACCTGGCTATACCCAATGTTTAGATCAGGGGCCGTTTGCATAAACCTCTAAGACTAGTCTTACATGTTAGACATCAATTTATTTTCTTTAAGACGGTTCATAGCTTTTTTAAATCAGTTAGCCTACATAAAAACGTAGATAAGCCTACTTTGATACCGAAAACTAAGACTGACTGCCCCTGACTAACTGCTAGTAGGTCATACTAGAACTTAAGACTGTAGCTCGCGCTAAAACGGCCCAAAGTCCGGCATCCGACCAGCGCGGAAGGTCTTTACGTGTTACTGTCCTTTTCTCGAGGCAAAGTTTTTTTTATTAAATGCAATACATTTGAATATGTATTCTCTCGTTATTTCATCTGACTCCATAAATGAAAAGGTTTTAATGATATCTGTGGATCATTAGTTATGAGCGAATGTTTGACTATTCCGTTTAACTCTTTAATGCAAATAATGTCAAAGTCAGTTAGAATAATCAAATGTAACAATTTATTATGTCAGGTAAATGTATCATGCCAATTTCATAATCAATTCAAAGATAATCGATACAAAACATCAAATTCTCTGGAATAAAGAAAAGAGATGCATACCCAACATTAAGAAATATGAGGCTGAGAGATCTCTCTCTCAACCTCACGGGCGAATCTGAGTTACAGAAAAGGTCTCGATCTCCCTGCTGCATTTCATTATATAGACAAACCTTTCACATGGAAACATGTGCTAACAAAAGAAATTTGCATTTAGAGGTTACACCTTTGGGTGGGTGGGGGGTGGGGGGTGGGGGGGTGACCATTTGTCTTGAGAGACCACCTTCCTTTGTAAGTCAGTTATCTTTAAACTCTTAAAAACCTTATTACCTTTTGTTTTACTTATTGGAAATGAGACATTTGTACCAGTCGCACTGTGACATTTTAAATGATACCAAACATGAAAAATACTCTGTGATAATCATTCACATTAAACTATATACATTTTCTTGGGTGAATTCAGGTGACCATCTGAGCATGAGAGAGAGGGGGTGAGGGGAGAGGGAAAGAGATAGATTAAGATGACTCGGAGGTGAGACTTTCGTCTCAATGGTGCACGAGGGCCAGTTCAAATGGTAATCTCCAGAGAGGTCCTTTTGTCCTCTCAGGGGTCACCCCCGAAACAGACTGTCCAGCATTTTGTAATTTCTCAATTCTTGCAAGACACTGTCTTATATGGCTATGTTTATGCAACCGGCCGCTGTTGTGGTATTTAAATGAAAATTGGCACATACGTAATTAGATTATGCACCGTTTGTCCATGTTAACAAACAATTTAAAAAAACTTGTAATACATTTTTTGTTTGTCTTGATATAAGTAAACAACTCAGTAATTTTCATGGTGATATCTAAAGGTTAAAAATTTTGCCCTATTCACGTGAGAAAAAGAATGAATAGGTATGAATAGGCTAAATTTGGGTCTTTATGGAAACTTCCCCCTAATGGGATTCTTCTGGGCTTTTTTTTTTCCTTACTCAGGACATATTGAGGATACAAAATCAGTTGAGTTTGCTTCTGTTGCAATTTGTTCAAGGTTGACGCCCATTTTGGCTTAAAATGACTGGACTATATGCACTGTCAGTTCACACTATATAATTGTAATAATGAAACAACCACAGATCAAGATCTCCACAAATGCATTTTTTTCTGTCCATTCAGACTGTAAAGAACGACACGTCTCATTTATTATTAGCCATTTTTTTTCACGTTTGTAAAAAGAAAGAAAACAGACAGTAGTTTTCAATCGATTTATGAATAAGACCGGAAAATTACCGATCACATTGTCAAATTAAATTTCAGCTTGTTGTTGCTGTCCAAATGGAGGGCGGTGTCAGAATGAGAGTCTGTCAGACTGAACTCTGAAGCAAGAGACACGGCATGGTAACGACATCTTCATAGCTTACTTATAAATAAACGTCCGACTTTTCAGCGCTTCTACTGTTTTGTACACGTTGTCATATTAATTATTTCAAATGCATTCTGTTTTATTGACCACAATATTATTGATGATAACTGTTGAGGGGCATTTTTGATTCATTTTGAAAAAAGGCAATAAAGCCCTCAATGCCCTTCCCTCTGCACGTGCCTTGGGCAGAGGTTCATTCTACTTAATGAGTTGACCTAAACAATATCAACCAAATGGACACAATATCGATCAAAACTGGGTAAGAAGCTAAATATTAGTTCAAACTTTTCTTCAAAGTTTTCACAGGTCTGCGCGTTTCTTTCCGACTTCAACATCTTATCTCATGAAGAGGTTGTGGATATGACTTTCATGATCATTAACAGTAAATAGCCTATATTACAAAGTTCTCTGGAAAGCAGATGAGGAAAATCGGAAGCGACGGCGAGAGGTGTGACTTCATGTTAGCATAAACAGAGCTGCCGAGCTGAAGGCGTGAATTCTGAGAGAGCAGCGCGTGAGCATCACAATCACCGGGAATAGCCAAGGAGTGCCTAACCAAGGTAGGTTAAGCGATAAATGCATAATTTAGAAGCTTTTTTTGTGAGCACTTTTTTGTGCTCATTTAGAAGCTGTTTATATTGAGAGCGAGCGACGCGACAACAGAACGCAAAAGACATGTAGCCTAATAAACATCTAGATGATAGATAGTTTTGGCATTATGCGCTGTAACCTTTATAGGCTACTTTATACCTTTATATGTCATCTTCTGCTTAGCCAAACAAAAATATTATCGTTTTACATATCAGTCATGTAAAACTCAAGAGTTTGTTGGTGTTTAAATAGCTATCGATAATGTCCAATAAACGGCTCTGAATCTTGCGAAACATATGTCTGTTAATGTTGCAAGAAGACAAAAAATCCCGACGATGACGAGGACTTTTGACACATGTAATGTTGGAAAAGCAAAGCACCCCCTTTATGTTTATTGGCTATGCAATAAAAATGTCTCATTGTGCAATATAGCAAACGAACAATGTAGCCTATTATTAGTGTAACGCAATTATTGCAATATAATGTAAATAAGTAGGCTAATGTTATGTGTTGTGCTGGGCTAGTTGTCACAGGCGTTATCTGTGAATTGTTTCCCATAAACTAAAATTACAATATAATCATATTTTTGTAGCTGTTTTGGAAATTAGTGAACAATAGAAACACACTAGCATATATTTAGGGCAAATGTCTACTTTATAATGTTATCACAGTTTTCTTAGGAGACACTGTCACATAGGTTTTGAATGTATATTTTATTTGCATTATTTATTTATTTATTTATTTATTTTTACACTTTTTCATAACTGTTTTACTGTTGTTGAAAAGCCTACAAGGCTTTTTAATGGAAAGTTACACTGAGGCAGGTTACCCTATATAGTGTGACAACAACATGCTTTGTGGTGCAACAGCATGCCCCCTTTTGCATGTTACAAATGATAACATGTTCAGTGAACTTTCTGGGTGAAAATGGCAGACATGTTCTTTAAAGTTTTGTAGCCAAAACTTTAAGGTCTACTGTCTATATGCTTTAGTGTATATTAGGCTATATTTAAGAATAATAAACTGAATAACTGAAACAACTAAGAATATTGCCTGAAAAGTACCTGACTTTAATCTGATTGTAAGTCCTGTGAATGTAATATGTGTGTTATGTTTTTGATGTAAAATGTGCTCTTGTGGTTTTCAGAAAATGAAGCTTCACCAATTCATTTCCTGCTTTCAGCAGAAGATTGCAGATAAATATGCAATGATGAGAAAGAAACCCCTAATGCTTTAGCTTCCAGTAATGATGATAATGAAATAACACTTTTGATACAATGGATATTTTCATCTCACAGTGTGCGAGATAAAATAGGCGTTACCACTCTTAATGCTGCTCTCCCACATGTTTCTAGTTCATTATAAAAGTACATGTGTCATTTTCACCTATCCCTGTAATATGCAGACAGCTCTAAAGCCTGAAGTATACTTTGGGTTTTACACGTACGTTAGGCTAAACATACAGTGTGATGCAATATCAGCATTGCATGCATACTGTGTGAGCCACAACTCTTGTTTAAAAGAGTAAACTGGTCATAAGTAACTTCTGGAAAACAACAGACACTGGACAAGGATGAGACTGGTGATAGTGGACAAAAAATGTCTAGAGCAGGGGTGTCCTTGAGGGTCACTGTCCAGCACAGTTTAGCTTCAACCCTAATTAAACACCTGAATCAGCAAATAAGGGTCTTCAGGATTACTAGAAAATTCCAGGCAGGTGTTTTGGAGCTGTTTGGAGCAGAGTTTGACACATGAGGTCCTAAAAATAAGCTTTTTAAAAAATAAAAATAAAAGTCTTAGATGACACGGCATTCTAAAAATATGGTGCTCCAGTTAATTTGAAAGATGAAAATGTAAATATTATGGTTCCGTGACAATATCAAAACATTACGCAACCAATGTGTGAGTTTTGGTGTGGTATTATCAGTTTGGCCAGGTTCAGGTGTTTGGGAAACCTGTCTGAAATGTGGTTGCAATGTGGTGGAAAAATGACATGCTTCACACCTTTAATGCAACACTTACCATTATTAACTCTGAAGTCTTAAGTGTTTGATGAATACAATCGAACCATAACATCATAAATACAGAGGGGAATAGCTCCTTCCCAATATCCAGAGAAGTTGTCGGCCAATATCGTTTTTGAGATGACCACTTTGAAGGATACTCGAAGGAATCAAAATTGAATTGTATGCTGTCTTATCTCTCTGTTTTTTTCTTAGATACACGTAAGATGACGACTCCTGGAAATAACAGCTCTGAGACAGACGACTTCATTGACTCAGAGTTTCGCTACACTCTCTTTCCTATATTCTACGGCGTTGTTTTTGTCTTGGGTTTGCTGACCAACTGCTATGCTCTTTATGTGCTGCACTATATGCGGGAGTCTAAAGCTATGAATGAGATTCGAATCTACATGACCAACCTGACTGTTGCAGATCTGATGTTCGTGTCCGCTCTACCATTCTGGATTGGCTACTACGTGCATAACGGTGACTGGAAGTACTCAGATGCCCTCTGTCGTATCACAGGCACGTTTTTCTTCATTAACACGTACTGCTCTATTCTCTTCCTTACTGCCATCAGCATTAACCGTTACTGGGCTGTTACCAGGCCACTGGTGGCCGCCTCTTCTGACTGCTGGAGACGTGGAGCAATTGTCTCTGCAGTCATCTGGGTCGTCACTCTTGTGGCATCGGTTAATTACCTCATTAAACCGGGAATCCTGATCAATAAGATTAAGAATGAGAACATTTCTCGCTGTTTCGAGGGTTATCAAAATATGGATTCCTCTGTTATACATACAGTGGCCGTTACCCACTTCATCATTATTGGCTTGTTCTTTCTTGTTTTCATAATGGTGATTGTCTGCAACATCTTGATTGCTCGAGCTCTTCTGTCTCAACCCATCAGTCAGCCTCAAGCCAGCACGGGAAAGCGTCCAGGCGGTACCAAGCGCAGAGCTTTGAGGTTGTTGTGTGCTGTCGTGGGCGTCTTTGTGATCTGTTTCCTGCCCCATCACGTGGTGCAGGGTCCCTGGACATTGTCCGTGCTTAACCTGAAAAAATGGAGCATGGAGACTCGCCAAAGCTTAAACGATGCTCACCAGATCACCCTCATGCTTATGGGGATCAACTGCATCCTGGACCCACTGGTGTATTGCTTCGCCACCACAAAGTTCCGCAAATACATCCAGGGTCATTTTACAAAGGTCAAGAAAAACAAACACTGCTCACGCAACACATTAAGCACAGCAATGTCCCTGAAGAGCAGACATCAGAGCGAATTATGAAAGCTGCCGAAGAGAAGAATACATATGCTGATATTTGGTGTTCATTTCAATCAGTTAGAGTTTGTTCATATTTGAGCAGAATTTAATTTCAATTCAAAATTAGGTTCTGTTTGGATTTCTCCCAAAAATGAAAATTCTGCTATCATTTACTCATTCTCACGTCGTTCCGAACCTGTATGACTTCCTTTCTTCTGTGGAACACAAAATAAGACATTTTGAAAAATGCATCAAGTCAGTGGAATCCAGTGTTGTTTTGTTGAAACATTGTTTAAAAAAAGAAAGTACTGAAGCTGGGTAAATAATAACAGAATTTTCATTTTTGTGGAAACTATCCCTTTAATGAATTTAAAGGAATTTAAAACATTTTCTTTCAATTGCTGCCACTTCCGGGCAACTTTTTCAAACAATAGAGTATTTCAAGTATGATTATTCAACGTACTGATAAATGCTTTATACACTGAAACATTAAGCTTTTAAATTGTGATTCATATTTTGTCATATTGCCTCTTAAAGAGATAATCCACCCCAAAATGAAAAGTTTTCACCATTTACTTACCCTGATGTCATTCCAAACTTTTACGACTTCTGAGGAACACAAAAGAAGAGATTTTGAAAGTCAGTGGCATTTAAACAACACTGGCCCGCATTGACTGAAATATACTCAAAATATCTTCTTTAATGTTCCACAGAAAAAAGAAAGTCATGCAGGCTTGTAACAACATGACGGTGAGTAAATGATGACAAAACGATGACTAAATGTCTGCACTCGTGTAGGTGGAACTGACCTATATAAATGTGTGTCATTTAAAGAATTCTCATTCTAGCTATCATATAAGGAGGCAGTCTTCTGTAGAATGAAGAAGACAAATGAGTAAAGAGGATGCTGCGGTTAATCTTACCATAGTGAGAGGTGATAAGAATAGAAGATAGCTTTTTTTGTTCTGTTTTGTTTTGTTTTTTAGTTGACATGATTTGTGTTTGTTTCACACAAACAGTCTTTACTGGTAAATTATTGGTCAGTTAATGTTTAGAGATCATGTGTGAATGGGACCTATTCAAAAATATCGGTAATCAGTTCTGGCATTTTTTGGTTGGCCTATGAGAAGTTGTAACATTATCAGTAAATTACTGGTATGATGCTGTGTGTGAACTAAGAATATGATTGCCAGTATGAGAATGTATGAGAGCAGGATGTGCTTGCGAGAGAAGTCTGCTTTGGGGCACCCAACAAGCTCTGTTGAGCAGTTTACAGTAATGTTTTTAATTGTTTTTTTTTTTATGTAAACATGCGCTAGATGGACATCTGACCATTTGCTCAGTGCCTCATGCTTGAGACCCTGTCTTCATTTCCGTTCATAAGCGCTGCAGCTCTGCAGAACTTTTTTGTGCTAACTGCAGTATTATAGGTCCTATAGTAACTATTTAATTTTACAGTAATTTACCGGGTTTAATGTCTTGAAAGGGGCTACTGCTGATGAAAGAAGCTGTCTGTTTCCTGTGATACCAAAGTTTCACTGTCCATTTTGTAAAGGGAGAAGTTGTGGTGCAGCTAAACAGATTATTTGTAATATAGATTGCACAAAAAGGTGGTCAATTTGTGCCTGATGTCACTATGACAACAAATACGGCCTTGCTTGCTGTGAAGTAAAGTAGTAGATCTATGAGGAGCAGTCCTGTGGGTTAGGAGAAGTCAAAGGACACAAAGGAAATCTTAATATTCTTTTGCAATGCTTTGCTTTCCAGAATGGGGAACACACACCCTATAAATGTGCCATGTTTAATGTGTATTAAAAATGACCAATAAACGTATTGTTCTACATCTTACATTAAGCAATTTTAGACAATGTTACGTTTAACAATTTTTTTTTAACATAGTTCAATAGTATATTCCTAAATTAACATTAATTTAAATGTTTTTTTAAAATCATTGTTTAGGATTGCTAATGCATTAACTAATGTTTAACAATTAGCCTACCTTTTGTTCTATAAGAAAATGACTGTATGAAATAATGAAACAATTTTTTTCACAAAAGAAGTTTAGTAATAATTATTCCATTTATGAAATGTAGGTTTGTTGACATGTTGACTCTGTTCTTAATTGTAAATCTATGAACTTCTGAAGATCAGTTTGTCCATTGGCATTTTACAGTTATTTATATATATATATATATATATATATATATATATATATATTTTTTTTTTTTTTTTTTTTTTTTTTTTTTTTTTTTTTCTTATATGTTAGATGATAAATGTTTTAAATGTGTGGTTTACATTTAATGTATTGCAAAAACAGACTTTTATGAAAATATGTGTTTAAATTTCCAGTAATGTCTTGCCATTCTTTATTGCTTAATATGGTGTGTATATGAGCTGAGTTTTATGGTGGGATTATAGACATTTATTTGATGCTCAGTGATGTTCACCGTTGTTTCCTTGTGGTATTAACACATTTTAAAATAGCACAATGCTTGACATCTTCTTCTGAATAATCTTTCTTAATAATAAACTTCTGCATTAAGCAGGAAGTTTCGCAAGAATGTGTAGTGTAGGCTATGCTCCCAGAGATAGTTCATCCGAAAATTAAAGTTCTCATTTATCTTAACTTTGTTGCAAACTTTGTTTCTTCTGTGAAACATGAAGGATATGTTTTTCAGAAAGTTATTGGGAACTGTATATAGTTATAGTTATAGTGAGTGAAGGACAGTTGTGAAAGACTCTTGGTCACACATTCTAACAACTGCAGATCCTACTCTCAAGTACTGCAACTGTTGTTATATTTATTCAAATGATCATTGATGTTTGCACTTAATGCTGTTTACGCTGTTTACGTAATCTGTGCTGAAAAGGCAAAATAAAATCAATAAACTGTTTTCAATCTTCTGTGTATTCTCTAAAAAATAAAATAAAATAAAAATACTGTATGCATTTTGTTTTTAAAGACATTTATGATGATATATTCATTGGTATTCTGCTTATTACGTCTCCAAGAAAAAACACACAATATGGGTGCTTCTCAATACTCAGTTTGATGCTTCAACCTGTGACCCGGAAACCAATCAAAGTTACCATCTCACATATTTCAACAGAGCATCTTGTCAAGTCAGCACAGCTTCAGCTCAGTTAGCACACAATTACCCAAGTGGAAACACTAAGAGTCATAATTTAACACACATCAATCAGATCCTTCAATATATAGATAAAAGGGCCCAAATCAGTTTATTGAGTTTTGGAACAATGGATCCAGAAAGACATGAAGGAAGAGATCGAGGAGGGATAAGAAGGAAGTGGAGGAAGGGCAAGGGCAAGAAGACAAGCAGTCTCAGATGAAATTAAAGCCACTCTAGTTGCCCATGTCTTAGTCAATGGTATGACTGTGAGGGAGGCTGGGCTACGAGTAAGGCCAAAGTTGAGTCGCTTTACCGTCGCCTCGAGAACCTTCAGGGAGGTGTGGTGGCAAACAAAACTCTATCACTGAATAAGAGACAAACATTTCCAATAGTCTTTGATGAGGTTTATTTTCTTGCAAGAAAAGGCCAGCAGTCGTACAGTCACACAGAGTGGCTGCAGAGTCTGACAGTGAAGGGAGGGCATCTCTTCTCCTTTATAGTCTTGACTCCCAGAATGCTATCTTTCTAGGCCAATGATGGTATTTAAACCATATGTGGAACATTCTTAGACTTGTTCATCATATTGTATCCTTGAGTGGTGGCCCTCTTGTCACGTCCCAACACTCTTTACCATTCCAATACTATTCCATATTAGAATAAGCTTTGTGTGTGCTCTTTTACTATGATGGTCACACACATCTTAAGTAAATATGAAAAAAAAATTTAGAGGAGAGAGTAAAAAAAGAAGAAGAAGAGTACAGGATTATGGTTTTTTTTTTTTTGTGTGTGTGTGTGTGTGTGTGTGTGTTGTAATGTGTAGTGCATGAATGAATAAAAATGTGCCAATGTATCCATTGGTTGTGTTCATTATGTAAAAAGGTTTGTGAGGGGGGAACCACAAGCAACATAACTTACCAGTTTTGGAAATGTTGTTTTGAATTTATTGCACCAGTGTGTTAGACTATGTTGTAGTGTGTGTGATTTTGAGGGCTTGTGTGTCCTGTCTGAGGGCAAAGTTTGTTTTTTTCAGCAAGAGTGAACGGTTTTGAGTGTAGAGCTTCATTTTGACCTGAAAATAGGATGTTTGGGGAATTGGGTGAGACGTTATGGATTTGTGTTTACAGTTTTGAGAATACGAGGCATAGTTTCAAGAAACGTGTTTAAGCAATCGAGAAAAACTGTAATGTGCAAATTAGATACAGTGTATAGATACATTGCATTAAATGGGAATATTAATTTATGGCCATTTTACCCACATATTGCATAAAGTAAAATGGTGTATCAATTCATTCCGTTATTTCTTTCATAACAAATTTTGGTTGAAAAAATCCTGAAACCCCAACATTTATTGGTGATTGAAAAAAAATCCCATTGTTTTTGCCTATACATATAATTTCATGTAATTTTATGTTTTAAACAACTTAGTCCTGGCGTTCACTACAGACGACATAGTATAACGTATGAATAAAATATTATTTTTCAAAAATGTTTTTTTTACCATTTGTTTATTGTGCTCTAAACAGTGTGATGACATAGAAAAAAAAACTAAATTCACAAAACTTTTTTTTTCTGGGTCTCAGGATATGTTCAAGAGAGTAGGTGTTTGGTCAGTTCTTCATTTAATGAAGAAGGGAGTTTGTTAACTTTTACTGGCTTTATACTAAATATAATTTACAGTGTGAAGGTAAACAATTTGAGTGCTTTAAATGCCATTCCAAAAATGTATAACATTAGCACAAAACACTTCTGTCAACCTGGATCTTGTGAACTCCCATCCCTTCTCTTCAATGGTAATAAATAAGAATTTGTTTTTGTTTCAGTTTCAATGAAAATAAAAAAAGGCCCAGAAATGTGTTGGAATAATAAGAGACTTATTATTGAAGAAGAATGAAGAGACCCCTCTTTTTTTCTTTTTTTTTTTTCTACAAAATATGTAGGCCTACATTTCTTCTATTATTGTTTATTTATTTAACTGATATGTGCCTAGCTAAATACTTGTTTATTAGTATTTATCAATGCCATTGTAGATGTATATATTTTGATATTTTGTTCTTGGTGTTCAATAAGTTTCTGTTTCTGTTCAATAAAATATCTGAAGTTTTTAGAGAAACCTGACGCAAATTCTCCTCTCTCTTTACATGTCACAATAATTTTAATTTGCTTTTCCTTTGCAGTTAAAAAAAAAGACATAGGCCTACATCTTTCATCAGGGCATCTTGATTTATTATTATTTATTATGAATTTCTTAAATAAACAAAAAAGAGACTCGAGGAAAGGAAACTGGGATGCACAAATAAGAAATATGAAGCACCCACAGATTTCGGCAGCTATGCGTGCCTGTGTTCAGGTTCCAATCAGTATTGCCTGCATCAGCGCCCCCCAGCGTTACATTAAGATATAAATCAGAATAGTGATCCCACTGCATTGGGTTAGTCTTTAGCCAGAATTACTACTGAAACATAATACCTTAACTCCTACACAATTACATTTCCAATGACAAACTTATATTATTTACTTATTTAATTTAGATATTAAAAGTACAAAGTAGCCTACATTATTTGAAGGTTGTCATGACTAAAATGATGGTTCAACCACAAATTAATTATGTTTTGTGAAACTTAAAATAATATACTTTGAAAAAGGTCTGAAAGTCAGTGGAGTCCAATGTTTGTTAAGACCTTACTGACTTGCATTGTATGTCATTGTAAACAAATGATGACACAATATACATTGTTGGGTGAACTAATTAACCCTTAAAGTGCTATGGACAGAATCTGTGGCCTGTATTGATTAACAGAGAACATTTTGAGCCACAACTCAAGAAAGAAAAAAAAATCATTTGTTTATAATAATTTAATGAAAGATAACATTTTTTTTATTTTATTTTTTTACATTTTAAAGTAAAGCTGTAAACTACATTAACGTCAAATTAATCAGTTCCCTTCCCTTCTGATGGACATTCTCATTAAATGCTTAAACTGTTCGCTGATTAGGATAAATTTTCCACAAATCACTATGAAAATATCACAATGCCCATAGTCTGTGACATTTTCTTGATGCCCCAGTGAGCTAATTTTAGTTTACACACTATAGAAATTTGGAATGTATTGATTAGGTAGAGCTCAACCTGTGCAGAGCACATGCCCTTTTTGCCCTATAGGCACTACACTCCGAAGTGCCCTTTTTTTTTTTTTTGGTGGTGATGTTTTTTTCATTTTTTTTTCTTCAATAAATCAATTCTATACAAATATTTAGCCAATGAAAGTTCTTAAAAAGAGCTTGTGTAAATCTTGTTCGATCCTGTCAGTCAACCTGATAACTCCGCCCCCTCTATCTTGACTGAATGAACTGAAGTTCCGCAGAAGCCGCATAGCAGATGGCAGCTGAACGAAGTTTTGCAAGGTATAAGTGAATAAGTACTAAACACTATGTCTATAAAGGCTCATATTTTATTTATTTGATGTCTGACTGAGACACGTGGGACCTGAGAGAGAGGTCTAGCATTTGCCATAGTCATAGCCAATACATAACCTACACTTAAATAGCCTGTGCATACAGTAGCATTTCATAGCATTTTCATTTCATTTTCTAAAATTAGATTTTGGCCAAATGTATTTTACAACAGGAAAAACTGAGCGCCCATAGAGCTACAACAAACTAGTTTGTAACCTGTTGATGAAATAATGTGATTCCGCCGGCGCCGTTTTAAAGGAGAACTCCGGTCAATTTTAACATTGAGCTAATTTTTTAGTAAATTTGGAGTGCTGTCAATACAGAGAACAACGACAAAAATCGGTGTTGCCTACACCGTGTTATCCTCTTTTTAAAATTTGCACCCTGTTGACTTCAATGGGGCAAGTTTTAAACCTGCTTTTAGCCTCTTAACATCCTTGATGTGTCATTACAAGTGCACAGCCAATGTGAGTGATTCCTTCAGAGTGAACACGGTGAATCTGACTGCAGTAGATGTGAAAGATATGAATAAAAATGATAATAATTCAGCCAGCGCACATACCTGTATTTATTTCGTGTTTTCGGTCGAAGTCCACAGTAGTCGATTGTCGAGTTCACGCAGTTAGTTACCTATGATCCAAGCGGCAACCTCCCCGTCTCTCTCTTGAAACCAACACGGAAGTGAGTTAAACTGCAATTCATTAACTGGCCGCTTGGCCTGGCTGCAGAAGTGAGTCAAATCTGTATCTCCCTCATGTTAAAATTACCAACTTTACAGCAGAAAAAAACATGTTTACAGCCTGGTTCTCTCTGTGGCTTTGGTCTATACAGCTAATTTTGCCCTTCATAACAACTGTGAGGGGGGTGGATTTTTTTATAACTCATCCGTTTAGTTGATTAATATTTAAATTTAAGGGTGTGGCCACTTGAGTGACAGGTGGATTCCCGCTGATGTCAATGCTAGCCGTTTGTCTGCTGTTACTAGCCGTCACTTCACCTCAGCAAATGTTACTGCTGAACTTGCCTTCTCTGCAGTGTTTGTGCTTTTTTTCGGGATTATTTCATACAATTTAATACTTGGGTACAAAGCCCACGTCTTTGGATTCAGTCGTTGTCGTCGAGTATCGTTTGAGAGAACAACCAGCGCTGTATTTCAGTTGTTTTCCTCTGTGAACATGCACTAATGGATGTCTGACAATTTCGTTGCTTTTTGGGGTTTTCAAATTTAAAACGTCAATAAAGGCTCGTTCGTTCTGCTCTCACGGAACAGATGGATTATAATATGCTTATGTACCGTCAGATGAAATCATGCAGGCGTCGGCGCTTTCTCCGTCCGTGCAATAAATGCACATCCATGAATGAGCACGGATTTTCTAGCGCATTTACTTGCACTTCAAAGGCAATATATCTATGGTTTAACGGTTTAACCCATTTGAGAGACGGCCAAAATCAGAATTTAAAATGGACTGAATAAGCTCTCTACGAACTTGAGCGATGCCGCGCTGACGGACCATGAAAGAGTGACTGACATGTATGCACATAAATCACTGTCACACACAAACACTCTCGAAGTAATACACAGTCTCACTTGTAGCCATGTATTTTAACTATTATAATATTTCGAAGGGCAAAAACAGGAACTTTTAATTGGCTTTACATCATCAGCTAACTCGATCACGTCGAGCTAGGTGATTTCAGATAGCCAGGCTCATATCTATGGCCAGGCTCCTCAGCTCCACTCACGCCCCGCCTGTTTGCCTATTTTCTGTTATCCGGGAGTGACGCAAGGCCAAGATGGCGACGGACGGCTCCGCCCACTTTAGGCTTCAAAAATGCTCTTCAGAAGCCTACGGGTGACGTCACGGACACTACGTCCATATTTTTTTACAGTCTATGCTATGATCACACTCGTGAACTCGACAATCGACTACTGTGGACTTCGACCGAAAACAGGAAGAAAATACAGGTATGTGCGCTGTCTGAATTAACTTCATTTTTATTCATATCTTGCACATCTACTGCAGTCAGATTCACCGTGTTCACTCTGAAGGAATCACTCACATTGGCTGTGCACTTGTAATGACACATCAAGGATGTTAAGAGGCTAAAAGCAGGTTTAAAACTTGCCCCATTGAAGTCAACAGGGTGCAAATTTTAAAAAGAGGATAACAAGGTGTAGGCAACACCGATTTTTGTCGTTGTTCTCTGTATTGACAGCACTCCAAATTTACAAAAAAATGAGCTCAATGTTAAAATTGACCGGAGTTCTCCTTTAATGACGGACAAAACGCACATTTGCACACATTCGCTGGTCAAACTGCATTTGAGTTTGACTTTTGAAAAATGTTAACAATATATTGATTAGTAATAGGCTACAACAACATATAATTTGTGTTTACCATCGGAAAATCATAAACACAGGTGCGCCCCCGCGCTGTTTCGTACTGGAACTTACACAAAGCAACTGAGTGATCTTCGTCACCGAGGTAACATATATTTTTAAGAAATTTCTTCTTTGATTTATGATTGCTGATACACTTAATTTATTAACATTTAATCATGTTATGGTAATGATATTAAATGATGGTTAATTCAACTGTTAATATGCACGTATTCGCTATCTAGCTAATTTTTGAATCTATAGAAGGCCTATTCTAGTCTGTCTGTGTGTGTGTGTGTGTGTGTGTGTGTGTGTGTGTGTGTGTGTGTGTGTGTGTGTGTGTGTGTGTGTGTGTGTGTTCAGACTCCTTGGAGAGCAATTGTGAAAAAGAATAATGTATACAACATCATATAAGCTCTGTTTAAAACAAAGCTGTTAGAAACATGAGATTTTAGCAAGGCATGTAAACTTTTCTAAATTGACAATGCAATGAAAGTCTTAATAATAAAACTAAAATGGTTTAAAGGGATAGTTCACCCAAAAATGAAAATTCCGTCATAAATTACCCTCACCCTCATGTCGTTCCAAACCCAAAATTAACACTTTGAAGGCCCAGAAAGGTAGGAAAATAGTCCTTGTTAAATAGTTGTTAAAATAGTCCTTGTGCCTACAGTGGTTCAACCTTCATTTTATGAAGCCACGAGAATAGTTTTGTGTGGCAAAAAAACAAAATAACGACTTTTATTCAACAATTTCTTCTCTTCCCTATCAGTCTCCGACGCGCGTTCACAAGAGCACCACGACACATGCGTGGGATACAGGTGTCGATACACATCTTCTGAATGTGGCTTTCAAGATGTGGCATGACGATATCACAATCGATGCAGCACACACTCTCCTGTTCAGTAGGCATCACTGGGCACTGATGACATCTACACCGCCACTTCTTGATTGCTCTCTATCTTTCAGAAGCTTGTGGCTGTGGTTGTGTTGCAACCTCTTCTATCTCTTTTAGTTGGTTCTCTGTATATTCTGGTTATAATAAGTAAGGTTGTACAAAAAAATGCAATTCATCCTGTCGAAATCTGCAGACATAGTTATGACTTGTTTTATGTTGAGTGTACGTCTTCCTGCTTGTAAACACAGCCCTGCGTTTCCGGGTCATATGTCAGAACGCCAGCTCCTGCGTCATCACCACACACATGTATGCGTCGTGGTGCTCTCGTGAACGTGTGTCGGAGAATGATACGGAAGAGAAAAGTCATTATTTTGTTTTTTTTGCCGCACAAAAAGTATTCTCGTCACTTCATAAAATTAAGGTTGAACCACTGTAGTCACATGGACTATTTTAACGATGTCTTTCCTACCTTTCTGGGCCTTCAAAGTGTAAATTAAACAGCTGTCAATGGAACCCCTCCTGAGCCATCGGATTTCATCAAAAAATATCTTAATTTGTGTTCCGAACGGGAACGTTGGTCTTAGGGTTTGGAACGACATGAGGGTGAATAATTTATGACAGAATTTTCATTTTTGGGTGAACTAATCCTTCAACATATGTGACCCTGGACCACAAAACCAGTCATAAGTCGCACAGGTATATTTGTGGCATAGCCAACAATACATTATATGGGTCAAAATGATTGATTTTTCTTTTATGCCAAAAATCATTAGGATATTAAGTAAAGATCATGTTCCATGAAGATATTTTGTAAATTTCCTACCGTAAATATATAAAACAATTATTTTTGTGAGTGAATGCAGCACAATCGCGAACATAAATGGACAACTTTAAAGGCGATTTTCTCAATGTTACGATTTTTTTGCACCCTCAGATTCCATATTTTCAAATAGTTGTATCTTGACCAAATATGGTCCTTACCATATTTTAAATACATTAATGGAAAGATTATTTATTCAGCTTTCAGATTATGTATAAATCTCAGTTTCAAAAAGTTGACCCTTGTGACTTGTTTTGTGGTCCAGGGTCACATATGTGGGTTTTACAATTCTCTCCCCATCAGCAGAGGGAGCCCTCACCCAACTTATAGGACTCTGAAACGCTCATCTAGTTCAATTGTCCTCACCTGTTAGCAATTTGTTCTCATATATTTTCACACAATAGAGCAGTGGTTCCCAAACCTGTCCTGGAGTACCCCCAACACTGCACGTTTTCTTTGTCTCCCTATTAATCAAACACACCTGATTCAACTCATCAGCTCATTATCACATGGGTTAATGAGCTAATGAGTTGAATCAGGTGTGTTTGATTAGGGAGACAAAGAAAACGTGCAGTGTTGGGGGTACTCCAGGACAGGTTTGGGAACCACTGCAATAGAGCATATGCTGCATGTAGAACATTATTTACCTAAATTATTTGTATTTTACCGAAATCATTCTAATATGCTGATTTGCTGCTTAAGAAACATTTCTTTTTTTCGTCAATGTTGAAAACAGTAGTGCTGCTTAAAATTTTTGTAGAAAACATAATAAAAATGTTTCCAGGATTATTTGATGAATCGAACGTTTAAATGAGCAGCATTTATTTGAAATCGAAATATTTTGCAACATTATAAATATCTTTACTGCCATTTTTGATCAAATGAATGTGCCCTTGCTGAATAAAATATTAATTTCTTTACTGACCCCAAACTTTTTAATGGTAGTTGTAAAAAAAGAAGACATTTCTCACAAAATGTCTCTATTTTTAACATATATAAGGTCAGATAGAATACAAAACTGAGACTGATGTCTACAGATTGACTGACATGTATGAATATTAAATGAGTATGAATATTAAATGTATTCCCTTAATAAATCATTTAACCAGTTAAAAGCCAGTAAAATAATTTAAAAAAGTATGAAATCAACTTGCAGAATAAACATAATGTAATAAATAACCAGTACACTAGAACTAAAGCATTTAAGCGCCTACATACTGTAGGTTATTAAGCAGCAATATTAATCTAGAATTATACTCACCTGCTGCCTCCAGGTCCTAGTGTTCTTCAATAGAGCACTGCAGAAATTCATCCTCCTGCAGATATTGAGAACAGTAAAACAGTGAGAATATGAAACGAGACAGGCAAGAAAAAGGAAAGCGCAGAAAGAAAGCAAGACAAATTAATTCGTCCCACCGAACAGTTGAACTGAAAGTGCTTTTACTAAAGACTTATTACAGCAATCAATTTACTTTTGTTTCCTTTGTCCCAGGGAAACCAATTAGTAAATTTAATTTCACTCAGATTTACTACGGTTTCACTTAGAGCAGGAATGTAACAGAGGAAACTAAAGAAGACTATTGATCTGATGCTAATAGGAAAATCTACACGATTGGGGCGGATGTGTTGGGGTAAGATGAAGACAGAGAATAATGAAAAACCCAAGTTTTGTTGTTCAAAGTAAATGTTTGATTTCCCACTGGGAGAGATAACAAAGTAATCGCATTACGCATTCACTTTGTGCGCAGCTCAGCGGTTCGCTCACAAGGCCTGTTGTTGTCTTTAATAGTTACAATTCTAATGAATAATCATGGCCACTTTGCTGCTGGGTGTCTGCATTTGTGCTGTCATTGAACATCCATCCTGAAACAAGTGGCGTTCACTGCAGAGCCAAATGACATCCAGCTCCACCTCTCTGGACATCATGGGTGGAGTTATGGGTAGGGTTAGGGTGTGGTTGGATATTCTTGCTCCACCCATTACACCCAAATTACATTCAGAAAGGGGGAGCGGGACTTCACACTCTGCAGTCTCTCTCCTGAAATGAAACCTGCTGGGATAAATCCACCACTAGGTGGCAGCAGCAGGCAGCAAATAACACACGTCTGTCTGACTCAGGCCATTGGTATCGCTGAGGCTGTGCAGGTCATGAAATCATAATGACACGGGAGAGGCTGCACAGATTGACAGTGGCATCCCAGAATGCCAAAAGAGTTTCACTGGTAGTTCCTCTGACAGAGTCAACATTCGTTCAGTCAGTCTGAGGACCATTGTTTGTTACAGCCGTAACAAGAGGTCATGATGGCACAGTTAAACGGCCTGTCAGAACCTCGCATGCTGCAGTGTCTGTTTCGGCTTCTGCTTCCGCTGCCAGACACGTCCGTTCCCCGCAAATAACAACTGCATGTCTCCGTTCACCCCCCCACCCCCCACCCCTCGCACCTGCCCTGGTCGTTCACTTAGTATGAGATGAGATGCCATTCATGTGTTTGATGGCGCTGCTTGTGTGGATTCCTCCCCTGAGGCAGAGGAATGCCGCTGTTTATCATGAACGGGGGTTTTGCAGTCTCATCATCCATTTTGTGGGAAGCTGGCGCACATGGGGGAAATTGGATGTCAACTGTGTTTGTCACATTAATGGGAAACATGTGTGATTGTGACAGACAGGAGCTCGCTGTGGCGCTTCACTGCTTTCCTCAGAGCCCTCCAGAGAGAGATAGAGATAGAGAGAGAGAGAGAGAGAGAGACTGGGGGATGGGGGATCATGAGAGAGAGAGAGAGAGAGAGAGAGAGAGAGAGAGAGAGAGAGAGAGAGAGAGAGAGAGAGAGAGTAACATTTCTAGAGATCAGAATAGAGAGAGGGAGGAAGAGATTTAAAAAAAGAGAAAAAAAGATTTAGTCTGAAGTTCCACATGCATCATGTGGCATTTTTCCTGTTCTGAAGAAAAGAACTTATGCTCAAAGGAATAAAACCAAGGAGGTCTACAATACATGGATAAAGCCATTATAGCTTTCATTATAGCTATACCGTATATGCTATATGAACATGTATAGCAGGATAGAGTACAAGGTAGAGGAAACAGTCAATGACTGTGTGACATCAGATTGATCAGAGATGCATCAGAAGAAGGGAGACAGATGGCATGAAATACAGCATTTTACATTACAGTATGCCATGTGATACTGTAAACAGAAGCATTACCATGACAGTGACTGCCATCACTGTAACTCAGGCCCGGGGTGGGTAATCGGGAGAATCGGGAGAATTCCCGGGGCCACTTCACTTTTGGGCCGGTCGAGGATTTTTTTTTTGTCACATTTGTCACGTTAGTTACATTAGGCTACACACGTTCCGCATTCTGACACCGCAGCACGCAGCCTCTGTATGGGTTGTACCATGTGAGGGAGTTCTCCCCTTCCCTCTTATAGAATTGGTTGGGTCCATAGCCCGTCTTTTTCAAAACGTTTTCTCAGGTAGGCTACCGCGGGCCGCGGCACCGCCGGCGCCTACCGATAGTTGGGCCGGCCCTACCTTAACGCGTCAGGGAGGATGAATGGGAGGTAGAGGCCAGGAGGTATGGAAGCTTGTTTCCGCTACAGAATAAAACATTTTAAAAGATAATTGCGACTTTTTATCTCACAATTGCGAGTTTACATCTCGCAATTCTGACTTTATTTCTCAGAATTGCGATATATAAAGTCAGAATTGCGTGAAATAAAGTCGCAATTGCGTGTTATAAAGTCAGAATTGCGTGAAATAAAGTCGCAATAGCGTGTTATAAAGTCAGAATTTCAAGATATAAAGTCAGAATTGTGTGAAATAAAGTTTAAATTGCTTCTTATGAAGTCTAAGTGAATTATTATTTAACCTTTACATTATTTGTTGAACCATGGTATTAATACAAACTACACAATAGTAAGAGCTGAACTGTTGCTTCATTTATCCAATTTGGAAAAAGTGCTAATTTGGAATTCCACCATGGAAAAAGTAGGCCGGTCTTGGGCCTGAAACTCCCGGGCTGAAAAGTGGCCCCACTCCGGCCCTGCTGTAACTCACCCTTTATCTGAAAAGGTCGACTACAGTTTGGATTCAGTCAGTGAGAACATTTAGTGTATTGGCAGCAAACTCTGTTCTAGCACAAAACCTCATGGCCGTGTCATACTTCATCACACCTTTTGATAACACAGTGGATAGATATTACAAACATTATATGTTCTAATTTGGCATTTATAATGCATTATATTATAATAGTAACTACACAACAACAATAATCACAACATTTGTATAAGAAATAAAAATAACAATCATATTTAACTAAAGGCTAAAATTGTATTCTGAATCACTAAATTTGGGGCTCTCGTGTCTGAATGGAGGAGTCAGAGAGCTTCGGTTCGCGAGACACACTAGTAGCAACTTCCCGGCTTCCTATGACCTCCTACCCTTCAATAGGGAGGAGTTATTCCAACACCTTCTCCTTCTGATGGCGTCCAGTGTCCCTCCGACCCCTCAGTGGAGTGGAGTTATCATTATTTGTACCATTGTGAACCTTTTTTTTTGAGAGTGCACTTGTTGATATATTAAGTGGCTTCATTTTAGTAAGTGCAGGGGAAGCATTTAGTCTGTCAGAGTAAACAGCTGTGATGTGCTTGTGTTAGGGTTGGTAGGGTTATAATTGTTGTTTTTATTATTGTCATTTATAATATTATTATTACAATAATGCACTGCTACATTTTAATGGCAGTCAATAGAGGAAGATGGTTTTTGCATCTAGGTGGTGTAGTTACAACATCTACCAGTAGGGGCTAACTTGACCATGCTAACCAGGCATGCCTTGACCTCTTGACTAAAACACTGAAATTTATTTTAGATCGCTCATCTTTCCTCTTCCCCCTTTTTTTCCTTTCTCTCCATTGCTCATTGATGCCCAGAGGTAATTAGGCAATTAAGGGCTAATTGAAAAGCTTTGTAGAGAGAGCTGAGGGCTTAGAGATCCCTTAGCAATACATGAATCACCTTAACAAGGAAAAAGAAACACACACACTGACAGAGGAGCACGTGCACACAGTTTAAGAAAACAAAGAAGGCAATGCTGAAGATTAAAAAGTCATAAACCAAACCAACACCGCAAAAATAAGGTAAACAGAAGAACCAGATGACAAAGATGTATTAATGATGCTAGCTGACAGTAAACATGCAGAGGCTGCCAATGCCTGATAGAGAACATGCTGACTCTCCTGATGCAACTCATGGAAAATATATTCCATCTGAACCAGTTTCTGTCTCCAACATAAAAAGCTTTAAAAACTACATTCAGCTGAGCGCAGTGCACCACAGGACACCAGACTTCTGAGACAGAAGTTCCTTTGGAGTAAAAGACAGTATTTTACAGTAGAAAGTCACTGTCAAAAAATAATGCTTTTTGGGAGGATTCTGAAGCATTTGTTCAGAAAGAATTATGCATGTAAAGTGAGACTGAACGAACTCTATTAATTTAGAAAAGAAAAAAGACAAGGAGAAGGTATAAGGAAATAAAGATTCCTCTGGGATGTGCAAGGCTTAAGATTGAAGCTTTTAGGGTGGAGGTCAGGGGATCTAGAGGTTCAAGGGTTCTGTTTCCTATTTCCAGAGGTATAAAGTTGCAGATTAAAGGTGCTTGCTGTCTTTGTCCAAGATTTGTACATTTCTGAGTGATTCCAAATGGTGGTTTTACTTGGAACAATGTCAAATATCCTCTGCTTTTTTCCTCTATTTTTCTCTATTTTTGCAGTTTTCTTAAATGTTCCTCAATGTTCCTCAGAGGGCCTTCCATCTGATCCATGGTGTTTACAAAGGGCAACAGAAAGGTTACCATCTTTTTATCACCTCATTCTGCTGTTTTCTGTGCTGATGGGGAAACTTTACACTTGTCTAACCTACTTGACAAGAAAAATAAATTAAAATGGATGGGCTCACAGTCGCACAAACGCATGCTGCCACCTTAGCAGGTAGAACTGCTAACATATAGAGGCATCTGAACTGCTCTTGCCGCCAGCCTGTGTAAAGTGGGCGTATATAATCACTATTCCTAATTTAAAGGCGTTTAAGATGCATTAGCTCCCCTTTAATTACTTAAAAACTCAATTACAAGAATACACTGAAGTGCAGGCCTCAGCTGCAGGCCTTAAGCCATAGACAAAAGAACTGAATGGATGGTGAGCTTGTAGAGAAGAAAAGGAGTACTGCATTGCTGGGTGGAGGTGTAGAACATGGGCATCACTTTGTTTTTAAAGCGTTGGGGAGAGTGGCGCTAGGACAAGTTTGGAAATGGATGATGGAGTGAGGTACGCATAGATGCTGGGAGTTACAGATGTGCTTGTTAGAACACAAATGCTTTAATTTGGTTTATGCTTTTATAATATATGCCATATACTGTATATACACACACACACACATATATATATATATATATATATATATATATATATATATATATATATATATATATATATATATATATATATGCCCTTTTTGGTCCCGGAAAGCGATTTCCATTAAAATGCAATTAGTTGAATTTAGGTCTACCTTTTTAACAAATTTGCCCCATAAGACTTTAGTACATATTTATTGGTAAATATTTCCTTCTTTTGTCTTTGAAGTACAGTTAAGCTGTACTGTTGAAAGTACTGAATTGCATGAATGGTTAACTAAAAAATACTTGTTGTTGTTTCTATTAAAACTTGTTTGTAATGTATTGAAATAATTTTGTATTTACACATTTTATTGTTAAAATTAAAATTGTAATTTGAGACATTTAAATATAATACATTTCAATGCAATATCCAATATGCAATATAACATACAACAATCAGAATTATAAAGTACTTTACTTGTGCTTTAATAGCCTATGCTTGTCAACATCAAAATAGTTGTACTTTAAAACATAACAAAAGATTATTAAAACAATCATTTTAAATTTACTGCAGAGTAATGCTTAATTTGACTATTACAAAGCACACTTAAGTGTGTAAAGAAACAAGTAAAATCTTCATTGATCTGGAAATCTATTAAACCAACCCTCCCCTAAAATATAAACAATAATATTATGAATAGAAATAAAATGCTATAGCATTTAAACAACTATTTCAGTAGCACACTTATTGGCTATTTCATTCATACAACTAACTTGCATTACACAGTGATTTGAAATTCTTGTTGATCAATCCAAGTGCTCAACTGCACTTCTGACATTTTTTAAAAAAAAACTTCATCAATACTGTCGGCCCTGGGATTCTGTACATCAATGGGTGAATGCATGAACTAAAGTATCAATAATAAGTTTTGCTTTGTGTATAAGGGAATTCTGTGGGTTCTAATCCACCTTAAAGTTTTGTAAAAATTGCAATTATGTCAATAGGCGTATAAATGGAAATCCTTGTGAATGGTTTTGTTTGCATTTTGTTTTTGTGATTTCAGTGGAACAGCAAGCTGATGACAACCATAACAAACACAACATTAAAAATGACAAAATGATAGCAATTGGAGATGCTTCCTCTAGATACATCTCTCCTGTGAGCTTTGTCATAAAGTGGTGACGTAAAAATTGGCTAAAGTGGTCAATGACGCCTACAGTATGATGATCAAATTCTCAGTTGTACAACAGCATACATGATCCTAATGGAAATACTTCATTTGTAGACGGTAAAAATACATCTCATTTAGATTTTATATGTGCAGCTCTGGGAATTTGTTGATGTAACTAGTGTGAAAATAGAATTAGAATAAATAAATTGCGTAAGAGTGAAGGAGAGAGATAGAAAGCAGAGGATCTTTGGAGATTTGCTGGATGGAGGGGAAAGCAGATGGCCCAGCAGCACTGTTCCTACCTGCTGGTGGGTGTGGGTGGATCAGTGTAAGTGTATGTGTGTTCTCATAAGTGTGTGTTTACATGGGTCAACAGGGTTACGCCAGCTCTGTCTCTGTTCTGGGCCAGATGGTACCTGAGAGGAGGGTAGACCCCCGCCTCTATGTAAATAGGCCAACAGAGAGATTGACCTAAAGGTATATAAAATATCAGGTAAACACTGTCTTCTTTAAAATAAATCCCTCTGAGAGAATATGATATGTGACTACAGAATTAAAAGCATATGATGTTAGAGTAAACAAATACACATAAAAGCATTTGATAACCCATTGCAACACTCTAATGTGGGGTTCTAAATGATCAGATCAGGTTGAATGGGCACAGTAGCATATCACTATACTTCGAAAGGAGGATTTAAGACAGCAATTTCACTACAACTTTAGAAGGAAGAAAATTAGTGTATTGGTACCATCAATAAATGAAATCAGAGTTTGCAAACATACAATCAAAAGAAATAAGAGGGAATAAAATTAGGCCTGTTGGTATGACAATCAATGGGAACAACTTGCATAATGCATAGAACTTACCACTCATTCACATTCACATTATTTGAATTGGCAGCAGATCTCGCATGAAATTATCAGTAAACAAAGCGTATGATGCAGGAGTATGCAAAAACTGAATTCAGTGCTAGATTATGAAATGTGAAATCACTGCCAAACTAACAGTGATTAAATAGCCCACTTTATTTCTAATATATTATGAAATTAAGTAATTCATTTATTTACAGACAAATACAATTGACAACCTCTTTCTTCCTCATGCTGGGACTTGGAAGAAGTAAAAGTATCAACATAGACCCTATTTGCTTTCTTAATACATTTCACTGGAGCTATTTTGCAATCCAAAATCTATAACTTGCTCTAATTTCCTGTTTAACTAAAAAATGGTCAGTTAAAGGAGGTAGAATAAATTGCAAACGGGGATTCACATTGAATTTAAGGTGCACAAGTCAAAGCAATGCTTAATGATTCGCTCATACAATATATTTGCATTGTTTTAAGGGTAGGTTTAGGGTAGGGGTCGGTATGGACGGGTAGGTTTTTTGGTTGGGGTAGGTATGGATGTTTTAAAAAAGCCTCAAACCACATGAATATGATGCTGGTAGCAAAAATCTGATATAATTTTTCGCTATCGATTCGTGCTACCTATCTGTTTTAATAGGAGGAAGCACAATCTGAGCGAGTTGCACAAGTCGTCAGAACATCGGCTGGGCCGGATCGGCATGGAATGAAACGGTTAAGCAATGAGAACGGTTTGGCCCGGCTGTGGAAAAGACACTAACGTTTTGAAGTTTGTGATTCCAGTTTAAATACAGGTAAATAAATGTACCTATGATGCTTTAATAAGTGTGCGAAAACTTTAAAAAATGCATAGTCTCAGTCAACTAATGGTGAGACCAGAGGTCTCGTTAGACTTCCGCATTTTCATTTTTATTCACGAACTTAAAGGACACGCATATAGGCTAGATTATACATTTATTCATTTATGAAGAGGAAGTTGAACAGAGTCTGTGCGTAATTTTTCAGGTTTCATCATGAATGTTTGTCCAATAAATCGCAATAAGCTTTGTGCTTTGTTACATTTGATATGAAACAAAGTCTCAGCTTTCAAATTCGGTCCATTTTATTACAAAATTATAAAAATAAATACTGTTTTGGCGCTCTTTAATGTGACGTGAGAGATCACTGTAGTGCCTCAGTTCAAGTGAAGCGAAGTGTGAGTGAATGCATTCATCCCTTCCTATTTACTATGTTAGCCTACAGAACAAAATAAACATGAATGAACATCAGAAAATATGTAGAAAGATACAGTCCAACTTAACGAAATCTGTATCATGTCAAATTGAATCACTCAATCAGTGTTTCAACTTTCAACCACAGAAAGATGTCAATAAAACAACTTGTAAACAATGTCACATAACTCAGAAAAGCCATTCGTTGACCATTATAGTCAGCATAGCGTACTCGCCAACAAGTGGACAGGGGTGAGAATTACAGTTACTAGTTACAATAGATCACTAAAATAGAAAATTTTAGGTTAACACGACCTCTGGGTGAGACTGACAACGTAAAACAATAGTAGGTAACTTAATTTAAAGGCACATACTGGTACTTTGTGTAAAAATGAACAATCTAGGCTATTTTTAAAAACACATACATGCATACATACATGCATACATAAAATTCTCCTCCCGCACTTTCAAAATAAAGCCGATATAGACGAACGCAGAGAGATTTTATTCTTCTCTTCAGGAGCTGCTTTAGATGATTAATCAGGAGCAACAGCGAGAGAGGAATTAGCATTTTCCCTGCTGCAGGAACTGCTCACTTAATTACAGCTTCACTGCCACTTCACTGGCCCTCTCTCTCCTAAACACACAGCTTTCTTTCTGTCACCCTCTCTTTTTCTGTTTCTTTCCATCATTTCATCTGTTTCTCGCTTCCCTTCTCTCTGTCTCAATCAGGATTCTATTGTGTGCTCAGAGTATTTGGTACTCTGAACCAGGCACAGGCTTGTCAGTCTAGATTTGCTTTCATCATCAGCTTCTACTGTGTTTAAGTGGCTCGCAATTACTCCCTGCCTCTATTTCTGTCTATTTTCTCTCTTTCTCTCCCTTGCACACCTGTAATCCATTTCATCATACAGGATTTCACCATAAATGCAATGCGTAAAACTTCATTTGATTGATTCTTGTATTGAATATTAAAATCCTATTGTCAATTTTTATGCCTATTATCTATCAGTGGCTGCGGGCTCAAGTCCTTGCCCTTTTTAATAAAAAAAAATAATCATAAGTGCCCCTCTCAACAAAGATCAACTGTGATATTGTGGTCAATAAAGCAAAATGCATTTGAAATATAATTAAAAAGACGAGTACAAAACAGTAAAATCGCTGAACATTCCTGTATATTTTAATATATGCTGTCAGACAGTCTGAAACATTGTTGCCATAAAGCGTTGTTACAGTTTTGCTGGCATTCTGACACTGCTTGCTTGCTGACCACTATTCACTTTTTTTGCTCACTGTAAAAATAAAATACAAGCAGTTTATGTCAGTAGTTGCATATTCATAACTGTGACCAGATAGTCTATTTAGCGATCGAGAACCACAAAACATATGGCTCTCTCATATTTATCAATGCCCGTTTGTCATGTACACCAACTAATCATGATGTGGCACAAAAGGCCCCAGAACGGTATTGGTCGATAATTACATTTTACAGGCTTCTTTACACAGATGAGTTAAGGCCTGCTCAAAATTCTGTTCAAAGAAATAATGCTGCATAAAAGACAGATCAAATTATGCCTGGTCTAACCCACCTCAGCCTCTAGTATCAAAGTATACAATTAAAATTGCAGTTTAAATGCATTTATGCCACCTCTGAGCAGTATTAAACAGTATGTGCAGATACCTGATACCTGATAGGCTACCAGATACCTGAGCCAGCTCAGAAGCGCTTCTGTACCACCTTTGCAGTCTAAATTTGGCATAAGACTCCATCTGTGTTCTGACTATTTAAGTAGTTGTTTAATTTTGGTTTTATTTAATTGGTTATGTTAAGGAGATCTAACCAATCAGCAACAAACTTATTGGTGACGTCGGTAAAGGACGTTTGGTGGCGACGTATGGTGGCAAGAAGAGTTAAGAGAAGAACACTCATCATATCTTCCTGTATCTTAACCTTCAGAGTTTACATTCTGTGTGTGCGTTCATGATAAAATGTAAGTCTATTTACTTATTTGTGCTCTTTAGTATAGTTATCTGCCGTGTTACAGTTTGATTAATGTAAATTATCGAGTTGTTTATCTCTTGAGTGTCCGCTGCATTCACCTTGTATTGACTGCCACAAATATAACATAGAAAGTAATTTGTTATTTAAGTTATTTACTGGCTTTATTCCTTGCTTGTGGTTACTTTAATGACTGTCAAGTTAATAGTATTTGTCGTATTTCCAACCCTGCCGATATATGATGATTACGTTTTCTCAGAGACACGGAGAATTCGCGATCCTCATTATATGCGGTTCATGCGACATCTAGCGGTTAATTTCGGTAGTGCAGTACAAACCCTGATAATTGTATTGGATGTAGAATGACATGTATATTATTATTATGTATGAATACTGTAATTACTTACTGTAATGTTATTAATTTGTTTATTTCAGACCACACATATACACACTAATACAAAGTAAAGATGAGAAGATTCTGAATCCTGTAATGTGTTTGATTGACACCCTATGGGAGCACAATCACCTAATCAGCACATTAGTCAAAACTCCTTTACAGGTTAAGATGTATCATGTGACTTAGTTTAGAGGCCAAGGTGGCCATCATAGTTTTCACTTCACAACAGCAGTGATGCAGCTGATTGTGTGTGATTACCTGTATCTGACAATCTTCAGGTCGTCATATATTCTTGAAAAAATCAGTTTGCCATCAGCTGTCAGAAGATGAAAGCGATATCTTTGTCATAGTATCCTTTCAGCGTTTAAGGGGATTTTCCATGACTGGCATCAGCACTGTTCAGTGCATTGAATCAATACCATTGATCTCTGAAATGAAACATCATCTTCAGCGTTACCCAGGTGAAGCGTTGCTTGCCGATTGAGTTGATTGCTGCTTGTTGATTGCAATCATTTGCATCAGCTGTTCAGCCACTCAGCGCGGGTATATAATGAGCTGCAGGTGCGATTGCACCTAAATTTTTTGCTGAGGAGCCGATAAGCTGGCTGCCCCAGCGGGCCGCAGCAGATGTGGCGACGGGACTTGACGTCTCCATTCCCTCTTTCAGGGAATGATGGTAATCATATGTAACCTAGACGTTCCTCTTCAGTCAACGCCACGTCGAGGCCGACGAGTAGGAATCCCTGACCGCCCCTTCTTGCCTGGAAGGATGATAGGAGAGGGCTTACACAGAGTATATCTGTCACTGTTGTTCTGTGATAACCCATACAGTGAGATTATTGGATAACACTGGGGAAGCGTGCCCTTCTGTTAGGAAGGAGAACGCTGCGGAACCCACGTTCTTCCCCGAAGGAGTTATGTGGAGATATACATATGGACTAACCCGAAGTTTGTACTGAATATGAATACTGGGTGACTTAGCCCAATGGAAAGACAGAGGCTTCTGTTTAGGAGTAGCCATGGAAGAAATACACATAATGGGATCCCTGTAGGGTCACACATATGGGACCCAGCCTAGACCCGGTTCTCAAGGATTCAACGGCTAAAGGCCTGGAGCCGGACGCTCCACCACGTCCGGGCCGAGGATGTTGGAGGACTCGACAGGTTTTTCACTCTGGAGCAATAAGGGTGCACAGTAGGGTGCAGCAAGCCAACAGAGCCAGGCCTCTCAGTGCTTCCACCCGTTTAGGGTGAGAACACGGGAGGAGACCGGCTCTACACGTAGGCTATAATATGTAGCGAACGTGTTAGGTGTCGCCCAGCCCGCAGCTCTACAGATATCTGTTAGCGAGGCGCCACATGTCAGTGCCCAGGAGGATGCCACGCCTCTCGTAGAGTGAGCATGCAACCTAAGCGGGCAGGGCACTATCCAGTAGGCCATCCTCTGCTTGGTACACTGGTACACACCTCGTGGATGGTCCAGCATGTTCTGTTGGCGGCTCTACTGGCTGCGGAGCGTGGGAGGGATGAGGGTTCCTAGGGGGTTGGTTCGTCGAAGGAAACGCACTCACCGTGATCCTCAGGTTATCCGTACCTCTGCCTGAAGTAACCCTTCAAGGGTTAGATCGCGGTAGAGGCGCATGGAGTCCACCTCTTTGCAGGAACGAGAGTCTCAACCGTAGCTCCGAGATGGTCATCCTCCCACAATGGGTACATGACTCATCCACGAATGCTGCCTCAGCGTGTGCCCAGACACGCGATGCAGCGCTCGTGACCATCCCGCGATCCCAGGTAACGACCGCATCCAGAAACACACAGGTAAAGTGACATCTTTAAAAAGACACGCTCCACTCTTGTAAGCTCTTTTAGGGGACTGCTCTCTTTGTGCTGAAGCACGCAGGGGCATGTGGACGTCTCTCTCGCTGGTGATCTTACCAGCCATAAGAACGGCCTTTCAGCGCTCTTACGGCGCACCTTACCAGCTGTGAAAACAGCCCTTTTGTTTTTGCTCAGTTTAAAAGCAACAAAAGACAGAGAGAGAAAGAGAGAGAGAAAAGTCGACCCCACTACCGCGCTGTATCGCCCAGACCAGCCACGAGAGATCCTCCTGTTCAGAACTCGTCTGTTTACACTCTTTTTTTGTAGATAATAGCATCGAAGTGCTCGGCTCCGAAGCAAAAAGCTGAAGTGCAATCGCACCTTCTGCTCATTATATACCCGCGCTGTGTGGCTGAACAGCTGATGCAAATGATTGCACACCAATGTGTATTGGCTCGTTTAGTTTCACTCAAAGTAGATTGGCCTCTCTATCGAGATTTCTATTAGTCAGTCTCGACATGGCGTCGACTACATAGCCACTGTCAAGGACATGCAAAATGGTGATGCAAAATAGCCTACATATTATATACCCTTACTAGCCACTTTGTTCAACTGCTCGTTTACGCAAATACACATCTAATCAGCCAATGCATTTAGGCATGTAGACATGGTCAAGATGATCTGCTGAAGTTCAAACTGAGCATCAGAATGGGGAAGAAAGATGATTTAAGTGACTTTGAATGTGGCATGGTTTTTGGTGCCAGACAGGCTGGTCTGAGTATTTCAGAAACTGCTGATCTACTGGGATTTTCACGCACAACCATCTCAAGGGTTTACAGAGAATGGTCTGAAAAAGAGAAATATCCAGTGAGCAGCAGTTCTGTGGGCGAAAATGCCTTGTTGATGCTAGAAGTCAAAGTAGAATGGCCAGACTGGTTCAAGCTGATAAAAAGTCAACAGTATCCAAAATAACCATTCGTTACAAGTATGCAAGGTATGCAAAAGAGCATCTCTGAACACACAACATTTCGAACCTTGAAGCAGATGGGCTATAGCAACAGAAGGCCACACCGGTGCCCACTCCTGTCTAGAACAGGAAACTGAGGCTCCAATTCACGACTCACCAAAATTGGACCAGAGAAGACTGGAAAAACGTTGCGTGGTCTGATGAGTCTTGAATACTGCTGTGACATTCAGATGGTTGGGTCAGAATTTGGTGTAAACAGCATGAAAGCATTGGATCAATCCTTCCTTGTAGCCTATCATTGGTTCAGGCTGGTAGTGTAATGGTGTGGGGAATATTTTCTTGGCACACTTTGGGCTTTAGTTGAATTGAGCATCTTTTAAAGGCCACAGCTGAGTATTGTTGCTGACCATGTCCATCTCTTTATGCCCATCTTCTGAAGGCTACTTCCAGCAGGATAACCAATGCTATCTCACGACCAATTCCTGTGAATTCGTACAACCTCACTTGTACGAATTTGTACGATTTGTCTAAACCCCAGTGATGGGTAGGCCACAGGGTAGGTCATTCGTACGAATTCATACGAATTAGCCACCTCGTAAAATTCGTTGACAATGAGTACCTTTGGAAAGTGGTGGAAAGGGAGATTCACCGACAAATCTGCAGCAACTACACAATGCTTTTTTATGTCAATATGGACCAAAATCTCTGAGAAATGTTATCAGCACCTTGTTGAATCTATGCCACAAAGAATTAATGCAGTTCTGAAGGCAAAAGGGGGTCCAACCCGGTACTATCTAGGTAAAGAGGCTGGTGAGTGCACATACAGTCGGAATTATAGTGCCCCTTTTTACATTTGAGCCTCTGCCTCCAAGGAACTCTCTGCAGATCCCTGCCATGCACTTTACAAAAACAAAATATCCAGACTAAACTGGGAGGCCGAGTCTGACAGAGACAGACAGCCTCAAAGCCAGTCTAAATTACCACCATCTGAATTTAGTCCTAATATGCTTGATCAGTTCATAAACTTAAAAGACTAAATGCAAAGGTCAGTTCACTAGTTAAGCGTCTAAGACACAACACAAAACATGGCACATTCCATCTGTCCGTTCTCTGTAGACCTCCAGTTATTTTCACACCTGTCCACTGCCTTTTCTCAGAGCGATAAGTTCAGAACACCTTGACCTTTTAATAGAGACCAAATGCACTGTAAGATCTTTCTATAACTGCACAAACACTCTATGCTCTCTGTATGGTTTGATATTCATGAGATAGCTCAGAATAACCCTCCAGACAGATAATTGGAATTTTAATTATGCATGATATTAACCTTGAAACAAAAAACAATGCTATTCTATTACCCTGATGTTGTCTGTCTTACAGTGATTCCATGAACCATTTCATTCAGAATTGACTCAGTCTGTTGAAATGGCTTCAGCTTCAGGCAAAGCATGCTGCAGGACACTTTTATGAGACAGTCATTTTGCAGATTAATTCTCTTTATAGCACATATTTTACAGAACAAAGAGAAAAAACAAGAAAACAACACAAGAAAAGGGTGGGAAAAAACAGAGAATCAAGAATGAGAAATTGTAGATAGGCAGGGAGGTGGTTGCATCCCCCACGCTGAGAGAGAGAGAGAAAAAAAAACTCCATTAGGCCTTCATTATTCAACTAAATAATGACTTAAATTGTTCCATTATAATATGGCAAAAAAAAATTTCAGTGACAAAATTGACATTTCAGCAAAATTACGGACATAATTTGCTACATTACCATTTCAAATCTTGAGAGATAAACTAGTTAAATTAAGCACTGTGCCATGAGAGAACTTACCATCATGAGACTGATAATACCAGCTTGTTATCTTGAACTAGAAAAGTCCTGGGGAAAATGAACAGATTTCCATACCTCAGTTCAATCTTCTGGCTATATTATAAGATTTTTTTCAGTGATGTCATTTTTCTTGTGTAAATAGCAAGAATAATGATAACTTGGAGTTCAGTGAGTCAGATGTTGATTCATAACAGCTCTGGGGAATACTGTTCAGCGAATCCTTCGTCAGACTGATTTAAACCAGTAACTTGTCCTTTTGTTGCATTGTATGCGTTTCTTTGAACCATCAAAACAAACCTTCTCATAACAGTCATTTGTTCTGGATTTTTTGTAAGAGTTTTTTTTATTGTGAATCGAACTATCAGTGGTCGCACTGTATGTTGTTGATTCATTCAAAAGAATCGGCTCATTAGAATTATTTAGCTCGTAAATCAGTCTACACGGTTGCGTTATATGTTTGCTGAATAGACCTATATTCTTTACTGAGAAAAACTCAATAAAGAGATGCTTGTTGCTATAATCGTGTGGTCCACGGTCGTTTGATTACATCACATTCAGCCTGCACAAACATTGGCAACTCAAATAAAAGATTTATTTTGCCATGGTGCTGATTCAAGTTGCAGCAAAAGCATAAATAAAATACACACAACATATTCTTCTAATTTACTTTCTTCACTACTGAGGCATTTCTGCTCAGTTAATTTCGGCTATAACTTGGGTATTATAGGTCTTAATGTAACTCTAAACATTATTATATGTGGCTTTTATAAATAGCAATATTGCAAAACATTTTGAACATGTTTTCTGCCACACTCTGCTTATGCTGGCATTGTAAAAAAAAAAATGATGTTCAGCTTTCACGTGTGGTGAGAAAAAGACTTACTCAAGAGTGATAATCAGAAGGCAAAAAGTGAATAGAAGAATATCGCTCTTTATTTTCCCAGTATGCACTTATGTGCTGACTGAAGGCAACATGCACCCTTTTCTCTTGACCATCATTCTTGTACTTTTTTTTTTTCTCCATCCATCTCTTCTTCAAAGGAGGCTGAAGTCAAGTGTTGCTCTGTCTCTTTCTGCATCAATTGCATCGGTTTGTTCAAAAGAGGGTTATCCAGAGAGGAGAGCAGCGAACAACACACATCCTCTCTCACACACTCACTTAAATCACCCCAATTAATACATATCCGTATTTCCTTTCACCGTCTCTATTATGTGTCTCTAGCTTTCAAAACGGGCTTTTCCTAACAGCAGCAGGACAATGTCAGCACAGGACAGTGTCACAAGAAATAGCTGGTTTGCCCTACGATCACAGAGCCTTGAATCTCGTGGTCTCTCCCGAATCTCTCCCGTATTGGTGTAGGTTTGTAAGCACAGAAATATTTAATTTTAATTGATTATTTAATGCTTTTTAAGGTATATAAGTATAGAATATACATTTACAAAATCATAGAACAACATGACACAAATGTATATATTTTAAAGTGTATTAGTTTAAGTGTCCCAGGGGATAGTCCTGTTAGCAAAGTTACATTTAGTGCAGCTTTTGGGAGCATGTAATTATTATATTCATTAGTCATCATAATAACAGAAGTGGTGTTTGTTTAAACTGTATAATCTAATCAATAATGTTTGCCAGTGTCATTTAAGCTGGTGAAAACAGGACTGATGTGATTGTCGTCTGCTAATTAGCACTTTGTTGTGTGTAAACCCGAGATGAAACATAAGAGCTGTGCTTTAATAGTGTAGTTTGATCTTCACATAAAAAGGCTTCAAACAAGTCATTCTTTCACTAACTCATGTGAAGTATATTGATGCTGGAAGTTTCAAGCTCAACAAACAAACACTGAACAAAAAGTTTTTAAAGA
Organism: Squalius cephalus; assembly: GCF_949319135.1. NCBI lineage: Eukaryota > Metazoa > Chordata > Actinopteri > Cypriniformes > Leuciscidae > Squalius > Squalius cephalus. The sequence continues at coordinate 22,708,253 of NC_137141.1, read as the reverse complement.
GATTTAAATAATTAGAATTATACAGTATATAATATGTATGTATATATGTGTGTATATATATATATATTTGGGGAGAACAAGTATTTGATACACTGCCGATTTTGCAGGTTTTCCTACTTACAAAGCATGTAGAGGTCTGTAATTTTTATCATAGGTACACTTCAACTGTCAGAGACCAAATCTAAAACAAAAATCCAGAAAATCACATTGTATGATTTTTAAATAATTAATTTGCATTATAATGTAAGCAATAAGGTACAAGAGGCTGTCCTGTATCGTGAATAAGTCACGGCTGAAGGGCGTTGTTAGGCACAACGTGAAGCAGTGTGTGTGTGTGTGTGTATATATATATATATATATATATGCCGAAACTATACATTTATGTATATATATTATATATGCCGTAACTACATTTTAATTTATGTGCTGTATGATGCATCTTCTTGGGATTTAGCGATCCCAATCCTATCTGCGCATGAAATTACATATGTCCTATATTAATAATTGGAACTTACCATAATTTAGAAAACTAAAACTAAATTAATTAATAAAATCTATCCTTTTTTTTTTTTTTTTTGCAAAATAACTTAACTAAATAAAATAAAACTAAATAAAAATAACTTTTTAGCGATACGGAAATATTCAATACAGAGACGTTCAGAAACCAGCCTACCCTGATAAATATTCACTGCACTAAAAAGTGTCCAAACTAGCCTCCTCTATTCTATATTTAGCTGAGCGATGGATTGGACCATTTTATGGCTGACAGGATTGAACAAAGAATGTCTTGTCTCTCTTTATGGCATTTTAGTGCAATCAGACATGTACTGAATACGCTCTTTTGTTTCATAAGTGTGCTGTTAAGATGTGTGGACGCATTCTCCAAGACAGAGAGTGTTCTCCCTTCAAATGTTGCCAGTATGTCAAAGGAAACTAGGTTTTTCCTTCAGGTCATCTGCTTTCATACTGCCTTTCAGGAAAGATGGCACTGACCTGGGATGAAACATTTCCATGCATTTAAAGCCAACACAGTGTCCAGTGACACATGACCAAAGCTTTCTCGGGAACAATATCTGACTTTGACCCTCCATCGCCAGGGCGTCCATCTTGTGGGTCAGAGGTTTTGCACAGAAAGGGTCAAATTCAACTATTCTTTTAGAGGATGCTTGGGACATTTTGTTCTGGAGTTTCCAGCTGGGAGCTCCAGTCACAGACATGCCTGTCATCACTGCCTGTATGTCAAAAAGAAAGATATTTTTCCATTTTTAAACTCTTTCTCTCTTTATCATTCCCTGACCACCTGATGCTGGACAGCCAGTCGAGTTGCCTCTCTTTCCATCTGCCCAAGCAGTCCCTCGCTTCCCAGGCAATGACAGGCGCTGTTGCTGTGGTGATGGATGACTGTGTGTCGAGTGGCAGAGTTGGGAGGTCTTAGGTGATACCACCTGTCTACGAAATAAAGTGAGAACGTAAGAGAGAAAAAGAGAGAGGGCATCTTTCTCTGTTTGACGGACAGTCTATTGTTTTTACTCCTCCTTTCTTCCCACCATTGCATTACTCTGTATTTTCATATGAATTTAAACTAAGTCTACTATACATAAAACAATTTCCAGCATTTATATTAAAGATTTTAGGTAAATGTGTAAATTTACAGGATCATTGTCTTATAAAAAAAATAATTAAAATGTATTATAACATTTATTATATTGGTAACACTTTACAATAAGGTCTCATTTGTTAACATTACTTGATGTATTAGCTAACATGAGCTAACAATGAGCAATATATTTGTTACAGTATTTATAAATCTTTGTTAATGTTAGTTAATAAAAATCCATCTTTTTATTGTTTGTTCATGTTAGTTCACAGTGTATTAACTAATGTTAACAAATGCAACATCTGATTTCCATAATGTATTAGTAAATGTTGAAATTAACATTAACTAAGATCAATGAATTTTGTAGAAGTATTGTTTATTCTTATTTCATGTTAACTAAAGTAGTTAAGTAATGCTAACTTATATAACTTATAATAATAATAATAATAATAATAATAATAATACATTTTTACTGAGGAAAGGAAGTCCTGCCTTTCTATTAAAAAAAAATATATAAAATAATAAATACAGATATTAAGAAAACACACATGACTCACACAGAAAAAATACCAACACATATATCAAAGAGCAGTTATTTGACAGAAGCACACAATCCAACAGAAAACTCTCCTCTCAATGCAACATAATGCACTTTGACACTGTGCAATACACAACAGAAGATCTCACCATTTTCTCTTCACCTGTGTTACGGTGTCACTGTTCAACACACTGTAGTCACAAATAAGGGCATTCCAAGATAAACTAAACCAGTAAACCTTCTTCATCGACGATATATTGACAGAAAAATTCACAACTGCTGTAAATGCAAATATGATAAAGAACAGGAGAGACCGTATCATCAATAGCTGTTAGATCTTCAAAAGCGTAAAATATGGATTTCTATGGAGGATAATGGCATTGACCGAAGAATGTCTGAGTCTGTATTAAATGCTACAGTCCATGTGACAACATCATTAATCAGGGTTATACTTAGTGTAGTGAACATGATGTGTCACAAAGTGATTTCTTTTTAGAGACATCTTCCTTTATATTTACTTGCCACCTTGGCAGATGTTTTCTCCTGATATGGTTGTTCTGTAAGATTTTGTGACACACTAAAATACAAAATCATACCTCAAACACCCTCATACAATCTAACATCTCACACTCTCAAAACCAAGTGACTACTTTTCCACCTATACTGTATAGTTATAGCTGTTTACTCACAGAATCTGAACTGAATTGGAACCTCATAAGTAACTGATTTACTTTACTTCCCAGCAATTTTGAGTTTAAAAGACGTCTAGTCATCCAAACACAGCCCTGACGTCTAGGCTAAAACAAAGAAAAATTTGGGCTGTCATTGAAAATTGAATCGACATATAAACCATAGCTAAATAACTGACTAGTCATCAATTAGATAACATGTCAAAAATTAAACCAAACACCTTGTAATCCCTGTTGACTTTGCTTACATGATGGAATATCATACATCTCGCAAGTAATTTTGGCAAACACTACATGTAACCAAATTTACAGTTATTTTGGCTAGAAGTGGGTTACTCATATGGTCTGTTAACCGAGACGGTGATGACGGCTATTGCTTGCTGCGTTTAGACACCTTTTGTAGACAGCAACTTCATTAGCCTTTATCACACTGTGTAAATCTTTATCACACAGGTGTAAAATAAATGACACATGACTACTTTTTAGAGCAAATATACTGCCTAACATTTGAGACACTGTCACATCAGGGGCACAATTATGATGCCTAAAAATGCTGTCTTAAGGCACCCACACACTACAATATAACCGGGCTGATTTTGGGTCCAATTCTCCCTTTCCGACAATCCTAGGTAAAGTCCTGATTATCTTGATGGTTCTACAAATGATCTGTATATGTGATGCGTGTTAAGAGTGATTGAATCTGCTTGGAAGATGTCGGAGCCGCACCGATCTCAAAGTGTAAATACTGCAACAATCTGTTACACCTGAAAGTCCGCACCAAGGTCCGAACCAAAGGTCATGGTTTGATACATTGTATACATTCGGTTAGTTTTGGTTTGGTTTCACATTGCAATTATGGTCAAATATGTGTGGCCAAATACCAAAATATGTGTGGCCAAACGCAGGTCAAATATGTGTGTGTGTGTGTGTGCTTTGTTCAGTTTGATCCAGACCGAGACTACCTCTTTTCGTCGGACCAAATTTCGTCTGTTTGGTCCGGACCGTGGTCCCGGGGAGGTTTCACACCTGTAATTTTGATTCGGATCAAACTGAAAAGTCTGAAAATCCAGACCAAACAAGGTTGGTGTGAAAGGGCCCTTAGTGTGTGGTGTGCGGTCTTAATCACATTGCGGCACTCCACACACTAGAGGAACAAAATGGTTAAATCTATGATTTCTTATCGTCATGTTTGTGGTCTCTCACATTTTGAAAATCTTATCAGATTTTAAAAATCTTTTAGTGTGGGCCAGCCTTTATTAGATTTGAGACAAAGCACTCACAGTCTGGCCAATACCAAACACAACCTCAAACAGACTGATACTTCACAGATAAAGTCTGTTATCTCACAGGCCCTCGTGTTGCCTCACACAAGCTCATAACCTCAAAGACCTTCATTCAGAATGACATGGACCATAAAGAGACCAGCATGCGTCTACTTACGTGAGTTTAAACTTCCTGCCTGCAACTTTGCAGCCAAGTTCACAAAAGCTAGGAGTGTTTAATAATAATGGTCAAAACGAGAGCATGATACTGGGCAGCCACATTTTATATCAATTACAGCCAAACATGCAGCACAACTAGACGGAAAATGGTGAGCTTAATAAAAGGTGAAAATACATTAAACGTTCCAGCAATTATGACTTAACACACGTCTGGTTGGGGCTGGCGCTGACAAATAATCCACTTTATCTTGATTGAGCTAATCTAGCCTCACATAAATCATGTGACGCAGATATTCTGGATGGACCACTAAAAGTGCTGTTGTTTTATTGGACTGCTCTGTCTGTCCCTCTCATTTGTCTCGGAGAGCAGTGGGAAACGTCAGCCCGAGGCACGGCCCAATCGATCAGGGCTCCACTTCACCTGATTGGTGGCTGCGGAGGATGGGGCGAACCGATCGCCATGGCGATGGTAGTGACAGGCAGCGGGTGGTGACACAGACCTTCATTAGCCCGTTGCCATGGGAGACGGTTGGGTTTCTGGGCTTGATTTGGAGGAGAGAAAAGGAAGGAATCATAAAAAGATAAGATGTAAATAAAATGCTCATAAGGGGATAAAAACACCAGATTTACCTTAAAGCTCATACATGATTTGAGAGGGATGCCACATGATGACTTAATTAGAACACTCAAATTCGTTCTTATGCACATGCTCTGATCAAAACAATCCAGGCGGGAGAGCAGATATATTTAAATGGATCCTAATGAGAAGGAGATTTTCTCACTGTTTCTGGAGTGTTTGGTTTAAATAACATTTGCTGTCTGTTGTGGGCTTTGATGAGCTGTGAAAGTGTGTTAATTTGTATCTCTCCTGCACCTGCACGGCGAGTAAGTGGAAGTGTGTTTCTCCATGTGGGTGTTTGTGTTGTGAGTAGTTGCTTACCAGTGACTCTTATTGATAAGGAATGAATGGCAGTAATTAGGATAGGAAGGAAAGCTAATTGCACACGAGGGTTCAGGGTAAACTCTGTGTGTGAATGGCCTCTTGAGCGAACATTCCCAGCCTGTAGAAAGTGGAATGCACAAATATATTAATTAACAAGCGCTTGTTTCAACAGCCTTTCCTATGTGCCAACCTATTATGTGGTTCGTCATCATTTTAACCTTCGTTTATAAAAGCCACTTCCAGTTAATGACGGACACTGACAGGAAAACAATAGTAGCAAATATATGACAAGCAAAGCAGCTTTTGTTTTGAAAATAGTGTCAAGTGTGCGGTTTAAGTGATAGCACGGCATTGCTAAGGGAAAAAGTACATCTGTTTCTTTCATGATAATTACGCTCAGTCGTGGGAGAAAAGACTTTAAAATAAAAAAAATTCTGGGAAAGAAAAAGAAAAAAATGCATCAATGTTAACTATTCTTGTCTGGATTACATAGTAGGATACATTTATTAAAACTACATTAAAGAGTTTGCAGACACATATTCACCTACTAAATGACTAAACTAAGCCACCTAAGAAGACTAGAAACCAGCATACATTTTGTTGCGGGTCCTGGATAATCTAGTCTTGCAGGGGCAAATTATTGGCATCCATGTTGTAGCTCATTCTGGCTGAGAAGAAATTTCTAGAGACTATGGAAGCTTGTTTCCATCACTGAATAAAAAAAATAAAAAGACTTTTTATCTTTTTATTAAAAAAAATTCTAGAAATTGCAAGTTTACATCTCTCAATTCTGACTTTTTTTGACAATTGCAAGGTATAATGCCAGAATTATAGTCAAAATTATGCGATATAAACTCGCAATTCTGAGAAAAAAGGTCAGTCTTTTTTATAAATTGGACTTTATAACTCTCAATTGCGAATATCTCACAATACTGAGGAAAGAAGTGAGAATTGCGAGGTATAAAATTGCAATTGCGAGAAAAAACGTCAGAATTGCGAGTTCACAGTATATTCCACAATTCTGACTTTATAACTCACAATTGTGAGTTTATATCACACAATTGTGAGATAAAAAGCCGCACTTATCTTATATATATATCTTTAATTCTATGGCGAATACAAGCTTCCACCACAAACCACTTGAAGCCCAAATATTTCTAGTAATTTCACTAAAACACTCCACAGCATAGTGACCATTCGATATAGTCATCAATGTCTTTGGAAAGGTCACAACCTTTAATCCAGCCAGTGTTAATCCCGGATGACTAAATGATCTTAGAGGTCATGGCTTAAACAAAGACTCACGGGTTAAACAAAAACCTGTGAATTAGTTAATCCTCTGCCCTCTTAGATTTAGTCTTATCATATAGTTCACATTTCTATCTACTTAAGAGGCCAGCAGAGCTTATGTGTGCGTGCTCTCACACTCTTTCTCTAATGGGAGATTTAGGCTGTGTGTGCAAATGTGGAGATACATATTCATTTCTGATCCATCTGCAAACCTTGCAGGCCTCTGCTGTAATCATTAGTGTATTCCAGCTGGACCCGGCCAGGAAGAGATGATCACACTCTGGAAATGTCAGCTCTAATGACCTACAACACACATAACAGTGATGTAACATTTCTCCTTATGGTCAGTGTTTACATGGTGCTGGTTGAAGATTTCAGGTCTGAATGTTGCAGGTCTGATTTCGGCAAAAAAAAACAAAAAAAACAAAAAAAAACAAAGGGGGTTTACTGATGCTGAGCTAAAGACATTTTTATACACAGCTGACCAAGTACCTTTGTTTGTTTATTACATAGAGGTAAAATACATAAGAGTAAATTATTTATAATTATTTATATAATTATTTATAAAATACCATTGATAATGAACAACCAGTCAGTAGGTTCACTGATTTTAGTCTCACGGTTAGTAGCTGTATGTGCTTGATTCACAAAAAATAAAAGAATCAACTTATTAGAATCATTCATTCAGGAATCAGACTACACTAGCAGAACAGTTTCATTTTGATTCACTAAAAGGAAACAATTCATCAGAGTAGTTCGTTCCGAAATTTGACTATACTAGTTGTGCTGTGTGCTTAATTTAATAAAAAGATCCACCTCATCAGATTCGTTCCGGAATCATTTCTGTTTCGCCAAACAAAATGGTTTTCCGTCCACTAACACTGTATAAGTGGTGCTGGAAACTCAAAGTATTTTAGTACAGTGTTACAAGCGTGAGAACCACTAACATAACCGATCCATAATTACATCAGAATTCTTTATATAAATCACCAAACATGTAAATGTTTTCGGGTTTATTAAAGCTTTACTGATGCCGTGCTACACTAAAATACAGGGGTTGACCATGAAGGTATCAGAAACCATAAATGTTCTCTTTCCTGGGAATTGTGACATAAGGAGTCAATTTCATATAATGAAGCTGCAGGATGATTTTGTGTTGTCATCATTGGGCTGCAGGCCATTGCATTTGCATAACGTTGTGTGTTTGTGTGTGTGTGAGTGTGAGCGAGTGTTTCCCACTGCACTCATCTCACACTGGAATCACAACACCATGACCTTCTCATTGCATATATTACACTGCTGCAGAGACAGCGAGAGAATATGGAGGAGGGAGAGAGGGAGGGAAGGAACTGAAATTGAAATCTGTTTTTATCACTAGGCTCTTAAATTAAGGATTCCACAGACAGCTTGTTAGCTTCATTGTCTTGGCGCTCTCTTTTTCCGGAACAATTACGGAAGACAATACCTTCCTAGACTGGGCGGCTGCCAGTGGGATGGGAGCTTTTTCTTTTTTTCTTTTAGTGATTTCTACTGTTGGTGTTGCCACACAAATCCAGCAGAACAAAGCAGCTGTACTGAGGTGCCAGCTGATTCTCCCAGAACCCTCTGCGGTCCCTGCGACATCCAGACAGCCCTCCACAAACAACTGCTGTAAACAACTGCTAATCAATCAAATCAATCAATCAAAATCAATGACTCTGTGCTGCTTGAAACAGGACAATGACATTATCAGGAATAATACAATGATGTAAGACTCAGCCGTGAATGTTTTTCCACACAAATAAGAGAGATAAGCTCTCTGACGTCAGTTCAAGACTGAATCATATCCTTTATTCAATTTGGAATGTAGAACAATGTTTAGAATGAATTAATTAACATTATCTGAGTTTATGAGTGAGTTGCTGAGATATAATTCAGATTTTCTGGTGTTGTGTTTTTACCCCCAGCGCATTACCTCACATTCTTATAGTTCTTTTTTTCAGTCAAAGTCTTTATTAAGCCAAAATTGCTTTCAATTCAGACACAAACTGAGATCGAACCGAGTCAATGGACGCAGAGGCACAAACATTTTGAGAACAGACTGAAAATTAAACAACTGGTTTTCTTTTCGAGATCGAACAATACTTCTTTCAATGTATTGTTTTTGGCCAGATGTTAGTTCAATTATATATATGATATTTATTTTTAGAATTGTAGAAAGTTTGTATAGGTTGGTATGAGTCAATGATCACACCGCTTTTAATCCGAACATTCGATAACTGCCAGCCGATACAGACCAGAGATAAAAATGAGCTAAGACACCGGGCATTCTGATTGGATAGGACAACACAGTGCGGTGGCTCATAATAAACAAACTGCATAATCATTTAACCAAACGACCTACACTACAGGAATGATTCATTTTTGAATAAAATAAGGTCATTATTATTAGGAACATGAAAGTCTCTCTAAATATTGATTGACAACACAATTTACATATAGTTAGAACTCAAACCTAAATTTTAAATAAAAATAAAAATGTGGCTAACAAGTTGATACAAAAAGACAACTATACTGTACCACAAGGATGTGTTTACATACTTGCATCAGACAATAATCCTTATACAACGAATGATTTAGAAAAAAACTTATTCAAATAGGAAATTCTAAAAGGAATCTACGGTAAATTAACCTCTTGTGTTGGTCTTCAAAAAGACAAAGATTGAACATTTTTCTTTCAAGTCACCATTTCATTGAATAGTATTCCTGTTGCTTAATCTGCTATACCGTGCTAATTTCATGCATGTAATGTTAGCTATATTTTTGTGAAAACTACACTCAGTATACTTGCAACTGATTAACATCAATGAAATTATAAAGTTCACTTATTGCGAAGGTAGCCGCAATTTCTTGATTATCAAATATGGCTCCCTGGTTGATCTAACTGTTTTCCCATCCATCATTTTCAGAGCAGGGAAAGAGAAAGAAAGGAAAAAAAACAAAACAAGAGGAAGAACTGGAGTTATGGGATGTCTACCTTTGCTGTGTAATGTGAGGTGACAGGTGCCATCTCCTCCCATCTCTTATTCTCTGTGGGTGTTTGTGTGCACACACACTGGCCTTCATTTTCATTATGTATTGGCAAAATGTCATCCCCAAAACTTTAAAAGCTACAACTTCAACAGAGCGACACAGTCAGCATACAAAGTTATTGAGCACTTTAAGAAATTGTGGTAGGTTGGAACTTCTTAATGGCTCCATAAAGTAGAGTTCTGGGGTGCATGAGTCACTATATCACCGTAGTTTAGCCTCCACTCCCCACGGGGGAAACGATTGCAAAACAAATGGGGCTCAGACAAAGTCATATTTTATGGCCAGCGTAAAAGTGCCCTAAAGCTGCACCAACAGCAAGATGCTGCCAATGTCAGAGAACACGCTTTCTCAAGGATAAAGCCTTTCCTTGCCTCACCTCGCTTCCTCCCGCGCCAATAATTCCTGCCTCGATCCAGCATGCAACAGACGGTATAAGAGTCATTAGTCATTTTTAGTTTCTTACTCATACACCGTTGGACACAGGCAAGGTTTAGAGGGGATCAAAATGACAGCAAGGTGTGTGTGTGTGTGTGTGTGTGTTTGTGTGTCTGACATAAATGTAGGCTGGTTTTTGAATGAGCTGAAAAGAAGAAACAACAGCAGATGTTCAATATTAAAGAAAATAAATGAATGACCATAATTCTTAAGACTCCCAGCCATTTAGTTAAAATAGTCTCGGAATTTCAAACCACTTAACCCCAGAAGAAGAAGATACATTTGTATAAGACAAATACACATTTGTATAAGGCACAAATAAATAAGTATAAATGTCGATTGTAGAATGTAGATGAAATGTATAAAATGTAGATTTAGAATAAAATGTAGATTTTTAGGCACTTGACAAATTCAAACAAAGAAAAAACACGCACAAAGCATTTCATATGTCGTATTATACTAAACCTTTACATTGAGTTTCTTGACTATTTCAAATCTTTTTAATGGCTGAAAAGTCAAGGGATATGTTTGTAACATTTAAGAATGACCCATGTGAGAAAATTAGATGAAGCCCATTCAGGCCAACACTTTAAACATCAGCATCCACCACCAATCCAATAATACCAGGCGTTTGTATGCAGAAGTAGATATCAGTTGCTGTTGGGGTGCTTGTCCAAAATGTCACAGCACAGAGTGGATGGGCTCTTGTCATTACTGAACTGGAATATTTTGCACATTGATAAAAGGTTCTGGCCTGACTTTAGCTATTGAGCTTTTGTGAGAAAAACGACTGCAATATCCGCCCTGCTGTTGTATCTAGACAATATCCTACAATAGTCCATTCATTAGAGAAATTTCACATTTCTGGCGTGTCTAATCAGGCCTTCCTCTTTTACGCTGACAAAAGGCTGTCGTTCTGGAGGTCTCCCAAATGCAACTGGGGTTGAACAAAAGACCTCTCAGCTCAGATATGAACGATTTCATTGTTCCCAGTGCAATCAGTCATCTTCCTGACAGCTCATTAGGAGATGGACAGGAAGTTGCCATATTTGGCAGGCAGCATGCTTATCTCCTTGGCTTTTAATAAGACATTTATCTGAACAATCTAGACTTTTTCAGGGGAATGTTGGAGTCTTTTGTTTTGCCAGTTTTTACTGTGCTAACTTCACAGGACTGTGGGTAATTGTGCTGAAATATAGTTGTAAGTTAAGGAGTTGTCAATCTCACATCACCATAACATTTCAGATGGTTAGAAGCCCATGCAACAACAGGATTTACACATTGCTACAAACAAGATTCTTTCTCTGTGTGTCTTTGTGTCTTGATGCAATAAATATAAGAAGGTATTTCTCAACAAAAGCAAAATGATTTATGAAGCTTTTCTGTTTTGTTCGCTTGTTCCCAGATAAGAACAAGATTGTCCTTCAGAATCCGCACTTAAAGTGATTTTCTTCAGAATCATTTCACCTGTCTCACTGGAACGGAGCAGAATAGCACCACACCTGAAGAAATCCCAGCATGTTTCAGATCTCAGTAATCCTTTGTGAGACTGGGAAGAGCTGCATGGAAGAGCAAAGATGTGGCCTTCATGTTAAATAGATGAAACTTTGTAAAACTTCAGGGACAAATATGTAACTGAAACCTTCTAAGGGTTAAGAAAGAGTTAGCGAGAGAAGGGGGAGAGAAAAAGAGAGGGAGGAGAGAGACGCAATTTCATGGAAGCATTGAATCTTACACTCTTTGTGTAGTGAAGAGGAAATTCTAGTTTCCACATGCTGATTTAAAGTTCAAACAGCAATAGCGCTCAGCCAGTCACAATGAAGTTACTGGATGGATGAAAATAAACTTGTGTAGCCTATATGGTTGAATATAATGTAGGGAGTGTGGCATTTTAACACAAAACTAAGATCTACAGCAAGGTCAATGAAAATAGCTGACTAGCAAAAATCTCAAAAAGTTGTTTTTTCAATGACACATTTGAGAATATAAAGCATAAAAATATTTATAAAATGTAATAAATATCTAAATTTGTATAGTTACATTATAACTATTGTAAATGTTCAGTTATGTTAATTAAAATAATTATAATTTATATAATTACAAGAAAACAATACAAATGTACTGTTCTCACTACAGAATATAAATTAAGTATTGAAGTATGAAGTATTTTTAGTATTGCATCAAAGGGACTTCTCTCATACTCGGGCATGATACACAATCTGTAAAATATGCCTGAGAAATGGTAAAGCGAGACTATAAAAAATACATTTATTTTAAATGAGAAGCAAAGACAGAAGGGGGAAAACAATTTTGCTGGAGGGCCATTTTCTTGGCTCCCTATGAAAAGGTCAGATGGTTGGTTCATGTATTAAAATGTGTCTACTGATAATTGGTTTTTTATCATTCATTAAAATTTACAATGCTCCAAGGCACAAAACTATTACTGAAAACATTTTGCCGAAGTCCAAGTCCTTTCTGACGAGAACATTTTGTCTACTCCTTTTCCTCTCTCCTCTACACCTATCCCTATCTCCTTCATTATTGAGTATGTAATTAAGGGCGTTTTCACACCTGAAAGTCCGCACCAAGGTCCGAACCAAAGTTCATGTTTTGATACATTGTATACATTCGGTTAGTTTTGGTTTGGTTTCTCATTGCAATTATGCAAGCGCACTAAAGAACTTTACATGACGTACTTGCGTCCTGTCGTCATCATCTATGTGGGCTGCATCTTGACATTGATTGGTTTGTAAACGGACGTGCGTCTGACGTCAACGTGTTGTCAGTTCGGCGGGTAACTAACTTTGACAAGAATGAATGAACAGACGCATATCGTTGCCACTATACTTTTATTATTATGGCATTACTCCCTGCAGCACCAACTATAATCGAGGTTAGTTCAAATTCTCCAAATGAACGTCCTCCTTGTGCGAACATTTTATCGTCGCTGGCAGGACGCTGGACAAATATGTGTGTGTGTGTGTGTCTGTGCGTGTGAATTAGCTGGTAGAAACGCTGTGGGCAGGACTGACAGATCTGCACATAAATATTCTTCTTCAGTGGTTTAGGCTACGCGGGAACCACCACTTCCTGTAAATGGTCTGATAGTCCGAACCATACAGAAAATGCTTTCACACTAGAAACGAACCAAACTTTTGGTCAGTTTGATCCGGACCGGACTACCTCTTTTCGTCGGACCAAATTTCATCTGTTTGGTCTGGACCGTGGTCCGGGGGAGGTTTCACACCTGTAATTTTAATTCGGATCAAACTGAAAAGTCCGAAAATCCGGACCAAAAAAGGAAGGTGTGAAGGGGCCCTAATTACCTCAGTCCTTTTCCTGCCTCTATCACGTTCCCTTTATTCTACCTTCTCTCTTTCTCTATCATCATACCGGCTGTCAGGTCTTGTGTGTTTGGTTGGTCACTTGCCCTTTTTAGCTGGACTAGAATGAAGGTACTTTTGTTGCAGTGAATAAATGAGTATAAGTATGAGTATGAGTATGCAGTGAGAAATGAGTATTGGCGGAAGGGGCAGATCTCTGACATCCACATCTGTACTAAGAACACAATAATGTCTTTCTTTCATTCATTCATTCTCTCTCCAACGTTCATCTGACTAAAGTGTGATATTAAAGGAACACTATGTAGCTTTTCAACCTTCATAATATATTTCCAAGACCCTTGTGATGGTACATCGACTTACAATAGGTTGAATGACACGTCTGCCATAGCCTCAACCGAACCTGCTTGAGGCGTGAGAACAAACCTCTTGCGGAAGCTCAAACGCGCTGCGTGAAACGAGAATGAACCTCATTGCATGTCAAGCAAACATGCTTGAGCTTCGTTTATAATAACTGATGTGTGTGTTGATGAATGTTTATATGTGAATAAAAGCCTAAATCTAAATCCTTTCATCATATAAAGCCATCGTGTCTTTTTAGAAAATTCGGACTAAACTGCTCAATTAATATGGATTAGTTTTACGATCTTTATGAACTTTTTGAAGCGTCAAAGTGGTGGTTGCATAGCTGTCAATGGAGGGACAGAAATCTCTCAGAAGATACACAGTCTGTGTCCTGTAGTATATTTGTACGTGTGTGTGATTTGACTAGTTGCAGCTGCCTGACTTTGGCTGAAGACTCAATGAGGCAGGAACAATTCCAGGGGAATTGTGGGTAATTCTGAAGCATCTGGTCTAGGGTGCTGGATCTGTTGTCAGGGGGACCACAGAGAGAAACAAGTGAGGTGTGTGTGTGTGTGTGTGTGTGTGTGTGTGTGTAAACATGAAACAGAAAATGAATCTGGGCCTTCCTGTGAAAACAGCTAAGAGGGGAAATATGTTTATATTTGATTAAGCTCTACTATGCATTTACGTGTGTGCTATTTTTGAACATTCTAAAACTGGCTTTTATACAATCAATCTTGCTGTGATCAGTAAAATCAGACATGCAGATTGAAGATGTGGAAGATTCTTGATTCAAATGATAGACCTTGATTCTCTATAAAATAAATGACAATGGTGAGCACATTGAATGATTAGATTATTTCTCACCAGCCATGATTTTAAAAAAGTTAATCTTTACAATATTCTTTCTGTACATTATTCTTTCATTAAAAACAACCACTGATGAATAGCAGTGTTACAGTAAAATCATTAAAATGAATAAATATTATTTCATCTATGAAAAAAGCCAAATATTAAAAAGTGCATTATTCTTTAATAAAAAACATAAAATACTATCATAATAAAACAAAATAATCTAATAAACACACGCAACTGTCCTGTATTATGATTTAATCCATGCATTATGTTGCAGTTCCTAATAAAATTACCAGCTAAATAGCTTTTAGTTTCTCACCAAATCCAAATCCATTTTTACACATTTACATAGTTTGGCAGGTATTACATTTGGACTCTGCTCACCCACATGTGAAAACAGACACACACACACAAGCTCAAAGCATATTTAATTTTGCCCATCTCTCGGCTCATATCTGAATTCCTCACACAGCATTGAGAAGCACAGAGACTGAAGAATAGAGACGTCGGTCTGTGTAGGGTTGGAGAGGACACTTATTTCACACACACACACACACACACACACACACACACACACACACACACACACACACACACACACACACACACACACACACACACACACACACACACACACACACACACACACACACACACAACACACCTAGTGTCTCCTCTCTAATGTAAGTGACCGGTTAAAGGACCTCTTTGGATGTCAAAGCTTTGCAGCTCTGCATTGAGGGAGAACACACCCTGTTAACCTGCACAACCTTTGACCTCTGAGCTCAAGAAGAGAATACCATTATGACATTTAGTCCGTCTTATTCAAAAGGGACTTAAAATATAAGATACGGTTACAAAGTTTATTCTCCAACACTGATCAAATGTAGGCCTATGTGTGAGCAAACACTGAATCCCAAGATCACCAGTTAAAAGGTCCGAGTGTCTGTTAAACGGATGTGAGATTCCTCAGTTAGACAGTAGAAACTATAGCACCAGGATTTTAAAAGACTTGCGGGTCTGCAATTCAATAATTCAGTCTTAAAACGCCTTACTGAGCCAACCATATGGATCTGATTTCCTGTGCTAAAATAAGAGTACAAACCCAATAACAGATACAAAGGGAGAGAGAGACATGTAAAACCAAAGGGTGGAACTAGCATGTGGATGAAATTACACCTCTGGCAGATGTATTGTAAAAACAAATTAAAAAGTACAACTAGCTGTGTCAAAATATGAACACATGGCCGGTAGATAATTCAAATCACTGCAGATTTACGGTTTTGAGAGACTCAACTATGTGACCAAATATGGATAGACAGGGGGATCTGCAGTGGTTTAGCAGTGGATCAGTCAATATTCTGCTGCATAATCAATGTGTCAGCACAGATTGAGACTGTCCCATTGAATTAGAAACACTAGAATGAGCACATGGTTTACAAATATCTAAGCAACATGTTTAAAACATATCTAAATGCAATTATATTCATAGATAGAGTCGTCTGTCAAATGCATTAAATATATGTACAGGCATACATACATACTATACTGATGAAAAGTCAGTTAAGATGTTTTTATTTTGTTGAAAAAAAGTCGCTTATGCTCACCAAGGCTGTATTTATTTGATCAGAATACTGTAAAAACAGTAATATTGAGAAATATTGTTACATTTTAAATGAACTGCTTTCTGTTTTAAAATATTTTATAATGTAATACATTCATGTGATGCAAAGCCGAATTGTTATCATCATTACTTCAGTCTTCAGTGTCACATGATCCTTCATTCTAATATGCTGATTTGGTGCTCAGGAAACATTTCTAATATTATCAATGTTGAAAACAGCTGTGCTGCTTAATATTTTTGCGGAAAGTGATAAAAAAATGTCAGGATACTTTGATGAATAAAATTCAAAAGAACAGCATTTATTTGAAATAAATGTGTAATGCTTATGCTTGTTTAAAAATCATGCAAAAAAAAAGTAAAAAAAAATAATATTAAGACTTTCAACTCCAGCATACATAATCATTAATATTCCACACCAAACAGAATGACAGTGACGCTCAAAATCTCCTCATAAGAGATTAACTCTGACTTATCACCACATGACACATAGAACAACCAATATGGCAACAACAGCACACATAATAAAGAATTAAAAACTAAATAATGAGGTTGCGATTTGCATGATTTATTCATTGTATGGTGCATGATAGGAAACACAGTCCTCATTCATCAAATTCTTCTCATTTAAAGCTTCACTATGTAACTTATAATAGTAGGCCGATTAATAAGAGAGTGTCTTAAACTTAAACTCAAAGATAAACTTTGATAAACCCAAAGATACATTTTGATAAATTTATATTTCAGCTGTGAGGACAGATTTCATGGGACAGATTTCAAGCGTCATTCACCTGTACCCTGGAAATCCAGAGTTCTCGCGAGAGCACAAGTTGAATTTGCTCAGCGAGTTACTCTGGTGTCGAATAATGATGCTCATTAAATATGCCCCTCGATCTGAGCTGCACCAATCACATCGGGTTATCTGATATAGGCGGGCCAGAGGCGAGCTAAACAGATGACGACAGCGCTGTGACGTCGAAGTCATAGTAAACATTGCAAGATGGCTATGGATGAATACCAGTTGTTTGAAACGGCTTTGGCCGCTACAATGAACGAGTTAGACTTGGCTTTTTATCAAAAACAGGAACAGAAGACGCCGCTCGAATCGTTCCTTTGCAAGAAGGACGTTTTTGCTGTATCGCCGACCGAGTATAATCAGAGAATGTCTAATAAGGCTAGCTCCGCTGGTAGCTGGGGTTTATTGTTGTGATTGGTCGTAGTGTTATCCAATTGCGTGCAGCGAGATTTTCAAATGCACGCTTGGTGCCGCCCCTCGAGCTGGGCGATTTTCATTAGTCGACGCCAGACCATTAATCTTTTAGATTTAGGTCTGAATTTCCAGGCTAATTTACCTGTGCATTTCACGTCAAATCCATACACAGAGAAAAGTAGCTCCAGCTGGGTAGCATGAAGCTGAAAGATTGTCGTCACAACAAACAAGAAAAATTTACCAAAAAACACACACACACACAAAATCTTTTGTTTTTGTGATGACATTGACACTGATGACATTTCCTGTATCCATGTCAATACCGGTGCCTTGAAACACATTCACCCATGCAGAGGAGCAGAGCTGAAGCACGGCCAAAACAGGTGTCCTTTGCAGGACACATTTCTATTTTTAACTGCTAGAGAGCCAAAAGTTAGAGAGTGTAGGTTTAAAAAGATAACCAGTTTCCACTGACATGAAAAGACTGGTGCAGAGCATTGAGTTTACGCCATATATACCCAGAGAAGATCAAATGTAGTGTTGTACTGTATAACAATGTTTAAAGGTTTTTTTTGTTTTTGTTTTTTTGGTCAGACCTGCAATTTAATAGTATTTAGAGCAGTGTATAAAATACTTCCTGAGAGTTATTACTCCCACCGAGGGAAGGAGAAGAAATTTTCAGAAAGGTGTGCAGATGTCTTGCACTTTTCGCAGCTCAGATTCACTTGATTTAGTTTGGTTCTTGTTTATATCATTTCCATTGTGCGTATGAAAAACAGTGTGAGGAAGAAAATGTATCCCCATCTGCTCTTCAAATTGAGGTCTTTTGTGCTTTTCACACACAGTTTTTTCCTCTTTCATCAACTTCACCAACCACAGATTTCAGACTTCCTTTTGCTTCTCTCTCTCTCTCTCTCTCTCTCATTGCATATGGCAAAGGCACTGCAATTCATTATTCAGATTCGACTTCATCATTTATAATGGAGGGTGATGCATTTCAAAATGCCTCTCTAAGTCGTGACAAGTGAAACCAGTCTAAAATATGAAGCCCAACCGGGCCTGAAGGCTGCAGAAACTCAAGTCAACACATGGTTGGTTTTAACTGGTTTTACACCCATTTTGAAATGAATGAGTGGGTTTTATTTGCAGTTTGTCTCAAGGAAATAAATGCCACCCTCTCTAGTTTTCTCCTCAGGAGCGTTTGTTTGCCTCTATAAATGCGTAGGAACCCTCTGTTGAGGATGACTGGCTGGGTGGATCTCTCAGCAGCGTGAGAGGAATGAGAAACCATGTGATGCTCGTAAGCATTGAATTTAATTGTCGGAATGCAAGTGATTCAGAAGCAAAATCAGAGGCATCATCCTTCATGGAGAAGACAATCCCATAATGCCAAAAAATCCCAAATAGTGGATTTAAACATAATAATATCCACATACATTTCCATGTATAAGTACCATGTACATACATTCATACTAAGGGTGTGTAACAAGGTTAAGGTTATTTTGGTTCGGTTCGCATATGTACCAAATGAATTAGATTCTCCAGTTTAAACCCTAGATTGGGACAATCTTATATTGATATACTTTAGTGTGGTGCAAATTCTCAAAATTGTGAATGGACGCAGCTGTTGCCGGATAAGTGCACAATCCAAGTTGTCTGAAATATTAGATGTGCTTTAAACTAAATCATAAGCCTACATGGCAAGCCAAGACTTCAGATCCCTACAGTCAGATGCGTGTGTTCTTTTATGTGTTTTCATCAGCGCACAGCTTACACTTGTATACTTACCTGTAAATGTTACAAAAGCATGCAAGTTTTAGTCTGTTTGTTCAGTAAACCACAGTTTAATAAAAATAAAACATGGTTTGTTTTTTTCATTTGCTGTACCGAAAACGTACCAAACCTTGACTTTAAAACCATACGGAACCATAATTTTTGTGTACCGTTCCGTCCCTAATAAATACATATAAGAGTAAAAATAGAATGCACAAACAACTTTGTTTGTGTGTGAATACATATATGTCATGGCTGTATCATGGCATTCATTACTGAAAAAAAATAATCCTGCAAGATAATATATAAATAAACAGACAATATTAAAATATTTAATAATCAATAATATTATTTTAACATAAATATAAATAATAATTAATATTAAATAACTTTTATCCAAATGTTTTTGTTTATTATGCTATTATGGTATCACGCTGTAGCTTAGCAACATGCTAATATCAAACTTTATGTACAGAGCAACATTACTGCCTACTAAATTTAGCCTATAGCATCCATCACTTCTGTGGTTCCATGAACATTGGGCAACTGCCTAAGTAGACAGTATGCAAGAAGGTTTTGGAACAGAACCATAGACATAGCTCTATGGAGGTGTTTGGTGACCCTGTGCGGAACTGCTGCTCATTGGGATGCCGAGTCAAAAAGAGCCACTCAGTGTCATGACTCCTACTAAGCAATTCTGCAAAGAAAGAGGAACAAGTGACTTAAATGTGCATGCCCATCCTCGTGTGTGTGTGTGTGTGTGTGTGTGTGTGTGTGTGTGTGTGTGTGTGTGTGTGTGTGTGTGTGTGTTTGTGTGCTGGCAACCCAGCAACTGTGTGCCAACAGGAGACGGATGCACATTACACAATTCATGTTATTCATAAGGCCATGAAGACAATACAAGTGCATGCAGGCTAATAACCACAAACAACACACATGTAAAACACACACTAACAAAAAAAATCCTATAAAGCATTTGAAGAAAAGTGAAAGAGAGAGTTTGAAAGGGAGATGGCATGTGAGAGATAGAGATAGATAGATAGATAGATAGAGAGATAGAGAGAGAGAGAGAGAGAGAGAGAGAGAGAGAGAGAGAGAGAGAGAGAGAGAGAGAGAGAGAGAGAGAGAGAGAGAGAGCGCCAAAGAGAGAAAAAGCATGGTGACGCATACGCCTCTGAAATAGACTGGAAATGACATTTTGCAAAGCGCTTCCCGCTATGAGAACAATTTTCCCAATGATTTAACCTCAACCGGCATTTATTTTGGTGAACTGTGAGCTTAAGAACAGCTTGCTGCATGGAAAAGCCACTCTCAAAAGAAGAGGAGATTTGCCCTTAAAATAAATGGGGTGAAATGCACAATATTTTTTTTTTCTTTTATAGCGGATATGAAAAGTTCACATCCGCATTAACAGTCTTTTTAATTTTAGCCAGGCTTTGTGTCAGCGTGACATTGTCATGATGTTGTCTGTATGTTTAGATTTGAGTGATTTTTTTCTGCAGAAGAGAGGCCAGCTTGGAAGGACAGCAGGTGGCATGATTCCCTTCACCGATGCTAGATTCATTACTTCATGCCAGCCTGAACACACCATCCTGCTCAAAATAAATACACCTCTGATGTCAGACAGGATAAAACTTGATTCTTCTGAACTTGAGGTTAATCATTCTTAGAGAATAATTTTAGCGAACACATCTGTGGAACCTCAGTCTGGGAAGAATAAAGTGTCTCTGCTTTCACTGCAGGAAAAAAACAAAACAAATTAAACTCATTTTACTTGAGTTAACTGGTCTGATTTGCAGCTTTCCAACCAGCTAAAAACCACCTTAGACCAGTTTACAATTGTTTTTGTTTGTTTGTTTTCAGTAGAGTAACCCTTTATAAATGAAGAGCTAAGACTGAAACTTGTTTAGTATGTATGAAGGAGTTATAGAAAAAAAAGAGAGAAAAATGGTTATGGTTAAAAATGCCAGACAAAACCTCTCCAGAAAAGCTACATTAAACAGTCTGGAGATGAAATACTTGGACAGATGATTACCACCTGAGAGAGAAAAACAAAAGACATAAAGAGGAAGGGAGGGCAAGAGTGGAACGGGGGTTAAACAGAGAGTGACTCAGTCAGTAAGGTTGTCAAAATGTGCAGTATACAGTAGAGCACAGTTTAATGCTCTGTCCCACAATGCAATGTGCTCATCTTGACCTTCTGTTTCCAGAGTGACGAGATTATAGTTGATCTCTTTTTTTAAAGTGATCAGACTGCCAATCGTTAAGACACAAACCTGAAATGCAAAATAGCTATTTCTTTCCAAGATGACAACTGAATGTCACCCAATGTATACAGTAAACAATGTATACATATAGTAGTGAAACATTTTCCAATAATTTTAGTATATCCACCTAATTTTTTAAATACAGAAGTAAACTATTTCCTGTGAATATGTGAGACTTCTGACTTCATCAGCAGATAGTGAATAACTGGAAAAATAACAAAGTGTAGTGTCAGTAAATAATTTGCACTTTACAAACCGGTGTGTTTATGATTATGATACTAAATTAATAACAACATCATGCAGCATTCTCCATTATAAGCTAATTTTCTGTATGCATGGCATACCAAGATGATCTATTACACTGACCTACATAATGTATCCCACAATGCATGCACTCAACATGACATGTGACAAATGAACCAGAAGTAATATCAGCCACAATTTTTGTCATTTCTTTTTTATTATTATTTGATGAGGCAACCAAGAGTTGAAGCCAATTTCAGAAATAAGTAGACATGACTTCTAACAATACAATGAGGTCATGTGCCAACAATGTAACATACTGCAGTTTGAAAAGCTGCATAATTCATTCTGATTTACAGCTATTTAAAAAATAATAGTAGCAGGCAGTACGTACTGCACAGTATGCACTAAGAAGTAGACTGGTATTTCATTTCGAACACAGAATGAAAGTTCACCTGGCTTTGAGTTTGAAAGTGTGTGTTTAAATGTCAGATGGTCAGTACACAAGCCTTTAAAAGAAAGATTCTTCTCCCGTGTTCCACATGCTGTTCTTTGTCTAATTTCTCTACACTTACAGACAAATGGGGTAAGATAAAGAAGAGGTGAAGAGGCGTAGAAATGACCAATTGAATCATATCAAAGAAAGAAATAAAGGATTGCAGAAGATGATATTTCTATCGACCGCAACACATATTCTCCCTGCGGTTGAGACTGCTAATCTCAGGGGCTGTGATATTGCCTCTTGGTAAGTGGTGTTGTGTGTGCCTGTCAGACATGTCCAGACACCATGTAAGCTCTTGATATTGTCATTGTTCTCTCAGACATGGACATGGATTTTCAATTTCTCTCTCACTCTCACACTTTCGGGGGCACACACCCAATCACAAGATAAGAATTTTTTTTTTTTTTTTTCTCGAAAAACCCAACTGGGATCTGATAAAAGTAAAAAGATGTGTGGCTCTTTTATGTGAAAAGCACATTAGAGAGAGAAAGAGAGAGGAAGACAGAAGGGAAGAAGCATGGGGTAAGTGCATGGGATGTGACGGATGTGCCCCCTCCGAGTGGACGGTCTGGCCGCATCCCAGGATTCCTTCCTGTTCCTGTTTGTTGGCCGAAGTGAGGACCGTCAGTACTGCCAGAGGCATGCTGGGTAACACTGACACATTGCAGCCAGCCCAAGTCTCTCGCACCATGAGGATGGGAGAGGAGGGAAGTGGAAAACGCAGGATGAATGCAAGGGAGGGAAAGGAGATTAGAGGATGGGAGAGTTGAAGAGAGGCAGAACCCCTCCCGGTGCTCGCATATGCGAGAGCAGAGTAATCTCCGAGTGGAGAGCGGAGGAATGCCGAGCGAAGGAAACGTCTAGGTGTGAGAGTAGAGAGGGAGAGATGAAAGCAGAGAGGGAATGGACAGAAGGGAGCGAGATGAGAGGCGGCGTGCCGAGAGAGACACATGGTGTGTAGTGTGTGTTCTGTTCTCTTTCAGTAACACACAGCAGGGTCATCTGTCCATGACCAGCACCATTGTGATAGTCTGTGCAAAGAGGATTTATGTCTTGAACTAACGCACTATGTGTTTGGTATGTACCAGCGTGTAGCGACGCTGGTTTGGAAGCTATTCGAGTTTTATTTAAAGGGGTTAGTTCATCCAAAAATGAAAACTCTGTTTATGACTTTCTTTTCTTATGTAGAACGCAAACAGAAATATTTTTAAGAGTAAATGGGTGCTAGAGATTACAAGCTTCAAAAAAAGACACCAAAGAACTATGGTTACACTAACCGAGATGTTTTTTTTTTTTTAAAATGTATCTTTATTCATTAAAGAATCCTTAAAAAAAAAACATCACGGTTTTCGCTTAAATATTAAGCAGCGCAACTGTTTTCAACATTGATGATAATTAGAAGTGTTTCCTGAGCACCAAATCAGCATATTAGAAAGAAGGATCATGTGACACTGAAGACTGGAGTAATGATGATGAAAATTCAGCTTTGCATCAGAGGAATAAATTAGAGTATACAATATATTAAAATAGAAAACAGTTATTTTAAATTGCAATATTTCACAATAGTACTACTGTATCTTTTATCAAATAATGGGGTCATCGGATGCCCATTTTCCACAAGTTGGTATAATTCTTTGTGTAAAGTTTGTAATATATTTTGGTTAAAATTCCTCAATTGTTGTGTAAAACAACACCCTTTTTACCTCAAAAACAGCTCTATTCACAGCGACCCATTTCGGTGCATGTCTCCAAATGGCTGAGGGCGGAAATATACTAATATGGGACAGTCTGTCAGTGGTCGTGGGCGGAGAAGCATGACGTCATATTGCTCAGAAAATCCAAATGGCTTGATTATTGAGAGTGTTTAGGCTTTTTGAGGATTAAAAAAAAGGAGTGAATGGATTTTTTTCATTGTATGGTGGTTGTGTCCACATACTGCAAAGACACATTTATATGCAAACACCATATAAAAGTAGCCTGGAAATCCAGACCTAAATCTGAAAGATTAATGGTCTGGCATCGACTAATGAAAATCATCCAGCCCGAGGGGCGGCACCAAGCATGCATTTGAAAATCTCACTGCACGCAATTGGATAACACTACGACCAATCATAACAAGCCCCATACGCTTAACCAGCGGAGCTAACTGGTAGATTAGACTTTAGATTAGAGGTTCTGACATCAATCCGACGTCGGGTTCTGACGTCAAACCAACGTCGGGTTGTCAGAACCCGGATTGTCCGAATCCGACGTCGGGTTCTGACGTCAACCCGACTTTCGTTTCCAAACAAAATGTAACCCCTGCAACCAAAATCATCCCCTGACTGATGTTACTACTTTCTGCTCAGTGACCTTGACAGAAATGTAGTGGAGCAAAAATAACGATATTTGTCTTTTAAATGTAGTGAAGTTATAGTAAAAAGTTTCCAGAAAAAATAATACTCAAGTAAAGTACTCAAGCTTAAAGCTGCAGTCCATAACTTTTTGGGGTTAAAAATTATCCACAATAAATGTTTGAGCAAGTACATAACCAGCCAGTGTTCAAAACTATCTGCTTGCCTTAGCTCGATTCAAAACGGTAAGCTTATAATAATGTTTTTAATTCCAGTGGTACGGGTGGATTTCCGCGGGAAATTCGAGCATCTTTGCATCATTACGTCACATCTGTACACAAAAAGAAGGTGTCCCGGCTAGTTGGCTATATTGCGTGTGAGGATGTTGGAGGTGGAGATTTATAGCCTTTTTCTCACAACACTTGATATAATTAAACTTATCAATTTGATGGCGGATCCAGAAAGTTTCAAACGACAATCACCAGTGACAACTGGAGAATCACCCGTTGTAAAATGCAAAAGACTTCGGACTTCGGAGTGGCTATAGAAAAAAGAGACTGCAACCGGGCCCATGCGAAAACAAGGATAAATATGCATCTGATTACAGATACGTGTGTTTGTATTTCAAAGAGAACCAGTTCTAAGGAACATTAATTTGTTGGTATGACAATTAGAAATTAGACTGCACAGAAATGGAACTACAGGTAGCCCTAATACACATTAAATGTAGTCACGCAATGCTGATGTTGTTAACATTAAAATTTGAGAACAAAGTATAATTTTCACGGTTTGACGTGATATGATAAGCGATCATTAGATTTAACCAGCGTGGTTTACTGCAATGCTTTTTTTCCCTTAGTTGGTCAGAACAAAAGTGGATGTTACTTACTTGTTCAGATGACATTTTCAGGTGAAAATTCTTATGTTGGTCAAACTTCCAAAAAGTAGAATCTGTGATTGCGAATGACAGTATCCACACCGGCGCGGTGACTGACAGCCGCACATTCTCCTCAAAACATTGGATTCATCCGCGCTGTGCCGTGGCACAACCCACGTAAAGTTGATATACAATACCGCGAATAACTGCAATTGCAGATTTCGAACAGAGATGGCGACAAAGAGGAAAAACTACGGACTGCAGCTTTAAGTACAGTACTCAGGGAAATGTACTTTGTTACTGTCCACCTCTGGACCTAACTTATTTACTTAAAATCTAAGGGCTTACTTCAATTAAACATATTAGGTCAAAGTGGTTCAGCTGACAAAAAAGTAAATATGAAATTATGTAAATTTGTACATTTTAATGTGTTTGAAAAACAAAAGCCTTCCAGAGACAGTAATACAATGTTGAATGACTCACTGAGTGATAATTCAAATAATAATTAATGTATTCGTCAGGAGCTGATTAGATGCAATGTTGCAATGTTGATAAAACACTTCATAAAAATGAGATGATTTCTGTAAATCCAGTGATCAAATGCTGTGGGTCTCAGTTTGATCGGCACATGACTAGTGGCTGGTCTGTATGAGCAATTCCACAAACCTGTAAGAACTTCTGAATGTACAGTATACAAGCAGTAAATTTTATAGAAAGGAAAATGTCAAATATAACAAAGAAGTAAAACAATGAATTATGAACAATTTACTGCCATTATAGCGCATTCATGTAATCAATAGAAAAGTAACTGTTCTGATTACGAGTAGGCCTATTTTAAAATGTAATATAATCTATTTACAAGTACTACATTTTTGTAATTGGATTACTTAATCCAGATTACATGTAATCAGTTACTTCCCAGCACTGCATATAATCCTTCAAAATCTTTTCTTTTTGTGTCAAACAGGTTTGGAAAACACATCTTTTTTAAATCTCTTCCTCTGATGTGGCCTATAAAAAAAATGTTTCTGTCTATAGCAACAGTAACAGAGACTGGGGATTTTCAAACTGTCCCCTTATGTGGGTGCGACTCTTCTGTCCTAAATGACCTTCAATTTATGACACAATAAACCACATGAAACTCTTGTTTTAGCTGGGCGGTTAAGGCAGGGGGGGATGGTGGGTAGTTCTGAATAAAAAAGTGCTCATTTCAGACATCTTGTTTTCTCATCATGTGAGTCCAGACAGCATTATCGTTCATGGCGCTCTGAAAAGCCTTATTCACAGAACGTGCTTTGGAGACAACATCCACATTTATTTTATAAGAGGAGAGCTGCCTTTAAAACATGGAACTGTGACAAAAGGCATAGCATGAACAGAGTTGAGAAACAGAGTTGATTCTGTTAAATCTGTTTCAGGTTTCAAAAAAATAAATTGAAACAGAAAAACAAGCCTCCTATACATTTTTATATGTTTTAGTTTCAAGTTGTCTGGAGCAATCAGCATTGCTATGGCAACCCCATCCAGCCCACTGTTCACGGATAATAAACTCAATTTTGTACTGTTTCCACATTTTGTTCAGGTAGAGTCTGTTCAGCACTCTTGTGGAATTTGTGTCCTTATTATTTAGACTGCGGCGCCTTTAGGAAAATCTGTCAGCAAATTTAGCACCAGTCGACAGGCAAATTTCATAAGCTTCTCACTTTTTATTTCTCAGAAAACATTCACATCCAGATAAAAACTAAAATCAGTTTGATATGATTCATTTGTTTTATTACACCGCTCTCTGTAATTCTTAAATTATGTTTTGTCAATCACAGCATTCAGCAGTCATGTTGAAGCTAACTTTCTATCATCTGTGGAACACAAAAGGAGAAGTTTTGAATAAAATTCATGCTGCTCTTTTTGATACAAAATAAGACAGCAACCAGGTGCAGTCAAGCTCTAAAAATGATATTAAACACAGTAAAAGCAAACTACATTCAAAGTTTTTTTTTTAAGATATAGGATATCTTTATATGTAACACTTGTGTCCTGATTTAACTTCCAAATGGTGAGAAGACTTCAGTTCACTGTGATTATTGTGGACAATGATGGCGTTAAGTGACTCTACTCCTGACATCACAATCAATATCTCAGAGACCTACATACAATAGAGACAATTGAGAAGGTTGAAGGGAAAATGAGAAAGAGAGAATCCATAATAAATGGTTGTCTATAGGGGTTTTACTGGGTAATATTCGGCAAGCGCTATTGACTGATTTCGCCCCATTGAGAGGAGCACAATACCAGAAGTGTCAGCTGCTCTATGCTCTGACAACAGCCCAGACCTGCAGTTACAGCTCTGACAGAGGAAATATAGATTAATAAAAATAAAATCCGTCTTGGACAGCCTCTCCCATCTCACCCAGTCAGGGCTTTAATAAAGCAGCACTGCAGGAATCCATGCTAAGTAGAATGAGGTGAACATGTTTGTATAGTGTACAACCGGGCTAAAGGATGGCTAGGGGAAAAGTGTCTTTGGACTTCTTCCCCCAAAACATTGAACCAGCACAGAACCTTCCTAGATACCTATCGCTATGCACTGCAAAATTTTGAGGCAATTTAATTAAAAGGAATAATAAAGAGGAATTTCAACATTTTGAATAGGTAATTTTAAACGTTTGTGGTAAAAGATTTTTCATAATTTTTTTATTTAGTTCAGCTCAAACTGAATAAATCCAGCTTCTTTCAAAATATTAGGCTACATAAATGTTGTATAATATCAAGACTTAAATTTTGCCATATCACAATTGCATTTTCATATAGCCTATAAAATGTTATGTTGTTTCAACTCATGTTTGGGTCAAATATGGACAAACCCAACAGTTAGTTGAAATGTTTCAATTAAAATGCTAAGAGTGGTTGCTAGGGGTGTTGTTGTGTAGTGATACATAGAACCGTTGGTGAAGCGGTCATAGCCGTGTTTTATCGTGAATAGCTATCATAACACAGCTATTGACCAATCAGAATGAGGTGTGTATGTATATAGATATATAATCAATAATTATATCAATAATCATATATATATATATATA